>NC_133327.1:636681746-637014524 GCF_042186555.1 Aquarana catesbeiana
ACGCAGGCCAAAAGATGCCATGCGGTGCTTGAGCTGGTGTGCTTGGGGGACAGGAGCCACACTGGGGCAGAGGTTCTGTCAGCTCTGCAGGGGCAGGTTCAGAGGTGGTTGACGCCACGCCAACTTAAGGCAGGAATGGTGGTTTGCGACAATGGCACCAACCTCCTCTCTGCCCTCCGACAGGGACAAATGACCCATGTGCCCTGTTTGGCTCACGTCCTTAACTTGGTGGTGCTGCGGTTCTTGGGCAGGTACCCGGGCTTACAGGATGTCCTGAGGCAGGCCAGGAAAGTCTGTGTGCATTTCCGCCGGTCATATAATGCCAGTGCTCGGCTGACGGACCTCCAAAAGGAGTTTAACCTGCCCAAGAACCGCCTAATCTGTGACATGCCCACCAGGTGGAACTCAACGTTGGCCATGCTGCAGCGGCTGCACACGCAGCAGAGGGCCATCAATGAGTACCTGTGCGACTATGGCACCAGGACAGGGTCAGGGGAGCTTGGTTTTTTTTCCCCACGCCAGTGGGCCATGATCAGGGATGCATGCTCTGTCCTGTCACCATTCGAGGAGGCCACGAGGATGGTGAGCAGTGACAGTGCATGCATCAGTGACACTGTCCCCCTTGTCCACCTGTTGGAGCACACGCTGCGTGGAATAATGGACAGGGCACTTGAGGCAGAACAGAGGCAGGAAGAGGAGGACTTCCTTAGCTCTCAAGGCCCCCTTTATCCAGACAGTGTTCCTGCGTGCCCGCCGATCACACAGGAAGAGGACGAGGAGGAAGAGGAGGAGGAGGAAGATTGTGTCAGTATGGAGGTGGAGCCTGGCACTCAGCATCAGCAGCAGTCTTTAAGGGATCAGTCCCAAGAAACACATGGACTTGTACGTGGCTGGGAGGAGGTGGCTGCGGACCATGTCGTTCTTAGTGACCCAGAGGACTCCGGACCGAATGCCTCAGCAAACCTACGCTGCATGGCCTCCCTGATCCTGCAAAGCCTGCGTAAGGATCCTCGTATTCGTGGTATCAAGGAGAAGGACCAATACTGGATGGCAACCCTCCTTGATCCACGTTACAAGGGTAAGGTTGCGGACCTTATCTTGCCATCGCAGAGGGAGCAGAGGATGAAACATCTTCGGGAGGCCTTGCAGAAAGGTCTGTGCAATGCGTTCCCAGAGACTGGGAGGTTACAAACTCCTGTTTCTGGACAACGTGTTGCTGAGGCTTCGGTCAGTCAAAGAAGGAGCGGTGGAGAAGGTGGCCGTCTGACCGATGCGTTCAGACAATTTTTTGGTCCGCAGCCCCAAGGTATGATCGGTTCCAGCAACCATCGCCAGCGTCTGTTTTACATGGTGCAGGAATACCTAGGGGCAAGATCAGACTTGGACACCTTTCCCACCGAAAATCCTCTGGGTTACTGGGTCTTGAGGATGGATCACTGGCCAGAGCTTGCACAGTATGCAATTGAGCTACTGGCCTGTCCTGCATCCAGCGTTCTTTCGGAACGCACATTCAGTGCTGCTGGAGGCGTGGTAACCGATCACAGGGTGCGTCTGTCCACCGACTCGGTCGATCGGCTGACCTTCATAAAAATGAATGAGTCTTGGATCACCACCAGCTACCAAGCACCTGATGCTGATGTAACCGAATAATTTTTTTTGAAATCTCAGATCCCTTCAAAGACTGCCTATGCTGATGCTGAGTGACTATCCCTGAGTAATTATCCTCTTCCTCCTCAATCATCACGCTGATAGCTTGTAAGAACATTTTTGGTTCTGGGCGCCACCACCAGTGCCTAAGACACAATTTTTCAGCCCCTGTTTAACAGGGGCGTGTAATTACAATTTTTGATGTAATACTTTGCAGCAGGGCTCGTTCCTGCATTCCAACTAGAGTGTCTGTGAGGGGTTGCAGTGTTGTGGCACCAGCACCAGTGCCTAGGGCCCAATTTTTCTGCCCCTGTCTAACAGGGGCGTGTAATTACAATTTTTGATGCAATACTTTGCAGCAGGGCTCGTTCCTGCGTTCCAACTAGAGTGTCTGTGAGGGGTTGCAGTGTTGTGGCACCAGCACCAGTGCCTAAGGCCCAATTTTTCTGCCCCTGTCTAACAGGGGCGTGTAATTACAATTTTTGATGCAATACTTTGCAGCAGGGCTCGTTCCTGCGTTCCAACTAGAGTGTCTGTGAGGGGTTGCAGTGTTGTGGCACCAGCACCAGTGCCTAAGGCCCAATTTTTCTGCCCCTGTCTAACAGGGGCGTGTAATTACAATTTTTGATGCAATACTTTGCAGCAGGGCTCGTTCCTGCGTTCCAACTAGAGTGTCTGTGAGGGGTTGCAGTGTTGTGGCACCAGCACCAGTGCCTAAGACCCAATTTTTCTGCCCCTGTCTAACAGGGGCGTGTAATTACAATTTTTGAAGCAATAATTTGCAGCAGGGCTCGTTCCTGCGTTCCAACTAGAGTGTCTGTGAGGGGTTGCAGTGTTGTGGCACCAGCACCAGTGCCTAAGGCCTAATTTTTCAGCTCCTGTTCAACAGGGGCATGTAATTACAATTCTTGATCTAATATTTCACAGCAGGGCCCTGTGAGGGCTTACAGTGTTGTGGCCACAGCAACCCCTAAGGCCCAAATTTCTGCTGAGTATATAGGGCAGGACCCTACTTTCAAACATCTAACTTACAAACGACTCCTACTTGCAAACGGAAGGAGACAACAGGAAGTGAGATTAAATCTACCCCTAGGAAGGGAAATTCTCTCCTGTAAGAGTTAATATGGGAAAACAATTTCTCCTTTCCACTGATGCTTTCCAATCCTTGTTCCACAAAAAAACCCAAATTTTCAAAAAACATTTTTCATTGGGACAAAAAAGTGAGGTGAAATCTTCTGAAGAGGAGGAAAGACAGCAAAACAAATGTCACAGGGGTGATAACCCTTCCCTATGTTTTCCAAAAAGCTTAGAAAAGATTTTTTGGCTGGAGCTAAACACGTTAAAAATGTTCAAAATTACAAACAGATTCTACTTAACAACAAACCTACAGTCCCTGTCTTGTTTGCACCGCCTGTATACTGCTGTTCAGAGTATATAGGGCCTGGTGGCCCCACACCTTTCCTTATTTTAATTTGGGTGCGGGGTTCCCCTTAATATCCATACAAGACCCAAAGGGCCTGGTAATGGACTGGGGGGTACCCATGCCGTTTGTCTCACTGATTTTCATCCATATTGCCATGACCCGACATGACATTAAACCCGCAAGCAGTTTTAAATGAGATTTTTTCCTTTAAAAATGACATTTGGTGCAGGGACTGTTCTAAACATGGGAAACACGCGTCACTTTACAGGCATACTATAGACACCCCCCAGGTACGATATTTAAAGGAATATTTCACTTTTTTTTTTTTACTTTAAGCATCATTAAAATCACTGCTCCCGAAAAAACGGCCGTTTTTAAAAGTTTTTTTTGCATTGATACATGTCCCCTGGGGTAGGACCCGGGTCCCCAAACCCTTTTTAGGACAATACCATGCAAATTAGCCTTTAAAATGAGCACTTTTGATTTCGAACGTTCGAGTCCCATAGACGTCAATGGGGTTCTAACGTTCGTGCGAACTTTCGGTCCGTTCGCGGGTTCTGGTGCGAACCGAACCGGGGGGTGTTCGGCTCATCCCTAGTTAATACATATAATCATGATATTCAGTATATTGGTTTTAGATTTCACATTCTTTGTTTTTCCCTGCATTTACATGCAGACCAAGATGATTAGCGAGGGTGACAGGGGTTGGGTCCAACCATAAGGGTCCTTTCACACAGGCTATCCGATCAGTTATTCAGGCGGACCCGATCGGACCCTGCAGTCTCCTCTATGGAGCAGCGGATGTCAGTGGATACATGTCTGCTGACACTCGCCGCAATCGGATCCGATCCTGCCTGCAAAAACCAGACGGATGGTGGTCTTATTTTCCATCTGTCTGGTGGATCACATAGGATCGGATGGAAACGCACAGGCGGTCCGTTTCCATCCGATTTCCCCATAGAGGAGAATGGGACTTTGTCCGTGTTCGCTCTGCACAGTGAGCGGACACTGACCTCTCATCCGCCTGCTTAGCGGAGATCAGCGGAGAGATCCCCCCGCTGAGTAAGCAGAATCCGCAACACAGAGGCGCCCGTGTGAAAGGGGCCTAACACTGCAAGGGGTACTTGGGCAGCTGGAGCAACCGTTAAGGCCCCTTCAGACATTTGCGGCCTGTTGCGGTGCTCTACCACACATCCGTTACTGTGCTGTACTTTATGCATTAATTAAAACAACCCGTTCATAAGGCTCCATGCACACTAGCTTTTTTTCATAAACTCAAATAAAAGCTAGAAAAAACCGCTGGATGAAAAATGCTGATAAAAGCATTTTTGTGCCAGCTTCTCGTAGCATTTTAGTAGCTTTTTCATGCACACTGGTGTTTTTTTATGCTCCTAGAAGCTGTTATTAGCATTTTTTTCTGCTCTTAGAAGCTAAATAGTGTTATCCTATATGTCCATGCACACTACTTTAGGCTATAAGCCTTTTTTTGAGCTTCAGCATCTAGGAGCAGAAAAAAAATGTTTTTGTAGCATTTTTTGGAGCGTTTTTCCAGCTGAAAAAAACATTGAGTGTTCTTAATTGCTTCAAAATGCTACTAAAATGCTCCTAACAGCTTTTCTGGGCTTTTTTTTCTTCTTCATGTACTACAAAAATGCTAATAAATGCTCCTAAATGCTTCTTTAGGCTCCATGAACACTAGCATTTTTTTAAGCTCCTATAAGCTATTAGCATTTTTTTTCTTCTCCTAGAAGCTAAATAGCATTATCCTATGTGTCCATGCACACTACTTAGGCTATTAGTGTTTTTTGAGCTTCAGCATCTAGAAGAAGCAGAAAAGAAATTGTTTTTGAGCGTTTTTTTGTAGTGTTTTTCCAGCCAAAAAAAAACGCTGAATGCTCCTAAACGCTACTAAATGCTCCCAACTGCTTCTAAATGCTACTAAAATGCTAATAACAGCTTTTTTTTAGCTTTTTATTTTCTTCATGTACTGCAAAAACACTAATAAAATGCTAATGCTCCTAAATGCTTCTAAAAGCTACTAAAATGCTACTAGAAGATGGCACAAAAATGCTATTATCAGCATTTTTCATCCAGCGTTTTTCTAGCTTTTTATGAGCTTATGAAAAACGCTAGTGTGCATGGAGCCTTAGAAGCATTTAGTTTTAGGAGAATTAGCATTTTATTAGCGTTTTT
Organism: Aquarana catesbeiana; assembly: GCF_042186555.1. Taxonomy (NCBI): domain Eukaryota; kingdom Metazoa; phylum Chordata; class Amphibia; order Anura; family Ranidae; genus Aquarana; species Aquarana catesbeiana. The sequence goes on from NC_133327.1 coordinate 636,687,010, forward strand.
GCAGTACATGAAAAAAAAAAAAACGCTAAAAAATGAATTTTCTGCTCCTAGACTCTGAAGCTCAAAAAATGCTAATAGCCTAAAGTAGTGTGCATGGACACATAGGATAACACTATTTAGCTTCTAGGAGCAGAATAAAAATGCTAATAACAGCTTGTCGGAGCTTAAAAAAACGCTAATGTGCATGGAGGCTGGCAATGCACCACAATGGGCATAAAGCACACAACCTGTATTTTGGTGTTCTGCACCATAGGTACATTAATAGATACCCTGCTTGTTTGTTGGGGTGCCATTATACATGAATGGCATCTCAATGCACCATACATCATATCGTGCATTTATCGTGTGTTGTGGTAACCCGTGGTAAAACTCATGTTTTTACACGTTTTTGCTTTGCACAGAAGCCAGCCTTAAAAAAAAAAATAAATACATGTAAATCACTGTGAATTAATTGTTACTTTTGTGTACATCAATGGCAGTGCCAGGACAAGGTCATCCAGCACCCAGGGCAAAGATGCCAAACTGCACCCCCCCCCTTCCCTTAGGGTTAGCAGTGATGTCGCTGTCACTGCTCCTATCAGCCTTGTAACAGAAGCAACTGGCACAGGGTGCCCCCATCCCTGCAATACACCACTGCGCCCAGAGCAGCGCCCCTTCTACCCACCCCTTGTCCAGGCCCTGATCAATGGGGGTATTATGGTTTGTCCAACTCCTTTCACTGTCACACTCACTAATCAGCGATGTCATTTTTGAACACTTTTTAAGTTCACTTTTTATTTTTCATGATGGGTTCTGGGCATGGTTAGTGGAGATCAGAACAGATCCAGACTCCCACATGCATACCTCCCAACATTTTGAGATGGGAATGAGGGACACCTACTAGCAAACGGATGTAGGCATAGGACATGCCTCCTGCCACACCCCCTTAAAGGAGAAGTAACTAAAAAAAAGGTTAAAATAAATCCACAAGGGCTTTTCTTTTACTACTATTATTCCTTTATATTGACTTTTACAATTTACAAATGCAACGACTTAGAATTTGGATGAAAGGTTTAGCACTGGGAAACACTTTTTGAAAGATAAAAAGGGCATTTTATATACAACTATATAGATCAGACCAAAATGAGGGACAAATGAGGAGGAATGAGGGACAGAGGAACATTGCTCCAAATCAGGGACAGTTGGGAGCTATGCCACATGTAGGTGTTCAGCAACAGATCACTTCTACTAGTGATCTATTGCTGTCTGCAATCAGCCTGCAATAGATCACTATGGCAGTGATCTATTGTTGCAGAGAAATGCAGAGAGATGCTGGACAGAGGTGTAGATCTAGCTGTACTGTAGCTCTATCCCAGCCTCCATACACAGAGGATGTGCCAGGACACCCCTAGAGTCCTGACATCATGACGTTGTGACGTCATTAAACTCCAAGTTAACACAACATGAAGTGCATAAACCCAAATTTATTATTATTTTTGAGGAAATTATAACTTTCACTAATCCTGAATCCTGTTCAACATACTTTATAAAATATGTTGATGAGCCATTAATCCAAGTGCAAAATAAGCTCTTATTTTTATGAAGAGGTCCTCAGTGGGGTTCAAGAAATGTTGAGTGACTTACCCACCAACCTACACATACAGTATGTGACTAGTCTTAGGATGACTTACTGTTTGGCGATAGCGTAAAATATATAAACTGTATCAATGTTACTGAAGAACATGCAGCATTGCCTGAATTTTTCCTGTAAGGAAGTGATCCTTCATACTCGGAGCCTCCAGGTAGTGCTTGGCTTGTTCTCACACATCACATTTATTAGTTCAGACAACTTTTCATGCTGTGGAAAAACAAGGTGCCTCTTCGCAGCACTTCCTTTGGGATTCTGTCTCACAAAACAGCATTGTTAATGTTGGCCTTTCATACCGGAGAGCGATCAGTAAAAACTGTTCCTCTGGCAAAAGTTGGCTGCAAGGAGCAAAGTGATCATTAAAGCCTAGCTCCAATCGAAACGTAGTTTTTAATTTTGATGTGAGAGTGGAGAAAGATTACGATCCCTTACAGGTTTTTTTTTTTCAATCACTGTCCCCACCGTAAGTGAGACAGGTCATTAAAATTAATAAAAGGCAAAAAAAATATTTTGCTTAGGATGAAGAGGGAAAGGGTTAAAATCCCTATCAGTTTTTTCCAGTTGGGCAGTTTTTTTTAACTTCCCATATTACAAAAAAACAAAAAAGAGAAGAACTTTTAAGGCACTCAATAATTTTACACAATTTGAGATTAAAAATTACAAATTTTAATTAGCATCCAATAAAAAGCTCCATAGAAGCTTTGAATCTTGTAATTTATCACACAAATGTCATAGAAGCCTAAGAGCGTGACACATACTACACATAGGAAAAATCACAAAAGATAATAACAGTATGAGACCCCATATTAGACGTTTCACATACAGTAAAGAGAAAGAGTGAACAATAAGAGACCCCAACTCGTTTCGACTTGCAGATAGCTATGTCTTCATCTGGGTTTTTTTTTCTTCCTCTGATGATTTCTGCAATATACATGTGTATATATCAGATATATTGTTGCATTATGGAATAAATACAGAAAATAACTACCATATAAATCCTGTACAATTTATCCCTTGTGCGTTTATGGGCTCTGATGGCGGGCGTCCCCTGGAGAAACTCAACTTCATAGACATTTAATCTGTTGTATGACATTTGTGTGATATATTACCAGCCTAAAATCTTCTATGGGGCTTTGTTGGATGCTAAATAAAATTTGTAATTTTTATCTAAAATTAATTTTTTTTATTTTTTTTTATCTAAAACTATTAAGTAAATAAACAAAGGTGTTCACTCGGGCCTGCAGTATACCTCTTAGCGCCAAAGGAGAAAATGCTGTTCAAAAGTAAGGATAGAACTAATTGATAAAATGCAAAAATCATCCAATTTGTTATCACAAAGTGGCTAACAACTTAAAATCATATGGTATTAAAAGCAGCCGTTTAAAACATAATCAAATTGTAAAAAAGCAGTATATATAAAACAATAAAATTGTGATAATACACTACAAACAGCGCTAATGTTGAGCAAGAAACATATACCGTAATCATGTGGCCAACTTCACACGAAAGTCCTTTAAGAGTAGTGAGGAGTTTGGAAAATGGTTCAGAGAGTGTTCGTAGGTGATCATAAAGCAGAGTCTCAGTGTGCACCTTCCACCGGTCAGTTTAATTCCACCATGTGAGAACACACTCCCCCCAGGGGGTTAAACTCACCAGAGCTGAAAGATAAGTAAGCCTCCAAGGGAAGAAAACCTCTTAACCAAAACCGCTACCAACACCACTCCGGGAGATTCACAGGGGATCAGGGCTCCAAATAAATCATCCCTGGTCACTCTTGAATTTATAAGCAGCAGCAAGAATATGGCACAGAGAACCTCCCACCTTGAAATCTAGAAAGCATTTCATCGGCAATTTAGTGAGCGGTGCATTGCTGACACGTTTTCCAAACACCTCTTCTTAAAATTGTAACAGCTGAACTACCAGGCTTGACAGGGACTTGTTAGTAGGAGGCTCAGCCTGAATGTACTTCTTGTAGTTCTTCCCCAGCCATAGCCGCACGTTGTCGAACTGGGAGATAGTGTCTGAGGACTCATAAAATTTCACGTTCGGCCCGCCGTCCTTCTTCCGCACCGCCATCCTAACTATTAAGTGCCTTGCTCCCCTCCCTCTGTTTTTTTTTTTTTGTATTCTAGACATTTTAGACGTGGCAAAATTTTTGATCTGGTTGGGTACAGGAACATGTAATGAAATCTTTTAACTTCCTGTCCTATAGACACAACAGGAAATGAGAGGAAATGTCTCCAAACTATGGAAAATCCTCTATTGGACAGCTCTCATCGAAGCAAGTGTCCTCATCAAATGCTTTCCCCTCTATTCTTGTTCTGGTGACAAATTTTTGGCTGACCAGTGTCCTTAGCACTGAAAGTGAGTGAAAATCCCAAATTTTGAAAGAGATATAAAGGGGAAGTCTTCAAATGGAGATACCCGTTTTGGAGAAAGATTTCCCTAGCTTTGGAGAGACCTCCTCATACTGGACACCTGAGAGAAGAGAAGAAAATATTCACAATAGGACAAAAACAGCAAAAAAAAGAAGAAAAAAAAAAAAATAGTTTGAGCTTTAGATACACTTTTATATTGGGCAACACATTTCAGATCAGGATATAGAAAGGATAGTAAAAATGAAACAAAAAGATTAAGACTCCCTTGAAGACACTTGTTATTATTGGGACCGGTTTTACAAATTACTTCTGGTTAAACTTCTTGAAGTAAATTATATAAAGATGAACTGAAAAGATAACACGACAAGTGAACTGTTTTAATAGCCAAACACAACATATTTCTGTAAAATAAAGTCTGTGAATGGCACGCAAAGGAGATGTTTTTCTGTTTGAATGCTGGAAAAAATGTTAAAGTTAACGCCAGCCTCAAAGGCTACAAGAGGTTCCACCAGTAAGATATACAGTCCTTCCCTTCAACCCTTTGCTGTTCAGCTGAGAAGAAAGAATACCCAGTACTTCCTAGTATAGGGGACCATGTGACTCACTTCTCTTCTAAAGGACAGTGTGTTGCTTGCTGATTGGCTAATCACTGGGGTGAAATTGTCAGCCCTGTGCAATTTCCTAGTCACTTATATTTACACTAACACTCTTTTCTTTGCTAGGGAGAAAGCTGTATATTGGGACCTGTATCTACCTGCTTCTGCTCCATCCATTCTGCAGATACAGTGCCTTGCAAAAGTATTCACCCCTCTTGGCATTTTTCGTGTTTTGTTGCCTTACAGCCTGGAATTAACATGGATTGTTTGAGGATTTGCATCGTTTAATCTACTGAACATGCCCACAACTTTGAAGATGTGTTTTTTTATTTATTGTGAAGCAATAAATAGGACAAAATACCATATATACTCGAGTATAGGCCAACCCGAATATAAACCGAGGATCCTAATTTTACCACAAAAAACTTGCAAAATTTATTGACTCGAGTATAAGCCTAGGGTGGGGAATGCAGCAGCTACTGGGAAAACAATGCCCATCTGCAGCCTCACTGTGCTCATTTGCAGCCTCACTGTGCCCATTTGCAGCTTCACTGTGCCCATCTGCAGTTGTACCTGTGATCCCGCTGTGTCATGCCCATCTGCAGCTGTACCTTTTGATAACTAAAACAGCGGGTGTCTCCCGCTGTGCCATTCAGTTTGCTCTATGGCCGTCCATTGTAACAAAGCCCGCTTTTTCCTTGTCCATGATAGACGAAACACTGATACAGTTTCCCAGCATTGTATCAGTGTTCCGTCTAACACGGATGAGGAGGAGGCGGGGCTTTGTTACAGTGGACGGCCGCTGAACAGACTGAATGACACAGCGGGCGACACCCGCTGTTTTAGTAATCACAGGTACAGCTGCAGATGGGCACCCTAACTCGAGTATAAGCCGAGGGGGGATTTTCATCCAACAAAAATGTGCTGAAAAACTTGGCTTATACTCGAGTATATACAGTAACAGAAAAAGTCAATGTGCATAACTATTCACCCCCCTAAAGTCAATACTTTGTAAAGCCACCTTTTGCGGCTATCACAGCTCCAAGTCGCTTTGGATAAGTTGCTATGAGCTTGCCACATCTTACCACTGGGATTTTTGCACATTCCTCCTTGCAAAACTGCTCCAGCTCTTTCAGGTTGGATGGTTTGCACTTGTGAACAGCAATATTTTTAAGTTTGACCACAGATTTTCTATTGGATTGAGGTCTGGGCTTTGACTAGGCCATTCCAACACATTTACATGTTTCCCCTTAAACCACTCAAGTGTTGCTTTAGTAGTGTGTTTGGGGTCATTGTCCTGCTGGAAGGTGAACCTCCGTCCTAGCCTAAAATCACACACAGAGTGGTACAGGTTTTGCTCAAGAATATCCCTGTATTTAGCACCATCCATCTTTTCCTCAACTCTGATCATTTTCCCAGTCCCGACTGCTGAAAAACATCCCCACAGCATGATGCTGCCACCACCATGTTTCACTGTGGGGATGGTGTTCTTTGGCTGATGCGATGTGTTGGGTTTGCGCCAGACATTGCGTTTTCTTTGAGGGCCAAAAAGTTCAATTTTAGTCTCATCAGACCAGAGCACCTTTCTCCATACATTTTGGGAGTCTCCTACATGCCTTTTCGCAAACTTAAAACACAACCTTTTGTTTTTTGCTGAAAGTAATGGTTTTCTTCTGGCCACTCTGCCATAAAGCCCAACTCTATGGAGCGTACAGCTTATTGCCGTCCTATGTACAGATACTCCAGTCTCTGCTGTGGAACTCTGCAGCTCCTCCAGGGTTGCCTTAGGTCTCTGTGCTGCCTCTCTGATTAATGCCGTGAGTTTTGGTGTGCGGCCGTCTCTTGGCAGGTTTGCTGTTGTGCCATGTTCTTTCCATTTGGTTATGATAGATTTGATGGTGCTCCTAGGGATCATCAAAGATTTGGATATTTTTTTTATAACCTAACCCTGACTTTTACTTCTCAACAACATTGTCCCTTACTTGGTCTTCATGGCAGTGTTTGGTTAGTGGTGCCTCTTGCTTAGGTGTTGCAGCCTCTGGGGCCTTTCATAAAGGTGTGTATATGTAATGACAGATCATGTGACACTTAGATTGCACACAGGTGGACATCATTTCACTAATTTTGTGACTTCTGAAGGTAATTGGTTGCACCAGAGCTTTTTATGGGCTTCATAACAAAGGGGGTGAATACATACGCACATGCCAATTATCAGTTTTTTATTTCTGAAAAATAGTTTTATGTATATATTTTTCCAATTTTACGTCACCAACTTAGACTATTGTGTTCTGATCCATCACATATAATTCATATTAAAAAAACATTGAACTAAAGGCTGTAATGTAACAAAATAGGTAAAAAGCCAAGAGGGGGAATAATTTTGCAAGGCACTGTATGAGCTTCCTCTACCTTTTCTGCTACTTTTTCTCCGCCACTCATTAGAATATCAGTCACCTTCTGCCTCTACCAAGGTATTGGTTTGAGGAAGAAGCCGCAGGGCTTTGAAACGCATAACTAGGCCCTTCTGTTTCCTGTTTCACCCACGGTATTGTCACTTCCGTCCAGTGCCCCTGTGTATTCCAGCCTGGTTCTCGGGATTACCTGACTCATCTTACAGTGGCATCTGATCCGGCTGGAGGCCACAGCAGCTTTTTGACCATCCACCTTGCGGACCTACAGAGAGCAGTGATCTACAGCTTGGAGACATGGGTTGTTTTATATCTAAAAGTGAGTTGCCTATTTAATAAAAACTGTGCTCATACCACTGTGACAATGGTCACATGATTGCCGAGCCTTCCTGCACCCCGGGCATTACACAAATATCAACAGATAATCAGCATGACTGATATCTGTTGACAGGTAATACATATTTACAGAAGGTCAGAAATGGAAGCCACCACTTTTTTTCCTAGTTTTTATGTAAATGTGTTTTTAAACCAACTTGAAAATGATATTTTTGAACCTTTTTAGAAGTGAAGATGTGTTATTAGGTGTTTGGAGAGGCTGAAAATCCAAGTTTGCACCTTGTACATTTTGCTGTGAGCTTATTGATTGCAGTCCAGTACAAAATAACTGAAACAGAGTCCACATTGACCTTAATGGAAAAACTTCAGTTTTTCCTCTACTATACAAGCATGCAAGCTGTGAAAGTTCCTACTATAGTTCTATAGAGACACTTAAAAAAAGATGAGAAAATCTGGTCAGTAAAATATTCTAGCTTCTGAAATATAGAAAAATACACACATTTAGATTAGTTCCCATTTTACTTATAGGAAACCGCTTTAATAATGATGTCACTAACTGACTCCTTCATCATCCCTATCTGATATATAATGTTTACTACATGTCTGGATCACTGAGCAACCTACTGCAGGGGCCACAACCTACACAGTGGCTTTGGACTTACAATTTTTGCAGTTGGTATCATGGCTACCCAATACTGGGGCTGAGAACATCTCTGGACTTTAAAAGCCCAACTCCTGGTAATTGTCTTAAATTGGAACTTCACCCAAAATGGGTAGTTCCACTTGTTTGCATCCCCCCCCTTATGGAACGTTTTGGGGGGAGCAAGTACCGAGTTTTGAGTTTTTTGGCCCCCTTCTTCCCCCGCAGCCTTCTGGGACACATGACAGGTCCCAGAAGACTGCGGGACCATTCACAAAGCATAGCGTTGCTCGCGTATGCACAGTAGGAAGCCGGCTGTGAAGCCACAAGATGCCAGCGCCTGCATCCAAAGTCGATTGAGGACTCGGCTCAGATGAGGACATCGCTGGATCCCTGGACAGGTAAGTGTCCTTACATTAAAAGTCAGCAGCTACAGTATTTGTAGTTTTTTTTTTAATTTTTTGGTGAGAGCTTGGCGCTCCTCTTTAAAGTATAACTAAAGGCAAACTTTTTTTTTTTAGTTTTGGTCAGAGTGGAGATGGATTATAACACCTGACAATTCTTATTGCCATCTGTTTCCCCATTGGGGAGATTCACCCTCTTTATTTTATTTATTTTATTTTTTTAATTTATTTCAGGTACTTATATAGCGCTGTCAATTTACGCAGCGCTTTACATATACATTGTACATTCACATCAGTCCCTACCCTCAAGGAGCTTACAATCTAAGGTCCCTAACTCACATTCATACATACTAGGGACAATTTAGACATGATCCAATTAACCTACCAGCATGTCTTTGGAGTGTGGGAGGAAACCGGAGTACCCGGAGGAAACCCACACAGACACAGGGAGAACATGCAAACTCCAGGCAGGTAGTGTCGTGGTTGGGATACGAACCAGTGAATTTGTCCTGTTTACCATTATCAATTAAAGTGAAAGTAAAAAAAAAAAAAAAAATTTGGTGTTTTCCCCGGAAAAGTAATACAGGGGAAACTTTTCATATACAATATGTATTTTATCTGTGTATTTACCTGCTGGCCTGAAATTAGTCTTTAAAGTATTACTAAGTCAAAACTTTTTCTTTAGCTTTGGATAGAGTGGAAAGGGATTAGAACCCCTGTCAGTTTTTATTGCTGTCTGTGCCCCCGTTAGGGAGATTCATCCTCTCTTTTCGTCCTGTTTACCATTATCATTGAAAGTGAAAGTAAAAAAAGGATCCCAAATTTGGGGTTGTCCCCAGAAAAGTAATAGAGGGGAAATCTTCCAATGGGGACACTAGTTCTAGTGACCTGGGGGTCCCCAGTGGGTTTCCCTTAATTTGCAGGGAGTTCCTATCACGTCCTGTTTTGGCTATAGGACAGGAAGTGAAGGTAGATCACCCCAATGGGGCACAGATGGCAAAACATGAACCAAAAGGGGTTATAACCCTCCCTTACTCTATCCAAAATGGAAAAAAAAGTTTTGCCTATAGTTCTTTTTTAAGTGTTTTGGTTGACAGGTCAGTATATTGGCCAGCAAAGCTGCACAAATACAGTTTGCACGAAAGGAAGTAACCGTTTCCACCTATCTGCCATTTAGCATTTCATCTGCATAGGTAGTATTCCAAAGGAAAGTGAATGAAACACTGCAGAGCGCACAGCAGTAGCCTGTTATGTGGGTAATCTCTAATTTTTGATGATGCTTTTAAAAAAACATTATTTCAATTTGAAAGTCATGTTGAAACATCTTGAAAAACAGAAGCTGAATTCAGTGCAGAAAATTACATATTACAGACGAATCCACAGTAAATTACAGCAATTTAACACACAAAACAACCACCTGAATGAATAAATACCTGGCCAAATTCACTTCACATCTTGCCAATGTTTTATCATTTCTGGGATAACTTTAAAAAAAAAAACCTTCACTGGGAAATTTGCAGAGAATATTGCATTTGAGAGAATAAAACAACTTATTGGTAAAACTGAACTATTAGCATGCTACAACAATTTTTTGCAAGAAAGCCTTTTCTCGGAAAAAAACAAGATTTATTTATTACTTTGTTATCTTCAGATATGACTGTTTGTAATGGGGCCATATGGGGTTTACAGGTGCAAGAGCAGAACTGGGTGTAATTTTTTGCTTGGCAAACAAACAGGTGATGGCGCCCTAATTGTTACATCAAAGATGAATAGCTGCCCTTCAAATAAATATAGTGTAAAGGTTCACTATCCCAACTCATAAATACACATCCAAATCTCTGAGGTATCTGGAGATGTGTGCACAACATATTCATATATGTGGAAAATGATTTACAGTACCCAACAAAAGTGAGTCTACCCCTCACATTTTTGTAAATATTTTATTATATCTTTTCATGTGATAACACTGAAGAAATTACACTTTTCTACAATGTAAAGTAGTGAGTGTACAGCTTGTATAGCAGTGTAAATTTTCTGTCCCCTCAAAATAACTCAACACACAGCCATTAATGTCTAAACCGCTGGCAACAAAAGTGAGTACACCCCTAAGTGAAAATGTCCAAATTGGGCCCAATTAGCCATTTTACCTCCCCGATGTCATGTGACTCATTAGTGTTACAAGGTCTCTGGTGTGGATGGGGAGCAGGTGTCTTCAATTTGGTGTTATCGCTCTCACTCTCTCATACTGGTCACTGGAAGTTCAACATGGCACCTCATGGCAAAAAACTCTGAGGATCTGAAAAAAAAGAATTGTTGCTCTACATAAAGGTGGCCTAGGCTATAAGAAGATTGCCAAGACCCTGAAACTGAGCTGCAGTATGGTGGCCAAGACCATACAGCGATTTAACAGGACAGGTTCCACTCAGAACAGGCCTCTCAATGGTCGACCAAAGAAGTTGAGTGCATGTGCTCAGCATCATATCCAAAGGTTGTCTTTGGGAAATAGACATATGAGTGCTGCCAGCATCGCTGCAGAGATTGAAGGAGTGGGGGGTCAGACTGTCAGTGCTCAGACCATACGCTGCACACTGCATCAAGTTGGTCTGCATGGCTGTTGTCCCAGAAGGAAGCCTCTTCTAAAGATGCACAAGAAAGCCCGCAAACAGTTTGGATTACTGGAACCATGCCCTGTGCTCCGATGAGACCAAGATAAACTAAAGCTGCGTACACACGAGCGGAATGTCCGGCAGATAAAGTCAGACGGAAGCTTTTCATCGTCTATTCCAATCGTGTGTAGGTCTCATCGGACTTCTTTTTTCGAAAATTCTGATGGACCTAAAAATGGAACATGTTCTAAATATTTCCGACAGAACCAATTCCTATCTGGAAAACCAATCGTCTGTATGCTGTTCCGACGGACCAAAAACGACGCATGCTGTGAAGCAAGTACGAGACGGAAGCTATTGGCTACTGGCTATTGAACTTCCTTTTTCTAGTCCCGTCGTAAGTGTTTTATGTCACCGCGCTCTGGACGGTCGGACTTTGGTCGGACTTTGGGTTGACCGTGTGTAGGCAAGACCGCTTGAATGGAATTCCATCGGAGTTCCGTCGGAGAAACCTTTGGAGTTTATTCCGACGGCAAAACCGGTCGTGTGTACGCAGCATTATTTGGTTCAGATGGTGTCAAACGTGTGTGGCGGCAACCAGGTGAGGAGTACAAAGACAAGTGTGTCTTGCCTACAGTCAAGCATGGTGGTGGGAGTGTCCTGGTCCAGGGCTGCATGAGTGCACTGGGGAACTACAGTTCACTGAGGAATCTATGAATGCCAACATGCACTGTGACATACTGAAACAGGGCATGATCCCCTCCCTTCAGAGACTGGGCCACAGGCCAATATTCCAACATGATAATGACTCCAAATACACCTCCAAGACAACCACTACCTTGCTAAAGTTGAGGGTAAAGGTGATGGACTGGCCAAGCATGTCTCAAGACCAAAACCCTATTGAGCATCTGTGGGGCATCCTAAAAACGGAAGGTGGAGGAGCACAAGGTCTCTAACATCCACCAGCTCTGTGATGTCATCATGGAGGAGTGGAAGAGGACTCCAGTGGCAACCTGTGAAGCTCTGGTGAACTCCATGCCCAAGAGGGTTAAGGCAGTGCTGGAAAATAATGGTGGCCACACAAAATGTTGACACTTTGGGCCCAATTTGGTGTTTTCACTTAGGGGTGTACTCACTTTTGTTTCCAGCGGCTTAGACATTAATGGCTGTGTGTTGAGTTATTTTGAGGGGACAGCAAATTTACACTGTTATACAAGCTGTACACTCACTACTTTACATTGTAGCAAAGTGTCATTTCTTCAGTGTTGTCACATAAAAAGATATAATAAAATATTTACAGAAATGTGAGGGGTGTACTCACTTTTGTAAAATAATGTGTACATAAAAAAAGTGAATTAGTAGTAATGCAAATAAAATTCCAATGTGACTGTGCCCGACACTAATGATATAAAGTGCTTCCAAATGTATATGTCTTCTAATTGCTTCACCACGGGTGCTCAGAGGGTAGATGGCAACTCACCAGAGATGTTTGACGCCTTGTTACAGGAGGTCAAAATGCCAAATCGATTTCTGGACTTCCACCTTTCAATTCCAATGATCCCTCAGGTTTAGCTAGGAAGGTAAAGATGTATAAACAAGCAAAGAAGATATTGAATTCACATGTGACAGTGCCCGACCTGGCACCTGGGAACTACAGCATGTTTGGATATAGTCTGTTAGTACAACGCCTTGTTCTTGTTGCTGGGCCTGGATAAGGTCACAAGGGAATCCGGAGGTGATGCATCCCCGCTCGGACATACGTTTCACCGTACTTGGCGTCTTCAGGAAGAACGCATTTATATATAATTTTCCACATATACTGTATGAACATGTTGCACACATCTCCAGATTTCTCATAGAGATTTGGATGTGTATTTATGAGATCACACGGTGAATTTTTGCTTATTGGTGTGGCTGGGGGCAACTTCAGTCCTTTCTATTCGCTGTTAAGTATAGAGTTTGATGCAGCAAGCATGTCTCCTATGTCCTGACTGACTCAAGATGGCAAACATATAAAAACTACAACAGAACATTACAGCTAGAAAACCAAAACTTATCCTACATCTCAGTACAAGTTGTAAATAGGGATTAGGAAAAGTGAAATTTAGAATGATAGAAGAAAACAATTGCTGCTAAATGACATACATACTACAACGTCCTATGAGCCTCCACTAACTAAAAAAACAGTACTATTACTTTAAGATCAGTACTCCTCTATTGAATCAGCTGTAAGCGTTACACATGTCTCATAAAGCATGAAAGAGTAAACAAATCAGATATATATACGCTGCGCTAACAGAACTGTGAACCTAAATAATAACACATAAAGCTATAACTTAATAGCTTTAAAGTGGTAATATTGCAATACATAAAAAATTACAATAAAACATGCAATATTACAAAAGATTATAATTGATTCAAAATATAAAAAATAGGTAAAAGTGCTTCAATGTGCTGTGTAAAGTTCAAAAAGATGTCAATCTAAAAGTGCTCCAAAAAACTCCATGCGATTCGGTAAATGCTGTGAAAATAATCCAATAACAAAGTGCTGTATGCTCACTCAGGTACTCCCCCCTAGGTATTGGACGCTCACCTTAGAGCAAGGATCCTCAAACTATGGCCCTCCAGCTGTTGCAGAACTACACGTCTCATGAGGCATTGTAAAGCTCTGATATTCACAGACATGACTAGGAATGATGGGAATAGTAGTTCCTGAACAACTGGAGGGCTGTAGTTTGAAGACCCCTGCCTTGGAGCGTGTGACCTTGCTGTTAAGCTTGACCAATACACGCATTAGAACCACTTCTGGGTTCAGCAGTATATCCGGAATCCTGGACTGGTCCCTACTTATGCCTCGGTATGTTAACAGAAAAAGGAGGACTTCATGGTGAAGTATATTAAAACAATTTATTGAAACACAGTAAAAGATCCCACACAGGGTACTCACATTAGCCAGGCGCGTCAGTGCGCCGCTCTATATAAAGCGCGATTGAGCAGGAGAAATCGGCCGATAACGGGATGGTGTGCTGCAGAGACGTTGCTAGGGGGTGGCTTTTGGAGATATAGCCCCAAATCTGGGGCCCATAGCCCCGAGTCTCTGCAGGGGTCACCAAGGGGAGGGGAAGTTCTCTGGGGACCCTGATATAAGTGAGGGCTCTCTGGGGACCCTGATGCAAGGAGGAGGCTCTCTGGGGACCCTGATGCAAGGAGGAGGCTCTCTGGGGACCCTGATTTTAAGAGGGAGGTTCTCTGGGGACTCTGATTTAAGGGGGAGGCTCTCTGTGGACCCTAATGTAAGGTGGGCTCTCTGGGAACCCTGATGTAAGTGGGGGGCTCTCTGGGGACCCTGATGTAAGAGGGAGGCTCTCTGGGGACTCTGATATAAGGAGGAGGCTCTCTGGGGACCCTGATGTAAGGGGGGGCTCTCTGGGGACCCTGATGTAAGGGGGGCTCTCTGGGGACCCTGATGTAAGTGGGGGGCTCTCTGGGGATATACATACACACACACACACACACACACACGTATATTACTGTATATACATGTGTATGCCTGCCCAAGCATATGGCTTTCTTTACTACGCTGCTATGGGCTCTAGCCCCAGATCTTTTGTAGACCTAGCAATGCCCCTGGTGTGCTGATCGTTCCCGGCAGATCACCTTTCTCTGGGTCACCATTTGCATAATGCTGGCTGGACATCATTCACTTCTCTCAAAAGAAATTCCTACCATCACCAGCATCCAATGACGGAACAACTACCCGTTGCCCGGGGCTTTGTCTGTGAGTTCATTCACAGACATACCTTTGGTCTGGTATGGATTTTGAGGGGAAACTCCAAGCCCAAAATATTTTTTTTAAAATGGCATGGGCCCCCCTCTCCAAAATCCATACCAGACCCTTATCCGAGCATGCAGTCCAGCAAGTCAGGAAAGGGGGGGGGGGGCAAGCAAGTACCCCCCCCTGGAGCATACCAGGCCAAATGCCCTCAACATAGGAGGTTGGGTGCTTTGGGACAGGGGGGCACTGCTTGCTCCCTCCCCCCTTTCCTGACCTACCGGAATGCATGCTCAGATAAGGGTCTGATATTTTGGGGGGGACTGCGCCATTTTTGCTGTGGGGTTTCCTCCATACCAGAAGGAAAGGAATTGTTTTGATTGGTCAAAGGACAAGTCTCAATCATATCAAATTCGGATCCCGTTCATTGAAGTCGCATGGAAGTCAGACATGAAGCCGCAGGGCAAAGTTGGATCAGAAGTTGTGCAACATCCGTGTCAGAGCAGTGCGAACCCGGCCTTAATGGCCAGATTTTGTGAGTTTGAACCTCTGGACATTTATTCAAAGGTAGTATCACTTTCATCACTAAATGACAGCTTCCCACCCACCAGCTTGTTTCACCTTCCCAACCCCACTAGGTACCCTCCCAATGTTGAGGGCATGTGGTGAGGTTTGTTTTAGGAATTTATGCCAGCTGCAATAATTGATAAGGGTCTGGTATGTATTATGGGTGGGACCCTCTGCTGATTTTCCTTCTCCTTAACCGTTTAACGACCACCCGTATTGTACTGTGGATGGGTGGTTGCTGTGGGCAAAGCGACATACTGGTACATTGCTGTCTACTTCCAGGTTTAGGGCACGCACATGCACACCCCCCACCGACACCTTGCCTGTCGGCAAGCAAATGTTTCATGGCCGAGACCTGCTAATCAGCTGTGTACATTCACAGCCCCCACCTCTGTGTTGACATTCAACACAGAGCTCTGTACACAGGGAGTGATATGTTAGTTTCTCATCTCTCTGAGAGACCATTAGTTAAAAGCAGCACACTTTACACACATTACACATAGTTAGGCACATATTTAATCCCTTGATCACCCTAGATGTTAACCTTTTCCCAGTCCATTTTCTTAGTACAGTGACAGTGTATATTTTTAGCACTGATCACTGTATTAATGTCACTTGTGATGTCAGTGGCAGTTAGTCAGTTTCCCCCAGCGTCAGTTAGTTTTAGGTTGTCCGTCGCCATATCACAGTCTCATTATAAGTCATTGATTGTCGCCATTAGTAGTATAAAAAATGTGTAAAATAAAAATTCCAGTATATCTACCATAGTTTGTAGGCACTATAACTTTCACGCAAACCAATCAATACACACTTATTGGGATTTTTTTTTTTTGCAAAAATTTGTAGCAGAACATACAATTTTGACCAAAATTTATGAAGAAATTTTATTTTTTATTTTTTATTTTATTGGATATGTTTTATAGCAGAAAGTAAAAAATATTGTTTTGTTTTTTTCAAAATTGTCAGTCTTTCTTCATTTATATCGCAAAAAAAAAAAACAAAAAAAAAACAGTGGTGATCAAATACTACTAAAAGAAAGCTCTATTTGTGTGAAAAAAATGATATACATTTTATTTGGGTATACCAATGCATGACCACACGATCGCCAGTTAAAGTAGCACAGTGCTGAATAGCAAAAAATGGCCTGGTCATGAAGGGGGTAAAATCTTCCAGAGCTGAAGTGGTTAAAGAGCAGTACACATTTGTTGTAAACAATGTGTATTGTCCTTTAATAAAAACAGAAAAAAAAATGTTAACAGGTCAAAAATAGCATAGGGTCCCCTACAGAATCCAAATCGGACACTTATCCAATAGATAACGGTCTGGTATGAATTTTGAAGGGGATTTCACACCATTTTTTGCAAACCAAACAAAGCCAACCAGGTAATGTCATTCAGCAGCAATTGTTTTCTAGAGATATGTAGTACATTCTAGAGATATGCAGCGTCATGTGCAGGTTTAAGGTATCCCCCAAGTATGGCTTTTAACCGCTTGCCGACCAGCAGCCATCATTATACTGCGGCACTCGGGGGGGTGCCGATGCTCGTGGCCGACGGTCGCGAAGACCGCCGGCCATGAGCGATTGTGGGCACGAGAGGCAGAACAGGGGCGTGCGTGTGTAAACACACAAATCCCTGTTCTGTTCTGTGAGGAGAGACAGATTGTGAGTTCCTAATAGCTAGGAACCACGATCTGTCATTTCCTCTAGTCAGTCCCCTCCCCCTACAGTTAGAAACACACACAGGGAACACACTTAATCCCTTGATCGCCCCCTAGTGTTAACCCCTTTCCTGCCAGTGACATTTTTACAGTAATCAGTGTATTTTTATAGCACTGATCGCTGTATAAATGACAACGGTCCCAAAACTGTGTCAAAAGTGTCCGATGTGTCCGCCATAATGTTGCAATCCCCATAAGAATCACACATCGCCGCCATTACTAGTAAAAAAAAAAAAATAATAATAAAAATGCTATAAATCCATCCCCTATTTTGTAAACTCTATAACTTTTGCGCAAACCAATCAATATACGCTTATTGCGATTTATTTTTTTTTTTTTACCAAAAATATGTAGAAGAATACATATCGGCCTAAACTGAGACAAAAAAATAGCTTTTTTTTAAAAAAAAAAATGGGGATATTTATTACAGCAAAAAGTACAAAATATTGTGGTTTTTTTTTTTTCAAAATTGTCGCTTTTTTTTGTTTGTTTATAGCGCAAAAAATAAAAAACGCAGAGATGATCAAATACCACCAAAAGAAAACTCTATTTGTGGGGAAAAAAGGACGTCAATTTTGCTTGGGTGCAGCTTCGCATGACCGCGCAATTGTCAGTTAAAACGATGCAGTGCCGAATCGCAAAAAATGGCCTGGTCATTCAGCAGCCAAATCTGAAGTGGTTAAAGGATTTGTGTATTTTTAAATTGCGATTTAAGCCACATAAAAACATAAAAAAAAAACATTGGTACATGTTCTCTATGATGGTGCCCATCTACCCATGCCCCTTTTATCAAAAAATTTGGATCCCATAGATTTCAATGGGGTCTGGGCGCTATGTTCAGGGTTCAAGTATTTCCTTCCGGCTTCTGCATATGTTCAGCAAACTGAGCTTTGCATGGTTCACTTCTCCCTAGGTGGAAACGAATGAAGACATTTAGAAGGCACACAAAAGTGTCTGAATGAATAATATTTGTGTCACCCAAGGCAAGGCGTTCATGTTGCTATGTTTATATGGGTGTGTGGAGTAGTGGTCAAGGAAGCCAGGTAGTCTCTTTCACTTCCTAATGGACTTTTTTCTTATCGTGCTTCCAACATTTGTCTTTAATCACATCCTCCTTGGCTCCTGCTGCATTGAGTAAACTCCTACGCCCGCTCGCTCGTGTTTTCAAAACTGATAAAGTTTTCATCGAGTCTAATAGAAATGGATGACAAGATATGAAATCATCACAATGTGTGCCTGATACAGGGTGGATCTCACAACTGTTCAGGTTTTTTTCCTTCCAGGGGTGAAGAGTACATTGACTGTCTCAGAGTGACTCCAACCAGAAAAGAGACCCTGTGTACAAGCAATATAGTGGACAGTGCTTACCTTTAAAATCTATTCTTTATTTTCTATAAATATTTATTTAGGAGTCTCAACTCTGCCTCCCACACAAGCGTGACCCCATCTAAACTCCTAGTTCTTCACAAGACCCCCTTCTTCCAGCACATTAAATCTGGGGCTCTGAGCAATGGCGGCTGGTGTTTTTTTTTGGGTGGGAGTGGGTGCGGCACTTACCCCATCATGGCGGGTGGCAGGCAGTGTGGTGCAGTGGCTCAGCTCAGAGTCCTCTCCTCCATGGCGGCTTCCAGCTCCTCCCTTCCTCCTCCTAGGCGTCCAATAGGATCGCCTGTCCTTTCAGCCAGTCGGGTGACCCGGTTCCTGATTGGCCGTGAGGAGGATCAGTGCTTCAACAGCGAATATTGATTTGCTGTTGTAACACACGCACTCTCTGCATCCCGAGCCCACCCTTTATTGAAGCCTATCAGAGCCTCTGGCTCTAATCAGTGCTTAAAAAAAAACAGCCCCCCCCCGCATTGGAATCCATGCGCCGGTGTCCTGATATGGGCCGGATGCGTGGCTAGGGGAGGTGGCGGTTGACAGGAGGGTGGCCCTTAATGGATGGGCTTCCCCTGGCTCTGAGTCTGATAAGTCACCCCCCGCACCTTCACAACCACCGGGCCAGGGTTGTGGGCAAGAGGCCCTTGTTCTCATCAACATGGGGACAAGGTGCTTTGGGGGAAGTCCCCCCCACCCATGTTGAGGGCATGTGGCCTGGTATGATTTGGGGGGGGGGGGGGGGCGCTCGCTCATCACCTCTCTCTTCTGACCTGCAAGGCTGCATGCTCGGATAAGGGTCTGGTATGGATTTTGAGGGGAAACCCCACGCCATTTTTATTTTTATTTTGGCGTGCGGTCACCCTCAAATTCCATACTAGACTCAAAGGGCCTGGTATGGATTGGGGGGACCCCTCACACTGTGTTTTTTTTATTTTTATGCTGACTCTTCTTTTGCTTATATTCTGCTGTCAGAGGGGAATCTTGCTGTATTCCGCTGTCAGAGGGGAATTTTGCTGTATTCTGCTGTCAGAGGGGAATCTTGCTGTATTCTGCTGTCAGAGGGGAATCTTGCTGTATTCTGCTGTCAGAGGGGAATCTTGCTGTATTCTGCTGTCAGAGAGGAATCTTGCTGACAGCAGATGAGTCATAGTTATTAAGGACACAGTGGGTGCTGGCTACTTAACAACAAGCTAATTCCTAGTTGTTAAGGTCCCCCCTCCACCAAATGATTTGGACCAGTGCACAAAGCAAGGTCCATAAAGACATGGATGAGCAAGTTTGGGGCGGAAAAACTTGACTGACCTGCACAGAGTCCTGACCTCAACCCGATAGAACACCTTTGGGATAAATTAGAGCAGAGACTGAGACAGGCCTTCTCGTCCAAAACCAGTGCCTGACCTCACAAATGTACTTCTGGAAGAATGGTCAAACATTGCCATAGACACACTCCTAAACCTTGTGGACAGCCTTCCCAGAAGAGCTGAAAATATTATAGCTGCAAAGGGTGGGCCAACTCAATATTGAACCCTATGGACTAAGAATAAAGTGGGTGTAAAGGCAGGCGTCATAATACTTTTGGCAATAAAGTGTCCTTCTTCTCCAGATCACTGCTGGACCACTGCCTGCCTGACTGTGATAAACAATAAAGAAAAATGAAACAAAGTCCAAACTTGCACTAGGTCCTGCATTTAGTGAGTTTTAATAGGGTAAAAATGCTATACAATAGTATTCGTCTAGGATGTGTCTTGGTGCATTTCGCACACTACTGGGAGGATTTACTAAAACCAGTGCATACAGAAGCGGTGCATAGTAACCAATCAGCCTCTAACTTCAGCTTGTTCAATTAACCACTTGCTTACTGGGCTCCTAAACCCCCCTCCTGCCCAGACCAATTTTCAGCTTTTAGCGCTGTCACTCTTTGAACAACTATTGCGCGGTCATACAACACTGTACCCAAATAACATTTTTATCATTTTTTCCCACAAATAGAGCTTTCTTTTGGTGGTATTTGATCACCTCTGCGATTTTTATTTTTTGTTCTCCTCACGCTGAGAAAAAAAAACCATTACCAATCTTCTGTTTACATCACGTGAACAGCTGTCGGCTGACAGCTGATCATGTAGTTATGTGGTAAGGGGCCGGTGATCACAGCACGGGGGGCAGGGGGTGCACGAGGAGCGTGCAAAGGGGAGGACGTCTATTGACGGCCTCCCGGCAAAGTAGATCCGCGCTGTAGCCGTCATCCGGCTATAGCTCGGATCTGAAAGAGTTAACAGGGAAGTCCGGTCTGAGCTCCTTTTGGCTGAACTTCTCCTCTGGGTCACAGGAGTGCAATTAGTTTTGCACTCCTGTAACCTGTTTTCAGCAGAGAGCGGGCTGAAGTCCACTCTCTGCTGACGTCACTGGAATCAGTCCAGGCACCGTGTCATTGCGACAATAAAGTCTGGATCCGCCAGGTGCCTGGACTGACACCCGGTTCAGCCTCTCAGTGAGGCGCTCCTCCACAGCTCAGCACTCCAGTGAGCACGGGGTGGGCAGAGCAGGAGAGAACTGAGCCATAGCATGATGGGGGAAAAAAACTCATACTTCTATTTTAAGCTTTGACAATAAGGCCGGGTTCACACTGGTGCGACACGACAGCTGTCCTACTTTGGATCCGACTTTGCCCTGTGACTTGAAGCCGACATACGTCCGACTTTCAATGAACGGGGATCGGCGTGGGTGTCCCCCCAAAATCCATACTAGACCCTTATCCTAGCACGCACCCCGGCCGGTCAGGAATGGGGGTGGGGACGAGTGAGTGCCCCCCCCTCCCGAACCGTACCAGGCCGCATGCCCTCAACATGGGGGGTGGGTGCTTTAGGGCAGGGGGGCGCCCTGCGGACCCCCCCCACCCCACAGCACCTTGTCCCCATGTTGATGAGGACAAGGGTCTCTTTCTGACAACCCTGGCCGTTGGTTGTTGGGGGGCTTATCGGAATCCGGGAGCCCCCTTTAATAAGGGGGCCCCCAGATCCCGGTCCCCCACCCTATGTGAATGAGTATGGGGTACATTATTATTATTATTATTATTATTCAGGATTTATATAGCGCCAACAGTTTACGCAGCGCTTTACAATATAAAAGGGAGACAATACAGTTATAATATAATACAATACAATAGGATTAAGAGGGCCCTGCTCAGAAGAGCTTACAATCTAATAGGGTGGGGCAGGTGGTACAAAAGGTTGTAACTGTGGGGAATGAGCTGGTGGAAGTGGTAGGAGATTAGTTGGAGACGTGATAGGCTTTCCTGAAGAGATGAGTTTTCAGGGATTGCCTGAAGGTAGCAAGAGTAGGGGCTAGCCGGATAGATGGAGGTAGCGAGTTCCAGAGGATGGGAGAGGCTCTGGAGAAATCCTGGAGACGAGCATGGGAGGAGGAGATGAGAGAGCTTGAAAGCAGGAGGTCTTGAGAAGAGCGGAGAGGACGATTTGGGTGATATTTGGAGACAAGATTAGTGATGTAGCTTGGGGCAGAGTTGTGAATGGCTTTGTATGTTGTGGTTAGAATTTTGAATTTAATTCGCTGGGTGATTGGGAGCCAGTGTAGGGATTGAAGTAGAGGGTTGGCAGACACTGAGCGGTTGGTAAGGTGGATAAGTCTGGCAGCAGCATTCATGATAGACTGAAGAGGGGATAGCCTATGGAGCGGTAGGCCAATGAGAAGGGAGTTGCAATAGTCAAGGCGAGAGATAACAAGGGAGTGAATGAGGAGCTTGGTGGTTTCATTTGTTAAAAAAGGGCGAATTTTAGAGATGTTACGGAGGTGAATTCTACAAACTTTTGACAATGATTGGATTTGAGGCTGAAATGACAAGTCGGAGTCTAGGATTACACCTAGTACCCTGGCGTGAGGGGAGGGACTGATGGTTGCATTGTTGATTTTGATGGAAAAGTCGTGGAGGGGGGCACGGGCGGGGGGGAATATTAATAGCTCAGTTTTAGAGAGATTTAGTTTAAGGAAGTGGTGCGACATCCATGCTGATATGTCAGTTAGTAAGTTAGTAATGCGGGAGGAGACTGAAAGAGTGAGGTGAGGAGTAGACAGATAGATTTGGGTGTCATCAGCGTATAAGTGGTATTGGAAGCCGTGGGCAGTTATTAGGTGACCAAGGGAGGTAGTGTAGATAGAGAAGAGAAGGGGTCCAAGAACCGAGCCTTGGGGGACCCCCACAGAAAGGGGCAATGGAGAGGAGGAGACAGAGTTGTAGGTGACACTGAAGGAGCGCTGTGATAAATAGCCAGAGAACCAGGATAGAGCAGAATCTCGGAGGCCAAGGGAATGTAGTTTATTGAGAAGGAGCGGGTGGTCAACAGTATCAAAGGCCGCAGAGAGGTCAAGTAGTAGGAGTATGGAGTACTGGCTGTTGGTTTTAGCAGTTAGTAAATCGTTAGTGAGTTTTAGTAAGGTAGTTTCCGTGGAGTGCTGCGAGCGAAAGCCAGACTGTAAGGGGTCAAGAAGGTTATTTTCATTGAGGTAGGAGCTAAGACGGTTGTAGACTAAGCGTTCTAGAAGTTTAGCGGTGAATGGGAGTAGTAGTACATCGTATCCCAACCCATTTACCTAGGAAAAAAAATGTCAATGTACCCCATACTCATTCACATAGGGTGGGGGGCCGGGATTTGGAGGCCCCCTTATTAAAGGGGACTCCCGGATTCCGATAAGCCCCCGCCCGCAGACCCCGATAACCAACAGCCAGGGACAACATGGGGACATTAACATGGGGACGAGGTGCTTTGGGGTGGGGGGCCGCAGGGCGCCCCCGCCCCAAGGCACCCACTCCCCCATGTTGAGGGCATGCATCCTGGTACAGTTCAGGAGGGGGGGGGCGCTCGCTCGTCCCCACCCCTTTTCCTGACCGGCCGGGCTGCGTGCTTGGATAAGGGTCTGCTATGGATTTGGGGGGGACGAAAAAAACGGCGTAGGGGGTTCACCTTAAAATCCATACCAGACCCAAGGGCCTGGTATGCTCTTGGAGGGGAAACCCATGCCGGTTTTTTATTTAAAATTTGGCACGGAGTTCCCCCTCAAGATCATCTGAGCACAAGTCGCATGCCAAAGTCGGATCATGCGAGACGGCGATCCGACTTTGATCCATCTTCAATGATAGTCAATGGACTGAAGTAGGATCAAAGTTGGACCAAAGTAGTACAGGGAGCATTTTCAAAGTCAGACCGACTTGTGTCGGACCAGTTAAGACGGCTCCCATAGGGAAACATTGAATTTCACACGTCATGCGACATGAGCTCCCAATGTCGGAGCGTTTGTCGCACTGGGGTGAACCCAGCCTGAAACCTGGAAGCTGATTGGTTTCTATGCACAGCTGCACCAGATTCTGTGTGCACCAGTTTTACTAAATCTCCACCAATGTGTGCATGAGTAGGAATGACATCATCCGTGGCCAGCTAATCGAGATGGCTGAGGACTCCAGGACTGGAAGAAGACCGGGAGAAGATGTGTCGGTGGTGACAACAGAGCAACAAGGGGGGACACAGACATCGCTTCACTGAAGGAGGCACTTTGGAAGGTAAGTGAGGCGCATACATGCAAATCATAGTGAGGGTCCTGGGCGTCCCAAATGCATTAGCTTCCACTTTAGTTTCATGTTTTTAAAAAAAATATGGTTTGGGGATATAGAGGGGTCGTTGGTGAATGTACAGGTTCTATTGTTCTTTATACAGTATAAGTGCATGTATAATTTTGGCTCATCTATTTCAAAATAGAGGCTGATTTATTACACTGTATGCATTAAAAGGCTGTTAATCCATAATAATCCAGCACATTATAGAAGATAGATCCATTACAGCTACTCCGATTATAAAATCCATCAATTCTTGTTATTCTTATTATTATGAGTACGAAGAATCACAGCTTGATACAAAATGTGAATGTAGATCTTTATATCAAGTTCAACATAAAATGTCAAATAATAATAACGGCAATATATCATATTCTGTAAATACTTCTGCTTGTAAGACAAAATAATATTTAATGCCTTCGAGCTAAGGTAGTTGTGTGCCGGGAAGGATTTCTTCCTTGGTTGGTTTAATTTCCATGGCTGATCTACAATCAGAGAAAATAGTACAAATCACACACTGAATATCTAGGGGAAGAACATTTTTGGTTGGCCCCATTCTCCCTTTAATCCCTGGATTGCTATATGGGAGAATGGAAGTGATAATCTAAATAGTCACTCATGGCCTGCAGAGATTGCACTTTTTCTGATTTGTCACAATGCATGCTAGAAGGTTTGTCTTCGGGACTACACCGCAGCTGACTGTGAGCCAAACGCTTGGCTCTTGTTTGCGGCACAATATTCCCGTGCAAAATACCCATACCCCGGTAAACTAATGGCTAAAACATTTACCCCAACACTTGCAGTTTACAACTTTCAATGCTGCTGGACCCTGCTCCCTCAGTGATGCTTCCCTGAACTTCTGGTCTTTACAGGAAAGAGTTAACTGGACAGCGCAGTCTGGAGCCAGTCTGCAAGCTCCAGACTGCGCTGTCCAGTTAACTCTTTCCTGGCAAGAATGGCAAGGAGTAGTGGAGTTTGGGGCTGTGTGTTTCTATTGATACGCACAGTGTAGGGAGACAGATGGTGCCAAGGGAAAGGAGTAACACGAGTGCCTGTAGGTGTGGATTGCAGAGCTTGTGGCTAGAATTGTAGGATCAGTGGGTCAGGTAGAACCTCAGGTCAGGACCCTAGATGATGCCAGATAGATCAGCCGGGGTTAAAGGGGCACTCCAACAGGATTGCAGGTTCAGGATGAATGGCTTACCGGAGCTCCCTGCAGGCTTGAGACAGGAGCACACTGTGTTCACTGGAGCTGGGATGAGGGGCAGCCAGCGCAGGTACTCAGAAGTAACGGAAGCCAAACAGGAGACAGAAGCATAGTCAGAAGGATAGCCAGAGTCAGCATCGAGTGGGCAGCGAGGTACCAAGGCATCAGACAGGAGCGAGGTCAGGAGTAAGCCGATGTCAGGGACTGATGACCAGAAGCATAAACGGATCCAAGGTCAGGTCAGTAGCAAGCCAGGTCAGCAACGAATATCATGCAGGATTCAAGCAGGGCACAACGAAAAAGCTAAAGTCCAGTGAGCAGGAGTCTGAGCACCCTTCAATTTGGCCATCTGGCCTCAATGGAGGCTGTGGACGTGCTTACGTTAGTGTGCACGTGCGCTCGCATACCTGCGAATACGTGTTTGCATATGCATGATTCTATGGGAAATAGTATGCGCATGTGTGTGCGTCCGCCGTGTCACAGCAGCTTCCTGACAGGTTGCTTGGGCTTTCTTGAGCAATTTGAGCACATTGATCTTTTTAGCTATCTGTAAGGGGGTAATTCTTCCTCAAGTGTAAGGAGCATTTTTCCCACTGACCATCACACTAATGTATCATAAGTTGTAGCTATACTGCAGTTGTGACGAAACATGGGTGTCAGGCCACTGCCCTTTTCACCAACTCGTGGCAAAGGACTGGTTGACTTCACACCACACTTTGCAACAATGTTACTCTTCACTGCACAACGATTTTCCGGCTTGTGGGACCAAAAACCTAGGTGCCAAAAGATGGAGAGTGGTTGTCACTGGGTTTAGTTAAAGCGGAGTTCCCACTTTAAAAAATTTTTTTTTTTTAGGATGCATATTTTTTTTTCTTCAAGGCTTATTTAGAGCACTCATTTGTGTGATTAATCGGCGCTCGATTGCTGATTTCATAGAGGAATATATCTTATATTCCTCTTTCGTGGCAGTTTCCATAGTGCTTGTGGGCATGTGGAGGCCACAAGCACTATCTTCCGGACTCTGGTGCAGCTGAGCGACCAGCATGCATCGCCCGTTCCCGCGCATATGCAGTATGTACGGCGCAGCACCACACACTTCTGATGTTGCCATCACAACGGGTGGCGGCGGTGGAAGTGCCCGCCCCTGTTGTGATGGCAACAAAGCCCTCAGCGCTGCCCATTGACTCCTGGGAAAGGATGACAGACCTCTCCCAGGAGCACTAGCGTGCATGGGAGCCGAGGGAAATGACCTCAGGCGCCTTGGAGAGGAAGAGGCCGATTACGAGGGTTTGTTTGGTATGATATTCCCAATTTAAATATATACTTAATATTAATGTGCCTTGGTCCTGTTTGATTTTATGAATTGTGAGTAGATTCTTTGAAATAATGAATGAGGCAGAGGTCTCTGAAAGGTCGCGTCTGGCCATGAATGGCTTTTACGATACCCATTAGTCCTAGGTAGACATTTTACGGCACGCTGTGTTCTCCTAATGGGTTTAATTGCCCCACAAACCATGGGTGACAACTGAAGGATTTTTCTGACTGTTTTACCATGGGTCAGAGGGAAGTGATATATATATCTCCAAACTTAACTCGAGAATGAGGGACATTTCAGGGAGATAGTGACCTGTGGCGCACTTTGCGTGCAGCAGCAGAAAGTGGGTGTGGACAAAATGGTAGTGGGAGGGGCTTAAGGGCCATGGTTAAGGAAATCCTGGGCTTCCTTGTACCTATAAAATATGGTTTGATTGCTGTGCCACAAGCTGGGGTCTCCAGCCAAGCAACCCTTAGGGAGAGATTGGAGAGAGGGAAGGATCACTGTTATATGGAAGGAAGGATCACTGTGCTCTATGGAAGGAGGGATCACTATGATACATGGAAGGCAGGAAGGAAGGATCACTAAGGATCACTATTTCATATGAAAGGCAGGAAGGATCACTAAGGCACATGGAAGGCAGGAAGTAAGGATCACTAAGGCACATGGAAGGAAGGAAGAGCGAGAGGGGTGACTTCAGTCACAGGCTTTCACTCATCCGAGGCTAGCTGTTCTCCCAAGGCTCAGGAAGTGACACTGTGTACGCTGCTTCAAAATTCCCACCCACATAACCCCTTCACAGCCACAGGATTGGCTGCACACTGGGGTTTGTGGGCGGATACAGGAGGAGATGAGGATGGTCTAGCCTACCTCCCCTCCCATTCTGTAGAGCGGGTAAACGGTTGAGCCAACAAGCAGGTGAGAGGGCAGGGGAGGTGGGGGAGACTGTGCAGCCAACACTGACAGGCTGAGTCAAGTGCCAGCACTTGTTCTGGCACTGGGCTCCGCTGCGGGATTCAGCCCGGATTCGCAGGACACCATGATTTGCTTGAAATCCCAGGACAGTCCCGGCGAATCCGGGACGTTTGGGAGGTATGGTGATAATCTATAGATATTTATGGTTAGCAGAAATTAACATACATCCTGCCAGAACCTCAATTAGATCATTTTGAGCTCTGCTAAAGACTTGTGTACTGGTGTCTGCTGTCCCTAAATTGAGATTACAGGCTCTTTGAAATTTAACTAAGTTAAAAGGCTATAGAGGTGCACTCCTAGCTGCTGCAATGTGTACTGTTCTACAAAATTATCATGGCTGACCTATGATTCGTAAACAACATGGCCGCCAGACACGGCTTTTTGTGTGCCCAGTACGTGATATCATTGCAATGGTAATTTTTAGTAGGGGTTCCTTGAGACAGGAAAGATATTTCAAGGGTTCCTCTGTGTTGAAAAGGTTGAGAAAGGCTGCTTTAAGCCTTTACAAATGAAAAGGAGTAGTGGTAGTGCCCACAACAACCAATAAAAGGCCATCTCTCTGCTCTCTCCGCCTATCAGCATGATCCTTCTCAGCATGTGATTGAAGATCAGGTGCCGCCACTCTTATTCCCAGTCTAGGTTCTTTTGTGCAGGGTATTTGAAAGAAAACTAAATTGTCAAATGAAGGTGAAAACTACTTATACTAGTTGCATTTGATAACGCATTTGCTTCTTTGAATAAATACAAAACTGCATTTATTGTAGATGTTTTTTTAAATCTCTCATGTAGCCCTTATCTAGTCTAATCAGGCCACCATTATACATTCTGTGTGTTTACAGTGATCATCAGAGTATTAAAAAGTACAAATCTCTTTTTTTCTTCCAGCTTTGTTTCCTGGATCTTCGTGTTCTTTGTCAACGCAGTTCCTCCTGCAGGATCACATGGCGGCACACTACCGAAATCTCCATTCTGCAAAAGGTACAAGGGATTCTGGGAAATCCTAAAATGTATCTAAAGCCAAGAATGTGTTTTGTTTGTTTTTTTTTTTTTTAGTTTTAGATAGAGAAGAGAGTATAAAACTTGTGTCTTTTTTTCCATTTCTGTCTCATTGGGGATATTAATATTGATGTCTTCTCTGGAAAACACAACTGGAAGTTTAATAAGTTGTCACCTGAACAGGTGTGCTGGAAGATTTCCTCTTCCCCCGATATCTGATAACTAAACATGTTATCAACTTTTGGCTTTAGATCCACGTTAAAGCTGATGTTTAACCATTTTAGCCCCGGAAGGATTTACCCCCTTAATGACCAGGCCATTTTTTGCGATACTGCGTCGCTTTAACCGACAATTGTGCGGTCATGCGACGTTGTACACAAACAAAATGTACGTCCTTTTTTTCCCCACAAAAGGAGCTTTCTTTTGGTGGTATTTGATCACCTCTACGGTTTTTAATTGTTTGCGCTATATGCAAAAAAAGACCGGCAATTTTGAAAAAAACAAAACAATATTTTTTACTTTTTGCTTTAATAAATATCCCCAAAAAAAATAAAAAAACAAATTTCTATATCAGTTTAGGCCAATATGTATTCCTGTACATATTTTTGGTAATAAAATCGCAATAAGCAGATATTGATTGGTTTGCGCAAAAAGTATAGCGTCTACAAAAAAAGGAAATAGATTTATGGCATTTTTTTACTAGTAATGATGTGATCGGCGATTTTTAGCGGGACTGCGACATTGCGGCGGACGGATCGGACACTTTTGACAATTTTTTTGCGACCAAAGACAGTTATACAGCGATCAATGCTAAAATAGCCACTGATTACTGTAAAATTGACACTGGCAGGGAAGGGGTTAACACTAGGGGACGATCAAGGGGTTAACTGTTCCCTAGGGAGGTGTTTCTAACTGTGGAGGGAGTGGACTGATTGGGGGTAGAGAGAGATCGCTGTTCCTAATCACCAGGAACAGACGATCACTCTGTACCTCCCTATCAGACCGGGGATCTGTTTGTATACGTTGACAGATCCCCGTTCTGTCTCTATGTGAAATGATCGCAGGTGGCCGGCGGACAATGCTATTAAAGCGGCCGACGTACACCTACAGCGATTTGCGCAGCAGAGCCAACCTGCCGCAGTATAATGATGGTGGTTGGTCGGCAAGCGGTTAATCTGCTTATATTTTACCGTGCCACGTTCATCTTTCCCCCACCATCAACAAACTAATTCAATTTTTAAATACAATCTTCCATTTTCATGACATACTTTGATTTAGACCCGGTGATAAGATATAATAATAATATACAGTAAAACCTTGGATTGTGAGCTTAATTCGTTCCAGAAACATGCTTGTAATCCAAAGCACTCTTATATTAAAGCAAATTTCCCCATGAGAAATAATGGAAACTCAAATGATTTGTTCCCCAGCCATTTATTCATTAATCCTTCAGTTTATAGTCCATATAAAAAGATTATAGCAATGTGACAAGTTGTGTAACCATAAAATGTCCATCCACAAATGGAAGCCTCCACAAGGGAATTAGAAGCAAAATCCAGCAGGAGCTCCAGAGTATAAAAGAGAAGAGAGGCGCCTCTAAGTGTAGCAATATGGTTACATTTAATGAAGGTACAACATTTAGCAACTCACATGGTTGATGATTAAAAGAGGAGGATGGTCTATCTATGTGGACAGCTGCATGCATACCTACCGTAGATGTGCCTGTTTTAATCATCAACCATGTGAGTTGTTAAATGTTGTACCTTCATTAAATGTAACCATATTGCTACACCTAGAGGCGCCTCTCCTCTCTTTTACACTCAGTTATGACATGACATTACTTCATGTAAGGCCATGTCAAGACATCAAGACATCAAGACATCAAGAAATCGCTTGTATATCAAGTCAATATTTATAAAAAAAAAGTTTTGCTTGTCTTGCAAAATGCTCTCAAACCAAGTTACTCTCAAACCAAGGTTTTACTGTAAAAAAAAAAAAAAAAAGCCTAAAAATGGTAGTTCTGGCCATTGCAGTGTACAGTACAGCTTGCATATTTTCCCAAATCCTTTAAATTATTAAAGCTAATTTTTAAAGCTCAAGACATGAAATATGAACAAAGCATATCCTTCTATAGTGTGTATTTGTCTCAGTTAAAGTGGATGTAAACCTGAATTTTTTTTTTTTCTATATCATACTGTAGAGTATAAGATTTCCTATAATTTGAGCCCAGTCTTGCCACAAAGGGTTAATCCAGCTCTGAGCAATCCTCTTTTATTGTTCAGTGAGATAAAACTTGACAAACGGAGAAAAACTTTGTCAAATCCTCCCCCTTGCTGTGAGTGACAGGTGATTTACATCTCTCGTGCACTAGCCTAAGACATGCATTATTTTTTAATTCCCTCCCCCACTCCTTTCTTCAGCAGCTCTGCAAGGATTGGCTGTTCCACACCTCAGCATGATTGGGCATGCTGAAGTCATGTGGTTACTTTCCTGTCTTTTCACTGGATGTTAGAGATCATAGCAGAAGTTCAGTGTAAGAAATACACAGGAGAAAATACATACTGACAAGGGGAGTGTAGAGGTGGGTGGGGAGTCTACTGACATCACGACTCCACCCACCGAGCTCCAGACAACAGACCCGCCCACAGAATCTGCAGTTTTTCGGGTCTCATAACAGACAGAGGGGAGACATTTGACATGTAAAGATACCTGCAGGAGGCATGTATATCCTTATAGATAACCCCTATGGCAATAGTTTAGAAAGGATGACATTGGGTTTACATCCATTTTAAGAGCACTAAGTGTCATTTCTGGCCGCTGCTTGGTTCCTCTGCTATCTGCCTGAATCACTTATGACAGGGGGTGTCCCTTCCCTCCAATTGGCTCTCAGAGGTCTCCTCACTGAGCTTTGCATAGTGTAACTTCAGCCTCCTGCTTTCTGAAAGCACAGGAAAGCTTTATAAATTCTGCACTTGGAATGGTTGTAGAGAAGAGATGGCTACAGATAAACAGGTACAACTTATGTAGAAGGATCACTTGAGGCCAGTCACTTCACTGTGTATATGGAAGCTATACAGCCACTTTAATCTTCGTATAGTTTGCCTTTTTTGGTTCTTCCATCCCCCTTTCATTTAAACAGGCTAATGCAATAAAACCTTTCCATTTTCATGACATATCTTTTTTTCAGACCTAGTGATAACATCACTGGGTCTCAGTGCTTCTCTATGCAATGCAAACAGATCATGGCTGATGGGAGGGGCTGGAACATCGCTTCCTGAAAACATCACAGCACCCTGCTTCAGTACTTCTCTCAAGAGTCCTCAGCCCTGGTGAAAGCAATGAAGTTATGTAAATCTAAAAATGCTTTGATGGTTGGATGTCAGTCTAGAAAAGTAGGCGTTGTTGGGCAGGCTGCATTTGCATGCTGACCACCATAGGTAACACCCACATGTGATGCTGAGATGATTGAAAGAACTGAAATCCAATGAATGAAAGGGGACAGGAACAGTCAGAATCAGGGTTGCCTGTGGTGCTCCCACTCTTGATTCCTCTCTAGACCCCCTCAGAGATTGCAGACATGGTACAGGAGGTGATCAGAGGCTGCAGAGACATGGTACAGGAGGTGATCAGAGGCTGCAGAGACATGGTACAGGAGGTGATCAGAGGCTGCAGAGACATGGTACAGGAGGTGATCAGAGGCTGCAGAGACATGGTACAGGAGGTGATCAGAGGCTGCGGAGACATGGTACAGGAGGTGATCAGAGGCTGCAGAGACATGGTACAGGAAGTGATCAGAGGCTGCAGAGACATGGTACAGGAGGTGATCAGAGGCTGCAGAGACATGGTACAGGAGGTGATCAGAGGCTGCAGAGACATGGTACAGGAAGTGATCAGAGGCTGCAGAGACATTGTACAGGAGGTGATTAGAGGCTGCGGAGACATGGTACAGGAGGTGATTAGAGGCTGCAGAGACATGGTACAGGAGGTGATCAGAGGCTGCAGAGACATTGTACAGGAGGTGATCAGAGGCTGTAGAGACATGGTACACCTTCATATATACCCCCTAGTAGTATCCTCCTATTCTCCATTCAACCACCTACATAGTAGAGTCCAGGGGTGTAACTAGAAATAGCAGGGCCCCATAGCAAAATGTTGTATGGGGCCCCCCTGTAAACCCCCCCCCCACAGCTGCCCTAGTGTCAATACAGCGTGACCTGTGCCCCATACAGTGTGACCTGTGCCCCATACAGCCTGGTCTGCCTGTGCACCATACAGCCCCACCTATGCAGAGGAAGAGGCAAGCCACCCGGATCAGCAGAGAGCGGGATTGTCCGCTGTGATAGCTTTAATTTGAATTTCCTGTCTTCCCGGGGCTCATCGTCACATAGCCCCACCTCTTGGCCCAACGCCTTTGATGATGTCACATGTCCCGCATTGGATCAGCGTTCTGTCTATCAAAGGCACCGGGCCAAAAGGTGGAGCTATGTGACATGAGCCCCGGGAACACTGGAAGTTCTAATGAAAGCTCTTACATCGGGCAATTCAGCTCTCTGCTGATACAGACAGCTCGCCTCTTCCTTTCCTCTCTCTTCCCCTGGCTGGGAGACTGTGCCCGCGGTGCTCTTATCCTCACTGGGCCCCACTCGGCTGCAGCGCCCGCATGGGTCGCTATGGTGGTGGTTACGCCCCTGGTAGAGTCCTTCTCTGTCCCCCTTCATCTCCACATCGGTTACAGTATCCTCTGCCCCTTCACCTCCCACAGTAGTGTTTGCCCTCCTCTGCCTGCCCGTGCCCCCTTTACATTACCAATTTCACATGTGCAGTGAGAGCTACTGAGTCAGTGTGGCACTGGCACTGCTGGGAGCAGGTATGAGTTGACCACTGAAGCCACAAGGAGAAGTGATGTGTCCAAAGAACCTTCCTGACTCCATGCAGTCAGCCCCCTCTCCTCCCCCCCTAAGTTGATGTCAAAGTCCAGCATTGGTCGCAGGCAGGCAGCCCAGTGTGGTGAGGTAAAGACGGTCACAGGGCGGACATAGTAATGAGGGAGCTTCTTCTCTCCAACAGGTGCCCCTCACTCTCTCACACAGACACTCACCCAAGTTTCAGTCAGTGTCGGGCTGCCCCCTGTCAGTGTCCCCGGTGATCCAGCCCTCAGCTCCCATATCTGAGCCTCCCACCCCCGCCACTCCGATCAATAAGTAGAGCAAGGCACACCTGTGGGTGATGCACATGTCCGCTTTCCAGCACAATACCAGACAGGATACAGAAAAAGACCCAGCGAGAGGACTCAAAGGAGAGAGTTACTGGCTGCGGCGAATCTTCTATTCAAACAATGGTGCCGCATCACTGCGCATGCGCTCGCCCAGTCGAAAATAGGCAAGATTTCCCGAGCCTGGCAGGCTTCGGGATGGCGCATGACCAGTAGCACTGTCAGCCCACAGCCATCATTTTTACTGGCAACGCTGCCTGTAACAGGCATTCACGGGCAGCCCGAAAATGGGCTGAAATTCATGAGCTGCCCGTAAATTAACGGGCGGTTGGCAACACTGGTCAGAATGGGTAGAAAAGATCTCCAGGTAAGAAATAAGATGGGATCTATCAGACTTGATGCAGCTTCTAGTGCACACTGGGGGAGATTTACTAAAACTGGTGCACACAAAATCTGGTGCAGCTGTGCATAGTAACCAATAAGCTTCTAGGTCTTGGGCTCCATTCACACTGTGCGACTTGTCATACAACTTTGGACATTAAAGTTGCATGACAAGTCACACACCATGTTTTTCAATGAGTACTGTTCATATCTATTCAACTTAAAGTCGCAGTGATATCAAAGTAGTTCATGCACTACTTTGGTCCGGCTTTCATGTGACCAGTGGCGGCTGGTGAAGTTTTAGGATGGGGGGGACCAGACCCGCCCTTCCTTTTTGACCCCTCACACTTCTCACAAGCCCCACCCCTTATAGAATCCACCCACTCCGTCCCTTGTATTTCACTTGCTTCCACCCATAGTGTCAGGAGTTTACAGCCCCAGGATCACAGGACAGAATATACAGCCCAGCCTCACAGATCAGGGTATATAGCGCAGCATTACAGATCAGGGTATATAGCTCAGCACTACAGATCAGGAGATATAGCTCAGCCTCAAAGATCAGGGTATATAGCTCAGCATTACAGATCAGGGTATATAGCTCAGCATTACAGATCAGGAGATATAGCTCAGCCTCACAGATCAGGGTATATAGCTCAGCATTACAGATCAGGGTATATAGCTCAGCATTACAGATCAGGGTATATAGCTCAGCATTACAGATCAGGGTATATAGCTCAGCCTCACAGATCAGGGTATATAGCTCAGCCTCACAGATCAGGGTATATAGCTCAGCCTCACAGATCAGGGTATATAGCTCAGCCTCACAGATCAGAGTATATAGCTCAGCATTACAGATCAGGGTATTTATCTCACTCAGCATTACCGATCAGCGTATATAGCTCAGCCTCACAGATCAGGGTATATAGCTCAGCCTCCCAGATCAGGGTATATAGCTCAGCATTACAGATCAGGGTATATAGCTCAGCATTACAGATCAGGGTATATAGCTCAGCATTACAGATCAGGGTATATAGCTCAGCATTACAGATCAGGGCATATAGCTTAGCCTCACAGATCAGGGTATATAGCTCAGAATTACAGATCAGTGTATATAGCTCAGAATTACAGATCATGGTATATAGCTCAGAATTATACATCAGTGTAAGTAGCTCAGAATTACAGAATTATAGATCAGTGTAAATAGCTCAGAATTACAGATCAGGGTATATATACAACTTACAGACACAAAGTCAAGAGTCTGAACTAAAAAAAAGGTAGTTACAAATATCTAAATAACCAGTCATGTTCCAGCAGTGGCTGTTATAAAAGGAATACTTTCCCAATTGCAGTCCCACTGGAAAGAGAAGCAAGCGATAGTGGGAAAAAGAAGAGTTAAGAACCAGGCAGAGGAGGGTGAAAACATACATTGATATACAAGATACGTATATCAAGCAGAGAAAATGTCAGGGGAGATGTGGACAGCATAGCACAATAGGCAGGGAAACACCAAATGAACCAGAGAAAGCAAAATCAGATCCATGCCTAGCCCCCTGTCCAACAGTGGCAGCTGTCAGCTCCCCCCCCTGCCCGCAGCGGGTGACTGATAACCTCCCCGCCCGCGGTGAGTGACTGACAACCCCCAACCGGACCACGGTGCGGGACAGAGAAAGCCCCCCCAGCCCATCGGGCAGCTAGCAGTAAGGCATCTACCCAATCTAGGGTTGAGGTTGGGGCTGGGGCTGTGGTCTCCTCTTCGGATGCAGGAATTGGCTCCAGTGTCTGCTCCTCCCGCGTCTCCTCTCTGTTCTCCAAAGCACTAGGCATCCAATAGGATCACCTGACACTTTGGACAATCGGGAAACAGGTCTCACAGACCTGCCTCCTGATTGGCGGGGAGGAACGTTAGTGTGAGAATAGGTGCAGAGCCCATCCTATTTTAAAGCCTATTAGAGCCTCTGGCTCTAATCACGTGCTTTAAAATACACCCCCCCACACACACCTAGCCCCACCATAGTAATTCATGCGCCCGGCATCCTGAAAGGGGCCAGGCGCATGGATAGGGAGGGTGGTGGAGGTGTCCGAGGGGCAGCGCCCGTACGCTCACAATGCACGGGCCGCCACTGAATGTGACTTGAGGGCCATAGACTTCAATGTTAACCCTCTTACATCGCATGAAAGTCGCATCTAAATGTTTTATATGTGACCGTTTTGTCCAACTTTGGAGGTACACCCTGGTTGTTAAAGAGTTGTAAAGGCAGAAGGTTCTATGCATTAAAGGAGAAGTCCAGCCTGAGCTCATCGGGCTGGGCTTCTCCTATGGGTCACAGGAGTGCAATTCGTTTTGCACTCCTCTGACCCGTTTTCAGCAAAAAGCGAACTGAATTGCGCTCTCTGCTGATGTCACCAATATCAGTCCAGGAACCGCATCATTCTGATTCTGGGAGTCTGGATCCGCCAGGTGCCTGCAGTGATAAGCGTCTCAGCCTCTCAGCGTTCCGCTCCCCGCCCCTCCACAGATCAGCGCTCCAGTGAGCGTGGAGGAGCAGAGCGGAGAGATGCTGATTGACAGGCAGCAGTTCTCTGCTCTGGGAGAGAACCGAGCCATCGGCGATGTTCAGTGGCTTGGTTCTCAGTGAAGAGGCGGCGGAGGACAGATGCAGCATTCACCTAGGTAAGTATGATTATGGGATAAAAAAAAAAAAAAATCCCATACTTTTCTTTTAAGTGTAGCGCTGGTAGATTTCTAATCTACTGCTGACAGGTAAATCTAATGGGTTACTTGTTAGGTGAAGTTAGATTTGCCTCTGTTCCAGCTTGGCTGAGTTGCGTGTAGTTCCACACTGCGCCGGTGGGTGTCGTTGTCACCATGGGCTGGTGTTGGAAAGGCAACGTGTTGAAGTGTATGAGTGCTCCTCTGTTCCGGAGACAACTCGGTGGAGGTGGTTCTCCGAGTTGCATTCTGGGAGAGGGTATTTATGGGACAGACGCCATGTTTAGGGGTTCGTTTTCAGCCACCTGCTGGCCCTGCTGGACGACAGGTATGCGTTAGGAGTACCACCTCGTGGTCCTCTGATCCGGAGGCCCACGTCGCTGCAGCGTGTGGGTGGGCCCAGAAGCTTGTCTGGGGCCTACCACAGCGGCAGAGGAATCGTCCTGGGCTGTCTATCCTGTGTGAAGAAGCTGGACAACTGAGGAGATCCCAGGGGAGGACCCGTCATGGAAGGATCATGCAGAGTGTTGGTCTGGAGAGGGGCCTGGTGACTCGGTTGGAAGACGTATCCTGAAGTAGTCTTACTGCATAGTACTGCCGGGTTGGCTTAAAGGTTCAAGTGCTGTGTCTGATATTCACCGTAAACCATTACATCCTGTGGCAGAGGATCGTACGGGTTTTGCTCCAAACAAGTCTGTGGCAGAGACTTTTGTTCGTGCTACGTACTGGCTGCTAGGCGGGTGAGAGAAACCTATCCAGGTGGGCAAAGATTGAATCCCACAAGGGGAGTACATTCAGTTACAAGCGTTCAATTCCTAATGATGTGCCAAAGAATACTAAGAAAAGGTATTTGAGCTTCCCTGCAATTTTCCTTCTACCTCTTTCCTGCTACTTCCTTTATTACCTGTTCATTAAAGCATTGGAAAATATACTCAAGTGTCTGGTGCCTACATTGTCCGGAGGTAAACTCAACGGGACCCTAGACCCGGTGCCGGTGAAATAGAGGTGGCAAAAGTGAAGGTAACAGCCCGTTTTAAACCAGCAGCTCCACCGTGAGTTAGTGCTACATAAGATAAAAAACTTCTGTGTGCAGCAGCCTCCCTAATACTTACCTGAGCACATCTCTATCCATTGATGTCCACGAGTGCCTCGACCGTCTTGGACTCTCCCTACTGATTGGCTGAGGCAAAGCAGCGGCGCTATTGGCTCCCACGGCTGTCAATCAAAGTCAGTTAGCCAATCAGGAGAGAGAGGGGCAGGGCCAAACAGCAGCTCTGTATCTGAATGGACACACGGGGCTGCGGCTCAGCTCAGGTGCCCCCAAAGCAAGCTGCTTACTGTAGGGACACTCCACGGGAGGCAGGGGCCAATAGCAGCAAACCTGAGAACAGGAGGATCCGGGCTGCCCTGTGCAAAACCACTGCATAGAGAAGGTGAGTTTAACATGTTTATTATTAAAAAAAACAAAATAATGAGACTTTACAATCACTTTAAAGAGCCAGCACCCACCGCCATCCTTAACAACCAGTAAACAACATGGTTGTCAGGGAGCAAGCATCTGCCAGAGTCCTTAACAAATATGGTGTGCCTCCAAAGTCGGACAAAACTTGTTAAAGTGGAGTTCCACTCATGAAAGTAATTTTACATAAATCTGCAGCAAATAACATAACAAATGACATTTGGAGAAATTTTTTTTTTTTTACTTTCCTTTTAATCCCTGTTGCTATGTGGTCCCTTCTAATCTTCCCCTTCCTCACCGCCGCTCCTGACGTCACTTCCCTTGGCTCCTCTGCTTGCTACTGCTCCTAGGAGATGTGTGTCATCATTTCCCAGGAGTCAGTGGGCAGCGCCGAGGGCTTTGTTGCCATCACAATGGGGCGGGCACTTCCGAAGCTGACGCCCATTGTGATGGCAACCTGTATAGTTTACAGCGCCACCACGTGTTATTACTGCGTGAGAATGGGCGGTGCATGCTGGGAATACAGCAGTGTATACAGCAGCGGATACATCGCTGTATCCTGGAAGAATATGCTTGTTGGTTCACATGCCCACAAGCAATATGGGAACCCACTGACTGATAACTCCGATTCATAGCTGCTGATAAATAAATGGAGGGGAGGGACCACCCGGGTGACACCCCTCTTATGATGTCATTGTCGGGTACAGACCTTTTTTTCTTTGTTTGGGTCGACGGCCGGCATTCATCGTGAACGAAGTGAGAAGCTGATTACTATGCACAGCTCCACCAGATTCTGGGTGCTCCAGTTTTAGTACATCTCCCCCAGTGTGAGAAGCTCACAGTGTGTGCCGAAATCAGAGTAAGCAATTTCAGTACAGGAGAGGTGCAAAGCTGAAGAGAAGGCCGGAGTTCAGCTTTACATAATAGTAGATACATATGTCAGAGAAAGTATAAAATCAATAAGTCATCCAGGGAGCGATGATAAAATAATTATGAATTAGGCTTTATGTGCATTCCAAATCACCCATCTCTCACATCTATCTAATAATATATTTAAACTCTTCCTGTTCTCATGTCAGTCGGTTTGCAGATTTATCGGGCTTTGATTTTTAGCGGTGTGTAATACCCCTGATACACCGCGGACATGCGCTTTCTTGTTATAACAGACATCATGAAATAAGAATTGTCTGATGAGGGATCTTTAGTTTTCAGCAATGTCAGTTTTTTGTTATGATACCGCGAACTGTCAGGGTGGATCAGTATTCTACTGTGTTGGTTTACATTAGTGGATTCATTTAGGCTCCGTTCACATCTTAGCGTTCCCAATCGTGGGAGGAATCGCCACGATTCTGCCCACGATCCCAAATCAAGGCAAATCGTAGGAGGCCTGTGCGATCCCCGTCACTTCCAATGGCACCCTGATTGCGGTGCAATTTTGGCACGACTGTCGCCTGACGAATCGTGGTAAAACCACGCAAACAGAACGCCTGTCACCCAAAAGAAGTTCTTGTACTTCGATCGGGGGGCATTGGAAGTGACGGGGATCGCACGGGCGTCCCGCGATTTGCCATGATACAGGATCGCGGGCAGAACGCCAAGATGTGAATGGAGCCTTAAGGTTTGTACTGGTTTGATTCCAGGGTTAGGCAGTTACTCCATGTAAAGAGCTAAATACACAGATAACATACACTCAATTAAATAAAAATAAAAAAAGTTTGCGCTAGGTGCATGTGATGTAAAACTCAATAAATGTTGTGAAATAATGTTACCGTGATGGAAGTCCTGCTGCTGAGCACTATAACCCCGATATAAGGGCAAGAAACAGTAAATACATATAAAAGACAGTGCAGCGCTGGATAACAGTGAATGATATACAAAGTAAACACAGCGTACGTGAAATAGTGATGAAAAAGCAACACTACATACAATGGCACATATAAAATATATAATATATATAAAAAATATTTTCACATATAAAACACATATAATGTGATAAATAAAACCATACAGGTAAAATATAATGCAAATAACTATAAATGATGAACCACCAAGTGCATATAGAAGTGCAATCGTGGTAATAATTAATAAAAGTGCAACGTGCTGAAATATAAATATCAAAACACTTTCCAGTGACAAATGAGTGTATATTCCAATTATTAAATACAAATCACAAAAAACGTGAATAAATAGTGTCCATAAAATAAGTATACATCATGCGTCTTCTGATGGGTGTATAAATCACAACACGTGAAAACTGTGCTCTCCCGTGACACCCCACATGTGCTTGCGCTCACCTTCAGTTGTGTGACACAGTAATTAAACGGTGTCAAAATAAGCATTGGGGCCACTGCTAGGCTCACTCAGGATACAATGATGCAAAGACACTCCTCTCAGGTGAAACTGCTAAGCTCACTCGGGTTACAATGATGCAAAAACAATACGTAACCCCTGTGCCGAATACGCGCCGGGGAGGGGTAGGACGGAGCTGTCAGCAGAGGAGGAGGATTGCACATGCCATACCGCACGCCATACGATCAGCTGCTTATTATTTACCTGTACAGTCTGGTGCACTCTAGCACCCATCCAATGTGAGTACCCTCTTGGAGGGCTTTATTCTTTTAATAAATGTCCTGGCTATATTGCACTATGGAGTCCCTCTGTTTGTTTCTTCTATGATTTTGGATCTTGGTTTTACCTGAGAGGAGTGTTTTTGCATCATGGTGACTGCTAGCGTTCCAGATAATCAAATGACAAGGTAACCTGCAACTCAGGCACTCCAGCAGGTGAACCAAGTAGGAGAAAAAAGGGGGATTCTCATAGTGTAAGTAGTCAAAAAAGGGGTTTATTTAAAAATTCCAAGCAAAAGCCATATATATGGCACAAATACAAAGTAAAACCGCAAAGAAACAGTCAGGGGCTGACTGTTTCTTTGCGGTTTTACTTTGTATTTGTGCCATATATATGGCGATCGGTGGAGCGGTGTGTCAGTCTGACACACCGCTCCACCGATCTTGGTAAAGAGCCTCCGGCGGAGGCGGAGGCTCTTTACCACGTGATCAGCCATGTCCAATCACGGCTGATCACGCTGTCAATAGGAAGAGCCGTTGATCGGCTCTTCCTCACTCGCGTCTGACAGACACGAGTAGAGGAGAGCCGATCGGCGGCTCTCCTGGCAGGGGGGGTCTGCGCTGATTGTTTATCAGCGCAGCCCCCCCCGCAGATCACCACACTGGACCACCAGGGATCGCCACTAGGACCACCAGGGAAGGGGCAACATGTGGATGGCCAGGTATGTACCCCATGGCCATCCACATGTGCCCAGTGTGCCAAATCTGTGCCAATCAGTGCCCACAAATGGGCACTGATTGGCACCATTATGTTGCAGTGATGCCCAGCAATGCCACCCTTAGGGGCATCACTGCAAACAAGCAGTGCCATCAGTGCCACCCATCAGTGTCCATTCATGCCACCTGTCAGTGCCCATCCGTGCCCATCAGTGCCCATCCGTGCCCATCTGTGCCAACTATCAGTGCCACCCATAAGTAACCATCAATGCCACCTACGAGTGCCCATCAATGCCACCTATGAGTGCCCATCAGTGCTGCCTATAAGTGCCCATCCGTGCCACCTATGAGTGCCCATCAGTGCCGCATACCAGTGCCACCTATCAGTGCCCATCAGTGCCACCTATCAGTGTCCATCAGTGCCGCCTATCAGTGCCCATCATCAGTGCCCGTCAGTGCCACCTCATCAGTGCCACCTCATTGGTGCCACCTCATTGATGCCCATCAGTTCCGCCGTATCAGTGCCCGTCAGTGCAGCCATATCAGTGCCCGTCATTGAAGAAGAAAACGTACTTATTTACAAAAAGTTTTAACAGAAACAAAGAAAAACTTGTTTTTTTTCAAAATTTTCGGTCTTTTTTTATTTGTTGCGCAAAAAATAAAAACCGCAGGGGTGATCAAATACCACCAAAAGAAAGCTCTATTTGTGGGAACAAAATGATAAAAAATTTGTTTGGGTACAGTGTAGCATGACCGCGCAATTGTCATTCAAATTGCGACAGCGCTGAAAGCTGAAAATTGGCCTTGGCGGGAAGGTGTCTAAGTGCCTGGTATTGAAGTGGTTAAACAAGCTCTTTGTATATGCAATCAAGCTTAGATTTTCTGGACTTTTTTATTGTTTTTGAAATGTTTATACAATTTTCTCACTAATTTTTTTGGTCTGAGTATTTAAATCCATTCCATTGTATGTAGTGTTGATTTTTCATCACTATTTTACGTACACTGTGTTTACTTTGTTTGTATATCATTCACTGTTATCCAGCGCTGCACTGTCTTTTATATGTATGTACAGATGTTCAATTGCTTGGTAACACAAATTGCTAAGCAGCCAATTTACATGGCAGCAACTC
Source organism: Aquarana catesbeiana (assembly GCF_042186555.1). Lineage (NCBI taxonomy): Eukaryota > Metazoa > Chordata > Amphibia > Anura > Ranidae > Aquarana > Aquarana catesbeiana. Next base: position 636,729,732 of record NC_133327.1, read on the forward strand.
AATACATTTAGGCATCTAGACGTGGTGGACGACTTGCTAAAGTTCAAACCGAGCATCAGAATGGGGAAGAAAGGGGATTTTAGTGACTTTGAACATGGCATGGTTGTTGGTGCCAGACGGGCTGGTCTGAGTATTTCAAAAACTGCTGATCTACTGGGATTTTCACACACAACCATCTCTCGGAATTAGAGAGAATGGTCCGAAAAAGAGAAAATATCCAGTGAGAGGCAGTTGTGTGGAGGAAAATGCCTTGTTGATGTCAGAGGAGAATGGGCAGACTGGTTTGAAATGATAGAAAGGCAACAGTAACTCGAATAACCACTCATTACAACCAAGATATGCAGAATACCATCTCTGAACGCACAACACATAGACCCTTGAAGCAGAAGACCACACCGGGTGCCACTCCTGTCAGCTAAGAACAGGAAACTGGGGCTACAATTCACACTGGTTCACCAAAATTGGACAATAGAAGATTGGAAGAACCATGCCTGGTCGGATGGGTCTCGATTTCAGCTGCGACATTCAGATGGTCGGGTCAGAATTTGGTGTAAACAACATGAAAGCATGGATCCATCCTGGTTCAGGCTGGTGGTGGTGATGTAATGATGTGGGGGATATTTTCTTGGCACACTCTGGGCCCCTTAGTACCAATTGAGCATTGTTTAAACACCACGGCCTACCTGAGTATTGTTGCTGATCATGTCCATCCCTTTATGACTACAGTGTCCCCATCTTCTGATGGCTCCTTCCAGCAGGATAATGCACCATGTCACAAAGCTCAAATCATCTCACCACTGGTTTCTTGAACATGACAATGAGGTCTCTGTACTCCAATGGCCTCCACAGTCACCAGATCTCATCCAATAGAGCACCATTGAGATGTGATGGAACGGGAGATTCCCATCATGGATGTGCAGGCGACAAATCTGCAGCAACTGTGTGATGCCATCATGTCACTATGGACCAAAATCTCTGAGGAATGTTTCCAACACCTTGTTGAATCTATGCCACGAAGAATTAAGCAGGTCTGAAGGCAAAAGTGGGTCCAACCCGGTACTAGCAAGGTGTACCTAATAAAGTGGCCAGTGAGTGTACATACTGTATATGAAAGTTGTTTTACCTGCCACAAGATTTCTATACATGTCCATCCAGTCCTGGGATTTACACAGCTCTGCTACACAGCACAGACTTGCCTGGCTGGGGAGGAGACATGAACATCCTGTGCTGCAGTTGCACATCCACTTACAGTCCCCCTCCCTACCCCCACCCTGTGACTGGATAGTGAAAGGAGCAGCAGCAGACTGATGAGATCATCTCTTTGTCACTCTGCTCTCTGCTCCTGTAAGCAAGTCCCTTGCACTGCAGCACAACTACATAGCTCCCGACTGTCCCTGATTTGGAACAATCTCCCTCTTTCCTCCTCATTTGTCCCTCACTTTGGTCTGATCAATAAAGTTGTATATAAAATGTGATGGCTATCTTTCAGATAGTGTTTTCCAGATTTCTAAATGGCTGCATTTGTAAATTTCAAAAGCCAATATAAAGGAATAGAAGTGGTAAAAAAAAAAGCACTTGTGGGTTTAATTATTATTTTTGTATAATTCTTACTGTTGCCACTTTAATTTTAGCATCGCAGCAATAGCAAATTCCATTGATCTAACGCATTTCGGCCAATAACACGATGATGAATGTATCAGAGATGATGTTAGCGGCATCCTGGCTGCGTGGGGTTAAGCTGCCAGCACCACAGCCACCTCATAGGAAGGCTTTGGCCGAAACGCGTTAGCATCTATGGATTTTGCTATTGCTGTAATGCTCAAATAAACGTTTTCTAATGAAGAAGCTGTTGAGCTGCCGGCTTAGATTTGTTATGGACTCACAGTGAATTCTTTCAGCCAGAGCGCCGACACTCTGCTCATATACTTGCACTATATAGCGATAGAGCTTGGGTGAGTTTCTTTGTTACAATATGAATTTATTGTCGGCCATTATCAGCAACATTTGAAGCGGTGTCCTGCTTGCTGCATTTTTGGTGCATATTTTGTTAGTTTAAAAAAAAATGCACCAAAAATGCCCCACCCTATTGAAATGCATTGAAAACGCAGCAAGAACACATCAAAAATGCATGGGTGTTGCGTTTTTGATGCATTTTTTGAGTCACATACTGTACCTATGAAAAAATTTCACTGCACCACAGTCATGTTGAAAAAATCCCATAATGTGTCTAACCCAGTGTTTCTCAACTTCAGTCCTCAAGGCGCCCCAACAGGTCATGTTTTCAAGATTTTCCTCAGATAAAACGGCTGTGGTAATTACTAAGGCAGTGAAACTGTTCAAATCACCTGTGCAAAATAATGGTGAGCCTGAAAACATGACCTGTTGGGGCGCCTTGAGGACTGGAGTTGAGAAACACTGATCTAACCTATTTATTATGATTGTCAGCGCCATCTAGTGGCCATAAGGCTGTATTTTCCTGATAATGGCAACAGTGGTGCTAATATTTGACACATACTCTAACCTATTTACTATGATTGTCAGCGCCATCTAGTGGCCATAAGGCTGTATTTTCCTGATAATGGCAACAGTGGTGCTCATTTTCGACACATTATGGGGATTATTAGCCATGGCTGGGTGAATGCTCAGGCATTCTCACTGCAAATTTTTTATACGCTTTTTGTTAGGTTAAAAAGAGGTCCACTTTAAGTGATATTAGATCCATGTCCTTGTCTGGCAATTCTTTTGTCTGGTTATTTATTGCAGTGAAATCCTCAGTGTGTACTCCAGCCCATGATCTGTTTATTGTTAGCCTTGTGTTTTATTTGCTTTGCTTGCTATGACCCTTCGAACTGTCTGCATGATTTCTTGTCTCTTGATTTTCCTAATGGGATTTGGCCGCCGTGAGGCACGACCGTGTTTTGTGGCGAGTGTGTTTTCTCTGCAATTATGCAGATGACTTTTCTATGCTAATCGTTTTGCCAAGCTCTTATGTTTAAATATTGTAATGTTGTGTCATCGTCACACTGTGGTGGCGGCTTAACCCCATTCAGTCAGGATGCCGCTAACATCATCTCTGATACAGTCAAGAAATGAAACTCTTTAAACTGGCCATACACTAATAGATTTTAGAAATGGATATTTGTATGAATGTAATTCTCAGCCTATTCGATGATTTGACGAATGTCATTTCAAAAGTGTTTCAAAATTGAATTTTGCTGTTAAAGTGGAACCTAAAGTGGTTATAAAGCCGAAACATTTTTTTTTTTACCTTAACCTCCCTGGCAGTTTTCCCGAGTGTGGCTCGGGGTTAAAATTCAGGACCATTAGCGGTAACCCCGAGCCACACTCGGGATTACATCGCAGGATCCTGGTGTGGCTTTACTTACCTTGTCCCCGGGATCCTGCGATGTCCCCCGCTGTGTCTGCGGGCTCCGTCCTCCTCCGAAGCCTCTCCGTGCCAGGCTCCATTCCCTGCGAGCGTTGCGACGCACGGGGGCGGAGCCTGGCGGCAAATTCAAAAAATTGTAAAAATCATAACACATACAGTACTGTAATCTTACAGATTACAGTACTGTATGAAATGATTTCACATCCCTTTTGTCCCCAGTGCTTTGGCCCATGCCCTGCATGCAGTTTTATATTATATATATTGTTCTTCCTGCCTGGAAACTGGAGATTGTCCATAGCAACCAAAAAGTGTCCCTTTACGTCAAAAGTGGCTTTAGACCAGCTAGAAAACAGCGATAGTAAATTAGAACACTTGCAGAATTGAGCGATAGTGAATCGTGGGGAAAATTATTTTATTATTATTTTTGGTTTTTTTTTAATTATTTATTTTTATTTATTATATTATAATTTATGTTTTTGTGTTTCAAACTTTATCATACCCGGGATATCTACTAGACTCTTGTTTGGACAGATTTAAGTGTGTTATTGTTTAGAATTACAGGCCTACAATATAAAACGTCAAATTTCCATGCAAAATAATTGTACCGCTTTCAGCACCTAAAATCCGAAATAATCATACCGCCAGGGAAGTTTAGGCCCGGTTCACACTGATGCTCTGTGATTTTGTTCCGTTTTTTGTCCTTTGTGAGGTGCGAATTTACCGTGATTTTACTGTGAATTTACTGCGATTTTACCGCAAATTTCAGGAGTTGGTCATAGCTGCAACTGATATTCTAGCCAATGGAATCATAATGTAAAAAAAAAGGTGTTAACTTCCTGTGTACTTCCTGGTTTTTGTGGAGAGTAGTGTGGTGGAATTCGCACATATGTGAACCATCAATGCGATTCCAGAACGATTTACATTGATGTCTACGGAGACTAAATTCGCAACGCAATGCAGTAAACTCGCACAGGACCTTTTTTAAATCGCATCACTTTCGTAGAGGAATCGCAACGCATGTATGTGAACGACCGTCATTGAAAACAATGACTTTAGGGATGACATGCAAATTTAAAGTGTTTTTGACGCATCACATTTGTTATGAACTCGCATCAGTGTGAACCGGGCCTAAAGTGGATGTATAACCAATCTAAATTCTAAACTACTGCCATAGGGGTTATCTAAAAGGATATAGATATATCTATAAGGATATAGATATATAGATATAGATATAGATATGCCTCCTGCAGGTATCTTTACCTACCTAAGCTGGATTAACTCTTTGTGGCAAGACTGGGCTCAAATGATAGCAAATCTTATACTCTATATTATGACATAAAAAAAAAAATATTTTCAGGTTTACATCCACTTTAACCACTTCAGCTCCGGAAGATTTACCCCCCCCCCCCTTCACGACCAGTGCGACTCTGTACCCAATGAAAATGTCCTTTTTCCCACAAATAGACCTTTCTTTTGGTGGTATTTGATCATCTTTGTATATTATTTTTTATTTTTTGCGCTATAAACAAAAAAAGACCGACAATTTTGAAAAGAAAAACAATATTTTTTTACTTTCTGTTATAAAACATATCCAATAAAAAATATTAAAAAATCAAATTTCTTCATCAATTTAGGCCAAGATGTATTCTTTTTTTTTTTTTAATTTTTTAATTTCTTTATTTTAGTTGTCATACATACAGAGAAATAAACAAACAATTCCATTAATCCATCAATCATATGAGCTCCAACGAATCCATTTAAAATCCAATTAACAGCATTATTCCTATCTTAAAGTGGAGGGCCACCCTAAAATAAAAAATAGCATTAAAATTCTTTAAAAAAGTAAAAAAAAAATTTGAAAAAATTTTTTTTTTTAACTTACCTGTTTAACCCCATTCAGTCAGGATGCCGCTAACATCATCTCTGATACAGTCAAGAAATGAAACTCTTTAAACTGGCCATACACTAATAGATTTTAGAAATGGATATTTGTATGAATGTAATTCTCAGCCCATTCGATGATTTGACGAATGTCATTTCAAAAGTGTTTCAAAATTGAATTTTGCTGTTAAAGTGGAACTTAAAGTGGTTATAAAGCCGAAACATTTTTTTTTTACCTTAACCTCCCTGACGGTATTCCCGAGTGTGGCTCGGGGTTAAAATTCAGGACCATTAGCGGTAACCCCGAGCCACACTCGGGATTACATCGCAGGATCCTGGTGTGGCTTTACTTACCTTGTCCCCGGGATCCTGCGATGTCCCCCGCTGTGTCTGCGGGCTCCGTCCTCCTCCGAAGCCTCTCCGTGCCAGGCTCCGTTCCCTGCGAGCGGAGCGATGCACGGGGGCGGAGCCTGGCGGCAAATTTAACCACCTGACATCCGGCCGTAGCCGAATGACGGCTTCAGCGCGGATGTCAATTCCCGGGAGGCCGTCATATGACGGCCTCCCCTTTCCTCGCTCCCCGTGCGCGCTCACGAGCGCGCAACGGGGAAATTCTGTGTTGGCCGTGTCCCTTGGACACAGCCAATCACAGATCGCTGTAAACGGCCAATCACAGCGGCCGTTTACAGCGCGATCGCTGCCTCCAATGAGAGATGATCTAAAATGTAAACAATTGAGATCATCTCTCATTGCCGGTTCTCTCTCCTCACACAGAGACAGCGTGTGAGGAGAGAGAGAAACTGTCAGCGATCTGTGAGTCTGTATTAACATTTACTGTGCCTACAGTGCCCACAGTGCCCATCAATACAGTGCCCATCAACACAGTGCCCCATCAATACAGTGCCCCATCAATACAGTGCCCCATCAGTACAGTGCAGCATCAGTACAGTGCCAAATCGGTGCCCACCTGTGCCAAATCGGTGCCCACCTGTGCCAATCGGTGCCCACCTGTGCCAATCGGTGTCCACCTGTCTGCCCAGCGGTGATTAGTGTCCAGCTGCACATCTGCACAATCAGTGACCACCTGTGTCACCTCATCAGTGCCCACCTGTGCCACCTCATCAGTGCCCACCTGTGCCACCTCATCAGTGCCCACCTGTGCCACCTCAGTGCCCACCTGTGCCAATCAGTGCACATCTGTGCTGCCTCAGTGCACATCTGTGCTGCCTCAGTGCACATCTGTGCCGCCTCATCAGTGCCCATCTGTGCCGCTCCATCTGTGCCGCTCCATCTGTGCCGCTCCATCTGTGCCGCCCCATCTGTGCCGCTCCATCTGTGCCGTCCCATCAGTGCCCAGCTGTGCCACCTCATAACTGCACATCTGTGCAATCTCAGTGCACATCTGTTCCACCTCGTCAGTGCCCACCTGTGCCGCCTCATCAGTGCCCACCTGTGCCGCCTCATCAGTGCCCACCTGTGCCACCTCATCAGTGCACATCTGCACATCTGTTCCACCTCATAAGTGCACATCTGTGCAATCTCAGTGCACATCTGTTCCACCTCGTCAGTGCCCACCTGTGCCGCCTCATCAGTGCCCACCTGTGCCGCCTCATCAGTGCCCACCTGTGCCGCCTCATCAGTGCCCACCTGTGCCGCCTCATCAGTGCACATCTGCACATCTGTTCCACCTCATAAGTGCACATCTGTGCAATCTCAGTGCACATCTGTTCCACCTCATCAGTGCACATCTGTTCCACCTCATCAGTGCCCCTCTGTGCCACCTCAGTGCCCATCTGTGCTCATCAGTGCCGCCTCATCAGTGCAGGCTTAGCAACCATGGCCAAAAGAAGCTTTTCCGCCGAGGAGGCGTACCAAATACTGTCCCAGGCCGACGAGAGCAACGGGGAGCTCTCTTTTTCAGATTCCCTTTCTGATTCCGAGTCGGACATAAACTATGAGCCAGTCCTCAGTAGTGAAACACTGAGTGACTCAGAGGAGGAAGAGATTCGGCCCGCCAAACGAAGGCGTTCTGGTGGGGAGGCAGTGGCATCTACCAGCACGGCAGTCCCGTCCACCAGCACGGCAGTCCCGTCCACCAGCACGGCAGTCCCGTCCACCAGCACGGCAGTCCCGTCCATCAGCACGGCAGTCCCGTCCATCAGCATGGCAGTCCCGTCCACCAGCACGGCAGTCCCGTCCACCAGCACCGCAGTGCCTCGGCAAGAAAGGCCAAGGACCCAAGCCAGCCTTCCCTATGCCCTGCAGAACCCCTTGTGGCTTCCTCCTAATTCAGGAGAAGCCAACATTCCCCCTTTCACTGCCCAGCCAGGAGTCCAGGTGAACACGGAGAATTTTTCCCCAATAGATTTTTTTAATTTATTTTTTACCGAGGACATGCTGTCAAGTATTGTGGCCCAGTGCAACCTTTATGCACATCAATTCATTGCAAATAATCCAACATCCTACTATGCCCGTCCCTACGAATGGAGAGACCTAACGGTGGTGGAGTTGAAGGTTTTTTTAGGGCTCACATTTAACATGGGACTCACGAAAAAAAACACTTTGCTGTCCTATTGGTCAACCCACCCCCTCCAACACCTGCCAATATACTCCAAGGTGATGCCCAGAAACAGATACCTCATGATATTGAGGTTTCTTCATTTCAACGACAATACCCAGTGCCCTCCCCGAAATGACCCAAACTATGATAGACTTTTCAAAATTCGGCCACTTTTAAATTATTTTTCTGCACTATTCCCCTTGCTGTTTACCCCAGACAAAAACATATGTGTGGATGAGTCCCTTCTTAAGTTTAGTGGCAGGCTTAAGATGAAGCAATATATTCCCAGTAAAAGGGCACGCTATGGGGTGAAGGTATACAAATTATGTGACCGAGTCACAGGTTACTTGTATGCCTTCAAAGTGTACGAAGGGAAGGACACCCAGCTGCAACCCCCTAATTGCCCAGACTACTTGGGATCAAGCGGGAAAATTGTTTGGGATCTCACATACCCCCTACTGGAGAAAGGCTACCACCTGTACGTAGATAACTTCTACACATCTCTGCCCCTTTTCCACAACCTGCATCGGATGAAGACGCCTGCATGTGGTACCATCAAAAAGAACCGGAAGGGCTTTCCTCAAAGTCTGGTCAATAAAAAATTGAGAAAAGGAGAAACGGCGAGTCTACGAAACAACGAGATTTTGGCAGTGAAGTGGAGAGACAAAAGAGATGTATACATGTTGTCTTCAATCCACGATGATACCTTCATGGAAGTCCCCAGAAGAAATGGCCCCATACAGAAACCTAAATGTGTCTTTGACTATAATTTGTTTATGGGGGGAGTCGACTTGAATGACCAGATGCTGGAACCGTACCTTGCCACAAGACGGACATACCATTGGTATAAGAAAGTCGCAATTTATTTTTTTAATTTGGCCATCTACAATTCTTATGTCATTTATCGAAACTCCACCCAAAACCCCAAACGCTTCCTTGGCTACCAGGAAGACGTTTTCACTGCCCTTACATTCCCGAACGGCCCCCCAGAAAATATCCGATCTGATGTTCTAAGTCGACTCTCCGAACGCCACTTCCCAGATAAGATCCCTCCCAAACCAACAGGCCAACGACGGCAAAAAAAATGTAAGGTGTGTACCAGAGCTGGATTCAGAAGAGACACATCTTATTATTGTGCACAATGTCCTTCTGAACCAGGCCTCTGCGTAGGTGAATGTTTTCGTCGTTACCATACTTTAGTAAATTATTAGTAAAGTATGGTAAACGTAAGCCTCCGTTCCTGCAATTTACCCTCACACCCCTTATGCCACTGCCTCCTCTGTAACTGACCCTGGCTTGTTATTTGACCACGCTTTTGCCTAACGATTCTGCACATACCTCTGCCTGATCTGGAACTGACCCTGGACTGTTATTCGACCATGCTTCTGCCCAACGATTCTGCACATACCTCTGCCTGATCTGGAACTGACCCTGGACTGTTATTCGACCATGCTTCTGCCCAACGATTCTGTACATACCTCTGCCTGATCTGGAACTGACCTTGGACTGTTTGACCATGATATTTGCCTGCCTCTTGGACTGATCTTGTACCCTGCAACTGGACTAGTGGGATTCAACACAGGGGTCTCACATATGTGAGGGGCTCCAGAATTGTTTTTCTGGATGAAGAAAACAATTTATTTTGTTTTCTCAATCCTAGATTAGGGTCTGGAGACTCGGAGGCTTCAAAGAGATTTGGGTGGGAGAAGCCTCTACCCCTGTCCCCATTCTGTCCTGAACGAGGCCCTACTTCTGCCTGTAGGACTTACTGCCGTCACGCCTCTGCCTGTTGCACTGACCACACCACATGGACCTGCCTACTACCAGGACCAATATTTTTGGCACTGCGGACAATATCTCTGCCTGCACTGACCCTGGACTTTATATGGACAGTAACCCTGCCTGCTGCCTGGACAATTGTGTTCGCCGCTGCTGACCAAGTCCCTGCCTGCTGCCTGGACCAGTGCTTTCCTCCTGCGTACAACTGCGCTACTACAACCACAGGTAATCTTTTTTGTTTACGCTTTGCTCAGCATAATGTATTTTGGGGTGTAATTCTTGGTATGTGCATGCTATGTGTCCCTGGAACACCTGACGGTGTTCCTTGCATGTTTGGCCTCTGTATGTGGCCAGGCAGTGAAAAAGTCCCACACATGTGGTATCGTAATACTCAGGAGGAGTAGCAGAATGTATTTTGGGGTGTCATTTTTGCTATCTAAATGCTATGTGTTGGAAATATCTTATAAACGGACAACTTTGTGTAAAAAAAAATGTGTTTTCATTTTTTTCCACATTTTCCAAAAACTTCTGGAAAAAAATAAACCATTCAAAAGACTCATTATGCCGCATAGATTATACGTTGGGGTGTTAGCTTTCCAAAATGGGGTCATTTTGTGGGTGTTTCCATTGTCCTGGTGCTCCAGGGCCTTCAAAGGTGTAACAGGTGGTTGAGAAATGTGATGTGTAATTTATGCTCCTAGAACACCTGATGGTGCTCCATGCATGTTGGGCCTCTGTATGTGGCCAGGCAGTGAAAAAGTCCCACACATGTGGTATCGTAATACTCAGGAGGAGTAGCAGAATGTATTTTGGGGTGTCATTTTTGCTATCTAAATGCTATGTGTTGGAAATATCTTATAAACGGACAACTTTGTGTAAAAAAAAATGTGTTTTCATTTTTTTCCACATTTTCCAAAAACTTCTGGAAAAAAATAAACCATTCAAAAGACTCATTATGCCTCATAGATTATACGTTGGGGTGTTAGCTTTCCAAAATGGGGTCATTTTGTGGGTGTTTCCATTGTCCTGGTGCTCCAGGGCCTTCAAAGGTGTAACAGGTGGTTGAGAAATGTGATGTGTAATTTATGCTCCTAGAACACCTGATGGTGCTCCATGCATGTTGGGCCTCTGTATGTGGCCAGGCAGTGAAAAAGTCCCACACATGTGGTATCGTAATACTCAGGAGGAGTAGCAGAATGTATTTTGGGGTGTCATTTTTGCTATCTAAATGCCATGTGTTGGAAATATCTTATAAACGGACAACTTTGTGTAAAAAAAAATGCGGTTTCATTTTTTTCCACATTTTCCAAAAACTTCTGGAAAAAAATAAACCATTCAAAAGACTCATTATGCCGCATAGATTATACGTTGGGGTGTTAGCTTTCCAAAATGGGGTCATTTTGTGGGTGTTTCCATTGTCCTGGTGCTCCAGGGCCTTCATAGGTGTAACAGGTGGTTGAGAAATGTGATGTGTAATTTATGCTCCTAGAACACCTGATGGTGCTCCATGCATGTTGGGCCTCTGTATGTGGCCAGGCAGTGAAAAAGTCCCACACATGTGGTATCGTAATACTCAGGAGGAGTAGCAGAATGTATTTTGGGGTGTCATTTTTGCTATCTAAATGCCATGTGTTGGAAATATCTTATAAACGGACAACTTTGTGTAAAAAAAAATGCGGTTTCATTTTTTTCCACATTTTCCAAAAACTTCTGGAAAAAAATAAACCATTCAAAAGACTCATTATGCCTCATAGATTATACGTTGGGGTGTTAGCTTTCCAAAATGGGGTCATTTTGTGGGTGTTTCCATTGTCCTGGTGCTCCAGGGCCTTCAAAATGTAATAGGTGGTTGAGAAATGTGATGTGTAATTTATGCTCCTAGAACACCTGATGGTGCTCCATGCATGTTGGGCCTCTGTATGTGGCCAGGCAGTGAAAAAGTCCCTCACATTTGGTATCGTAATACTCAGGAGGAGTAGCAGAATGTATTTTGGGGTGTCATTTGTGGTATACACATGCCATGTGAGAGAAATAAGCTATTACAATGACAATTTTGTGGGGAAAAAAAAAAAAAAAATCTCAATTTTGCAAAGAATTGTGGGAAAAAAATACAACTTCAAATAACTCACCATGCCTCTAACTAAATACATTGAAATGTCTACTTTCCAAAAAGGGGTTATTTGGGGGGCATTTGTACTTTCCTGGCTTGTTAGGGTCTCAGGAAATGAGATAGGCCTCAGTACATCAGATGTGATAATTTTTTTATGATTTGCACCATAGCTTGTAGACTCTAAAACTTTCACACAGACCAAATAATTTCCACAAATTTTTGGTTATTTTTACCAAAGATATGTAGCAGTATAAATTGTGGCCAAAATTTATGAAGAAAAATTACGAATTTGCAAAATTTTATCACAGAAATTAGAAAAAATGTGTTTTTTTTCAAAATTTTCGGTCTTTTTTCATTTATAGCGCAAAAAATAAAAAACCCAGAGGTGATCAAATACCACCAAAATAAAGCTCTATTTGTATGAAGAAAAGGACAAAAAAATCATTTGGGTACAGTGTTGCATGACTGAGTAATTGTCATTCAAAGTGTGAGAGCACTGAAAGCTGAAAATTGGTCTGGATAGGAGGGGGGTTTACGTGCCTAGTAAGCAAGTGGTTAAAAAATTGTAAAAATCATAACACATACAGTACTGTAATCTTACAGATTACAGTACTGTATGAAATGATTTCACATCCTTTTTGTCCCCAGTGCTTTGGCCCATGCCCTGCATGCAGTTTTATATTATATATACTGTTCTTTCTGCCTGGAAACTGGAGATTGTCCATAGCAACCAAAAAGTGTCCCTTTACGTCAAAAGTGGCTTTAGACCAGCTAGAAAACAGCGATAGTAAATTAGAACACTTGCAGATTTGGACGATAGTGAATCGTGGGGAAATTTATTTTATTATTATTATTTTTTTTTACTTATTATTTATTTTTATTTATTATATTATAATTTATGTTTTTGTGTTTCAAACTTTATCATACCCGGGATATCTACTAGACTCTTGTTTGGACAGATTTAAGTGTGTTATTGTTTAGAATTACAGACCTACAATATAAAACGTCAAATTTCCATGCAAAATAATTGTACCGCTTTCAGCACCTAAAATCCGAAATAATCATACCGCCAGGGAAGTTTAGGCCCGGTTCACACTGATGCTCTGTGATTTTGTTCCGTTTTTTGTCCTTTGTGAGGTGCGAATTTACCGTGATTTTACTGTGAATTTACTGCGATTTTACCGCAAATTTCAGGAGTTGGACATAGCTGCAATTGATATTCTAGCCAATGGAATCATAATGTAAAAAAAAAAAAGGTGTTAACTTCCTGTGTACTTCCTGGTTTTTGTGGAGAGTAGTGTGGTGGAATTCGCACATATGTGAACCATCAATGCGATTCCAGAACAATTTACATTGATGTCTACGGAGACTAAATTCGCAACGCAATGCAGTAAACTCGCACAAGACCCTTTTTTAAATCGCATCACTTTCGTAGAGGAATCGCAACGCATGTATGTGAACGACCGTCATTGAAAACAATGACTTTAGGGATGACATGCAAATTTAAAGTGTTTTTGACGCATCACATTTGTTATGAACTCGCATCAGTGTGAACCGGGCCTAAAGTGGATGTATAACCAAATAACCAAATAAAATTCTAAACTACTGCCATAGGGGTTATCTAAAAGGATATAGATATATCTATAAGGATATAGATATATAGATATAGATATAGATATGCCTCCTGCAGGTATCTTTACCTACCTAAGCTGGATTAACTCTTTGTGGCAAGACTGGGCTCAAATGATAGCAAATCTTATACTCTATATTATGACATTAAAAAAAAAAAATATTTTCAGGTTTACATCCACTTTAACCACTTCAGCTCCGGAAGATTTACCCCCCCCCCTTCACGACCAGTGCGACTCTGTACCCAATGAAAATGTCCTTTTTCCCACAAATAGACCTTTCTTTTGGTGGTATTTGATCATCTTTGTGTTTTATTTTTTATTTTTTGCGCTATAAACAAAAAAAGACCGACAATTTTGAAAAGAAAAACAATATTTTTTACTTTCTGTTATAAAACATATCCAATAAAAAATATAAAAAAATCAAATTTCTTCATCAATTTAGGCCAAGATGTATTCTTTTTTTTTTTTTTTTAATTTCTTTATTTTAGTTGTCATACATACAGAGAAATAAACAAACAATTCCATTAATCCATCAATCATATGAGCTCCAACGAATCCATTTAAAATCCAATTAACAGCATTATTCCTATCTTAAAGTGGAGGGCCACCCTAAAATAAAAAATAGCATTAAAATTCTTTAAAAAAGTAAAAAAAAAATTTGAAAAAAAAATTTTTTTTTAACTTACCTGAAACCCCTGTTGCTGGGCAGTCTTCCTAATCTGCCTCTTCCTATTCCGCGGTGCTTCCTCCTCTTCGGTGAGCGGCCCCGTTGCCTTCTGGGAACTGTGTGTGTCCTAGGAAACAACGGGGCCATTCACAAAGCGCTGCGCAACTTGCGCATGCGCAGTAGAAAACGGGTAGTGAAGCCGCAAGGCTCCACTGCCTGTTTCCCTTCGTTAGGATGGAAGCGCCGGCGGCCGATCCGATGGACGGATCGGCCTCGGGAGGGGGGCCAACATCGCGGGCTCGCTGGACAGGTAAGTGTTCTTATTAAAAGTCAGCAGCTACAGTGTTTGTAGCTGCTGACTTTAAAAAAAAAAAATTGCAGACGGAACCCCCCTTTAAATACATCTACAGAAAAAACAATAACTAATTATTTGAGATAGACCCCATTCTGTCTTCCGTTAGACCTGCTTCTCTTGTATGCCCTGACAACATACTTTACTAAGAAGAAAAACCTCTACATATCTGAAGAGGCAAAAGGAGAAAGTAAGAAGCCCCATGAGGGAAAGAATTCCTAAAAAAAAAAAAGAGAAAAAATATAGAAAGAGAGAAGAAGGGAAAAAAAAAAAACACTGATAGGGGAGAGGGAGTCGGAGTTCGAGGGGAAATAAACCGAGGAAAAGGCGAGTTTACTATACCATCATCCAGGAAGGTGAGGTCACCCCCAAGGCTCCCCTACTCCTCTCTTTTTCAAATACTCTCAGGAGCAAAGGGGAAACTCCCTTCCTTCAAGAATTTAAATGTACTCCATTGGCCCCAAGTTTCTAAATATGTCACCTTTATCCTCCATCCTATTAACCTCTTCAATTCGTGTGACTCATGTAAGAATTGTGGGAGGGTTCGTATCTCTCCGCTGCCGTACAATACCAATATGTATTCTAAAAAATCCCAATAATCGCATATTGATTGGTTTGCGCAAAAGTTATAGCATCTGCAAACTATGAGATATATATATTTATGGAATTTTTATTTATTTATTTATTTATTTTATTACTAGTAATGGCAGCGTTCAGCAACTTATAGCGGGACTGTGATATTGCGGTTGACAAGTCAAACACTGACACTTTTTTGGGAACCAGTGACACCAATACAGTGATCAGCGCTAGAAATATGCACTGTCACTGTACTAATGACACTGGTTGGGAAGTAGTTAACATCAGGGGTAATCAAAGGGTTAAATGTGTTCCTAGCCACTGTTTGTGTACTGTGGGGGGGAGGTGCTTTTACTAGGGGAAGGCACAGATCCATGTCTCTGCTTTGCAGGAACACAAGATCCATACCTTCCCTACTGACAGAACGGCAATCTGCCTTGTTTACATAGACAGACTGCCGTTCTGCCTCTATAATGAATAATCGAGTCCGTGGTACACACTGATCGGCTCCCGCTGTGATTATGCATTCACACCCGCTACCGTGGTATTACATACATATATATATATATATATACGTGATCCTGTAAATATAAATGGAACTCTGCGCCAAACTATGCAAAAACTGAAATAATTGTTAGAATAAAAACTGCTGCTCCCCTGAAAGAAGTGATATACTCTTAGTGACTGTGAAAAGAAAGTGGGGGTAGGGGGCGCTGTGGTCATTGGCATAGTACATACACCAGCCAATGACTACAGCGCCCCCTACCC
Source organism: Aquarana catesbeiana (assembly GCF_042186555.1). Classification (NCBI taxonomy): domain Eukaryota; kingdom Metazoa; phylum Chordata; class Amphibia; order Anura; family Ranidae; genus Aquarana; species Aquarana catesbeiana. Next base: position 636,745,444 of record NC_133327.1, read on the forward strand.
CCACTTTCTTTTCATACACGTGATCCTGCACACAGTGGCTGCCCTGTAGCACTAAAACTGCTATAGGGTGGTCGTGAACTGGTTAAAGTAGAATTCTAAGCAAAACCTTTTTTCATTTTGAATAGAGCAAGGAAGGGTTATAATTAGGGTTGCACCAACACTGATACTAGTATCGGTGCCTATACTAAGCATTTGCACATGTATCGGTACGTGTGCAAATGCTCCGATACCTGAAACCGATACTTTCAGGCTCTGTTCTTTCAGCTGTCAGCAGGATTCCCCCACTGACAGCTGAAATGTAAAAAAAAAAAAAGCTGTCAATTATCGGTTGTTAAGGAGCGGGGTTCTCCTGTTGACAGCTGAAGTGTAAACGAAGTCCTGGCAATTGGAGCTGTCAAAAAAAAAAAGCTGGGCAATGTTTATCAACTGGAACAGAAAGATAAAAAGAAGTGTTTCTTTTTGTATCTTTCTGTTTCTTTAGCTACAGATCAAAGGGATGAACTTCGATCTGAAGATGAAGTCAGTTAAACCACTTCAGCCCTGGAAGTATGTACCCCCTTAATGACCAGGCCATTTTCTGCAATACAGCACTGCGTCACTTTAACTGACAATTGCGCGGGCGTGCAACATTGTACCTAAACAAAAAATTTTTTTCCACAAATAGAGCTTTCTTTTGGTGGTATTTGATCACCTCTGCGGTTTTTATTTTTTGTGCTATAAACAAAAAAAGAGAGCAACAATTTTTAGAAAAAAAAACACAATATTTTTTCTTTCTGCTATAATACATATCCAAAAAATATATATATAAAAACAAATGTATTCATCGGTTTAGTGTATATATTCTGCTAAATATTTTTGGTAAAAAAAACAAAATCGCAATAGGTGTATATTGATTGGTTTGCACAAAAGTTATAGCGTCTACAAAATAGGGGAAAGATTTAGGGACTTTTTATTATTTTTACTAGTAATGGTGGCGATCTGCGAGTTTTAGCGGGACTGCGACATTGCGGGGGGACAAATCTGACCCTTTTTGGGTGACCAGTGACACCAAAACAGTGATCAGTGCTATAAAAATATGTACCTGCCGAATATCCACTCCAGTTTTCCTTTAAATAGTTGGACATATTGTATAGTTAAATAAGCAGAAATAATACTGAAGGGGGGTGTCCTGAGACACTCTGTAATACCAATAGCTGGTAGCTGTAACCATTTCCCATAAGGCTTTATTAAATTCTAGGCTACAACAGTACATGTGGAGCAATATGGAATTCTGAATCTCTCAACCCACTTTCCTGTATGTGACGGTAATTAAATAAGATTGGCAGAAATACTGGATATGAAGAAAAATTGCTTAGCGCCAAGTGTGGTATTTTTATTTTTAATTTTTTTTTTACCAATTCCCAGATGGTGCTTCATTGTTATGTATACTGTGCAAAAATAGGATTTTCCTAATAAACACATTCTACCCTAAATATAGAAAACTGTGTACATTATTTCTATAATGGCAAAACAAATTAAATAATGAAGTTTCACACAACAGGTGCAAATTCAATGTAACAATAATGTAACAGCTGTTAGCTACAGCATTAGTTTGACTGGCTTCATAGCTGGTGGTAATAAACATACAGGAAACAGAAATGGACAATGTTAACTCCTTATGGCCGCCTCTTGCTGGCCCGTTTGTGAGTCTTAACGCTTCCTGATCAATGGATCAGGAGTCCATCCTACCTGCTCCCAGTCATTGCTCGTTGACCTGGAGGTGTCGGTGATAGTGCAGTGGTTGCATGGCATTCCTCAGAGTGGGTTTAATGGTGCTAACAACAGTGAACCATGCCTGCACAATGTGCCTTAAATATGGCTACTTTCAAGCCTCATTCACATGGGCCTGATCACCTGCTGGTGGCACTGTGGTTCCCTGGGAGGAGGGTTGTAATTCCAGTGTCCACCAGCGGGTGTCTCCCAGTAGCCAGCAATTTCCAGTAATCAGTTTCCATCTGATGCTGGCTGCTGGGAGGGTATTTAGTTCCTCTTAAATGTGGGGTACACACTATAAGAAAATTGGGTGAGCGGTCGTCCGATTTGTCTTGATGTTTCACATCAAATCGGAACGAGTGAACAAAAATTTGTACGAAAATTCTCGTACGACAAAAGTTTTTTATCTGTTGTTTATTGTTTCTGATCATGCGCAGTCTTTCCGAAAATCGTACGAAAACGGTACACATTAAACGAAAATCTTTCTTTCTGTTCCCGTATGAGAAAAAGTTTGGAGTTTGTCCCTTCGGGAATTTTCATCCGAAAATTCGGAATCGGCTGTCCAAAGTTGTGTACACACTATACGAAAATCGTACGAAAGTTCTTTGGATGAAAATGTTTGCCCTATTTTCTTATAGTGTGTACGAGCCTTAAGCCCTTAAGTCGCAGCCTATTCCTGGCAATGGCACCGTTCTAATCGGTGCGACACTGACTTTGCGGCGCTGCACTGATTTGCAAAAGTAGTTCTTGCACTACGTTTGCAGTTTTCGGGTGCGACTTCAATAGACATCTATCTTTCAAGTCAGGCCCGATACTGCGGTTTTGAAATCGTGCGAGTTCAAATGAAGTTGAACAAATTCTAAGCCGTGTGCAAGTGTTAATTTTGTCGACTAAAACATTTTTGTCGACTAAATGAATACTATTTTAGTCGACTAAAATACGACTAAAACTAAAACAATTTAGATGACTAAAATATGACTAAAACTAAAATGGCATTTTATTCAAAAGACTAAAAAAAAAAAAACAACTAAAACTAAAATGGCATTTTACTCAAAGACTATGACTAAAACTAAATTAAAATTTGACGTCGAAATTAACACTGCACTACCACATACGTAGGGGGCATCTACTAAGCTGTTGAAAGAAAAAAAAATTAGAATAGGCTTTTCTTATTTTTTCTTAATATTTAATGTTGGTAATATATTCAGGTAATATGTGCAATGGCATTACAGCCAATAGAGTTTACAGTTTTTTTTTTTTTTTTTTATATTTTCAAGTTGTACTTCTTGTTTATGAAACTTGGTTTTATTCATAAAGACGTTATATATCACAATGGCTAAATCTGTGGCCGTAGTGCATGTTCAAACATTAAGGGCTGGTTCACACCACAAAAACGCACTCCAGATTCGTTCCGGATGCGCTTCTGCCTGCGTGTTTTTGGCACATTCCAGTGTGTTTTTGATGCGTTCCCGATGCATTCCAGTGCGTTTTTGGTGCGTTTTAGGGCCAGTTCACACCACATGCAGTCCAGTGTGGTTTTTTTTTTCTGCATCAAAAATGCATGGAAAGTAGGTTATATGGTCTTTAATGGCATAGTGCACACCAGTGCTTGCAGTTCCCGTGCGTTACAGTTCCAGAAAAAAAGTAGAACATGCTGCATTTTTCCTGCAGTGGACTGTATTGGAACACTGTAAAAAGCATAAAAAATGCACCTAATTGCACCAAAAATGCACTGGAACACACATGTCCTTATTTAAGTTTAAGAAAAAAAAAGGGGAAAAATGCACTGGACTGCATCAAAAACGCAATGAAAAGCATAAAAAACTCGCATGCAGAAAAGCATCTGGAACGCATCAGGACTGCGTTTCTTTGGTGTGAACTGGCCCTTACTGCATTCCAGTACAGTTCAGTGCAGGAAAAATGCAGCATGTTCTCCTTTTTTTCTGGAACTGGAAAGTCCTGGAACTGACTGCACTGGTGTGAACTGTGCCATTGGAAACCATATAACCTATTATCCATTTTTGATGCAGAAAAAAACGCACTGGACTGCATGTGGTGTAAACTGCCCCTAATACCATAAATAATAACATGTTATTCAATTTTTACTCCAGGAGAATATAATATTTGGCAATTCTAAAGAAATGATGCATTCAAATTTAACTAAACCCATTCAATTTTAGTCGACTAAAATGTACTGGAGATTTTAGTCGACTAAAATACAACTAAAACTAAAACAATTCAAAAGACTAAACTAAGTCGAAAATTAAAATGACACTTTAGTCAAAAGACTATAACTAAAACTAAATCGAAATTTGATGTCAAAATGAAGACTGCTGTCTAATGTGAACAATGGCGTATTAGAACCTTTGGCGTCAGTGTTTTGTTTTGCTTTGCTTTGCTAGCCAGATACTTTGCTGTTCCTGATGCCTGCACCTGATCTTGCTCTTGCCCTGCATCCTGTACCCTGCTGCCTTATTTCTGCTCCCCTTGTACCTGATCCCAGTCCTGGTTCCCCCTTCCCATCTGTTCCCTGCATCTCCAGTTTACCCTGTTTATCACTTTTTCCCATTTAGGCTTTCAGTTTTTTTAAACATTTTTGCAACAGCGTCTATTAGTGTTTTTCCGCGTTAGCGGTTTTTAGCTGTTTTTTTTTTTTTTTTTCAATGGATCATAAACGTTACAAAACACTGGTGAGCCACGTTTTTTGAGCGTTTATCGGCGTTTATAAGCGTTTGGCATTTTTTTGTGGTCAGAAAAACGACTCCTGAACACGATTTTATGGCGTTCAGAAAACAGCCCATAAACTCCACTGCTGAAAAACATCCAAAAATGTCCATGTGTGCATAGGATAACATAGCGGGGAGTTTATGGGCTGTTAGAAATAAACTCCCAAACTCTCAAAAAGGGCCATTTATAAGCTTCAGTGTGCATGAAACTTTATGCCGCGTACACACGATCGGAATTTCGGCCCGCAAAAGACCGATGAGATTTTTTTCATCGGTAAATGCGATCGTGTGTATGCTCCATCGGTCTTTTGCTGGCGGAATTCCAGCCAGCAAAAGATTGAGAGCATGTTCTAAATTTTTCTGTCGGGAAAAGTTCCTATCCGAAAATGCGATCGTCTGTGGCAATTCCATTGAATTGAACATTGAACTTAATTTTCTCGGCTCGCTTTTATGTCACCGCGTTCTTGACGGTCGTAATTTCAGCAAACTTTTGCGTGACCGTGTGTATGCCAGGTAAATTTTAGCGGTATCCTGTCGGAAAAGCCGTCATGTCTTTTTCCGATGAGAAAACCATCGTGTGTACGCGGTATTAGGCTTGGTTTACACCTATGCAATTCGCTTTTGATCCGTTTCTGCAGTGGTTTTTTTGTGTTGCATTTTGCATTTTTACACATGCATTTTTGGCGCATTTTTCACACGTTTTTTGATGTGTTTTGCATTTTTAAGGTTTTTTTGGGTTTTTTTGGACAATTTGTTGTTGGGTGGATTAAAAAATGGGCTTAATGCTTTTCTGCAGCTTCTCCATTGAAGTCTATTGAACCAAAAATGCACCATTTTGCTTTAAATAAAGTCCCTAACTCTTTCCAAAAACGCAGCGGCTAAAAAGAGCAAAGATGTAAACGTGTCCCATAGGAAACCATGTTACAGTGTATTTCTGCAAAATGCAATAAAAAACGCATAGGAGTGAACCGAGCCTTATGTACATATTTTATATAGTTAGTGTGTAGTTAGGCTTCCAGTTAGTTAGGTTGCTAGTTAGGCATTTTGGTTATATGGTTGTGGTTCACTTGTATCCTCAAGTTTGCTGTGTTTTCTGTTTGTTGGTGTTGGGATGTCTTTTGTTTTACTATTAATAAATTTACTTTACTATCTATCGGGTTTTATTTACTAAAACTGGAGAGTGCAAAATCTGGTGCAGTTCTGCGTAGTATCCAATCGGCTTCTAACTTCAGCTTATTCAGTTAAGCTTTGACAAAAAAAAAATTGAAAGCTGATTGGTTTCTATGCAAATGCACAAGATTTTTTTCTATGCTGATGCCTCAGATTTTATTCTATGCGGATGCACCAGATTTTGCACTCTCCAGTTTTAGTGAAGTAACCTCACAGTCTGGTCTCAGTTTTCTAATGCCGTGTTCACACGATCGGATTTCTTTATTATTTCTTGTGATGCCTGCATCTTTTGCCAGAACAAACCGAACCCAGGCCATCGCTCTCTTGTCTTCCTTACACGCTTGCTTCCAGGCTGTGGCTCTGGTGTTGGAGTTGTGGCAGGAGGTGGAGGAGGAGCATGGTCCAACTCACACAGTTGGGTTTTGCTTGTGAGTTCGCCCCTCAACCCCTTTTTTAGGGCCATATATATATCACTTCCTCACAAAAGAGGTGTTGGCCTACCTCCATTTTCTGCATTTTGTTGGCAGCCATGCAGGCATAGGCCTCAAGAATACTGGGGGGGGGTTCTGAGGGCCGCAGAAGCCTACCGAATTAACCCAAGTGCTGACTCCTCCACGCTCCTCCCCTTCCTGGGCCTTTTTTGTTGAAGGTGGAGGGGAGGGACCTAGGATTCGGTCAGGCTACTGGGCCTGGCCACCTCCTGGCTGCCACTTACCCCCTCCAACTCCTGGCTGCCACTTTCCCCTGCCACCTCCTGGCTGCCAATTTCTACAGCCTCCTACTTGCTGAGGATTTCCTTTGTATGAAAAAGGGACATAGTTTTAGTTTATTGTTCATCAATTACACACAATTTTGAGAAATATGTTGAACAGTGCTATACCTGACTCAAGCTGGACTCCTCCACATCTTCTTCCTGGGTGGAAGGCCCAGGTTGTACATCAGAAGCCTCAGATGGGGTGTAAGGAAGAGTGGAAGGAAGGGTTGAGAGAGATGGCCTGATTTCAGTCTGGTCTGACAGAAATCGCAGTCTGTCGTAGTACCAGAGCCTGGAGACATAAATGTAATCTGCTGCTGCTCCTGATCTCTGGGAATCCTGGACCTTCTTGCGCTTCCTATTATATGTGCTCCTCAGGCCACCAATTTTGCATTTCAAATAGTTGAGCCACGAACGTCCCGATCCCAGAGGAGATTTAAGGCGTCTAATATGTCCTTTGTAGAGATGGTGGAGATGGTGGACATCTTGAAGAGGGCCGATTATGACGGGAAGAATGGACCTTACCCAAATCCAAATGTCAGAAAGGCCTAGATCATGACTAAAATTGTGAAAAGTCTGCAGAAGAATTTTGGGGTACGGCGATCCAAGGATCAACTGAGGAAACAATGGTCAGACCTCAAATTGAGGGAGCAGGATCAGTACAGAAGAATCAAGAAAGTGCTGCAAAAAAGTAAGTATTTTGTCGTGGGTTCCTATTCTTATTAAGTTCGTGCTGCTCTATGTGCTTTTCTTTACTGTTATTTGTTCAGGCCTATTTGTATTAAAGGAAATTTAGTACATTGTTGTCTAGATGGGTTTGTAACTAGAATGAAATGCAAACTTTCAGTGTAAGGAGAGGACACACAGTAGCTGTTTACACATCTGGATGCAGGAGCACTAGTGTGGGACACCAGAACAAACCTATTAAGGTGTCCCACACAGGTGCTCCAGTGGATACTAGGGGTGTCTCCATGTGTGAAACTTTACCCAAAAGGTAAGTATTTCCAACTTGAAGAAAGGGAAAAAATCATGTCTTCAGCTTGGAACTCTGCCAAAACAGACAATTGTACGACACTTCCAAGCAATGTTTCATATTCCTATTTCTTGCCTCAAATATCTGTGTTCTAAGTATACCTTTATTTTATTTACATAGGGGAGAAAATAATCGGGACATCAGAGGACACCAGGGACCCCCAACCTCCTAAAGAAGGGGAAGTCACCACACCACAACCTCAGGATGTGGAGGAAGGAGAGGTTTATGAAGTGGGCGAAATAGTGACCACAACAGGTCAGTGTCTGAGACCACAGCTTCAGGTAATAGATGGATGCCTACATATTTATAATACATGGTGTGTTTTTTTTTTTAGGTGATGTGGATGTTGTGGAAGAAAAATCTCATTGTGCAAGTACACACGTCCTCATCGGGGAGATCATGGTGTGCAATTGGGATTTACAGAAGATAAAGGAAGACATCAATGATATTGAAAAAAGACTCAAAAACATTATTGATGTTTTAGGCAGAAAATAAAACACACCAACATTTTTGAATTTTTTTATTTTTATTAGAACTTTTCTAAAAAATGTTGAAAGCCAAATTTTGAAGATACGCACAGTGTTTCAACATGTGCTATCTGCCCTCATGGGATATCAAGGTACGTGTTTTGTGGGTACAACCCCTTCCTCGCAACTCATGAGATCAGGAGTGAAATGCCCATTTGACTCCCAATTTGTGTGCATCTTCAAAATTTGGCTTTCACAGGGGTGAGATCATCTCATCTGATGAAGGCAATATCAACACAGTTTGAACATACTAATGTCTGATATTGCCTTCAATTTATCAAAGTTGAACTTTGTAAGTTCCTGAGTTGTGTATTGTTTTATGTTTTGAAAAACATGCCTGTTTACCACAAAAAAGGATATTTCTACTGTCCCAAAAAAATATATTTATTCCAAAAAATATGTTGATTTGTTCAAAAACCCTTTTCTAAACGCACATGTGAATGTGCAGAGTAAACATTTTTCTACTCAACAATGTGTGGCTTCTTCTTTCAATGCTCAATAGCAGTTTTTTGCTTAAGTTGGTGTTTACAGTGACAATGGGGGTTATTTCCTAAAGGCAAATCCACTTAGCACTACAAGTGCACTTTCAGTGCAGTTTTGCAGTGCACTTGTAGTGCAAAGTGGATTTTCTTTTAGTAAATAACACCCACAGTGCTTTATAATTTGTATCAATCAGGCCATTATCATCACTCCAAAAAATTAATTCAGGGTGCTGAAAATGATGAATATTATTATCATTAATGCATTACATACATTAACAACAAAAAGAAGGTGTGTGTGCAGCAGACCCACAACATAAATAATAGTTGGCTGAAGAACAGATTATCACCTCATGTATCAAAGAAATTACGTTGGAACTATTGAAGAGAAATGGCCAAAAAAAAACCACATTGGCGAACCTAGGAGACAGCTAAGAGAAACACAAGCAGTAAATCAAAGGAAATATTTTTCAGTTTAAAATACAAATTTATTTTAAAAATACTTTTATTTAAATACATGTAATGTGATGTTAAAGGATAAAACTTACCCTATTACAGTCCTTCTGCAGGACCTGAATGATAGCAAAACAGGTCTCTGGAATAATGATCCCCAGAGCCTGGGGGGAGATGCCTGTCGAGAACTTGATGTCCTGCAGACTTCTCCCCATTGCCAAGTACCGCAAGGTGGCGACGAGCCTCTGCTCGAGAGTGATGGCTTGCTGCATGCAGGTGTCCTGCTTCGTAATATAAGGGGACAGCAAAGCCAACAGACGGTGAAAAATGGGGTCCGTTATCCGGAGATAATTCCTGAAATCCTCAGGATTATTCTCACGGATCTCCCGCAACAAAGGCATATGAGAGAATTGGTCACGCTGGAGCAACCAATTCTTGGTCCATGAACTCCTCCTCCCCCTGTTCATGGACTGGACTTGGGTCAAAGTAAGAACCCCAACACCAAGCCCCTGCACAGCACGAACTTTACGATGAGTACGTACCCGCAACATGGCTTAAAAACGGACGGCTGGTCAGAACAAACTAACAGAATGCACTGAAAATCAGAAAGGCCTGAGAAGAGCGAGCTGAAAATCAGAAACAAGCGGACAAGAATGCACTGAAAATCAAAAAAGTAATATAAAAATACGCACTGAAAACCAGATGCGAAATGACTACACGCACTGAAAACCTGATACAAACCCACAAGCACAAACTGAACAGCAGTAACAAAATGAAATGCACGAGGCTGGAAATCGCGAATCGTCTCTCACCAAACTTCTACTAACACGATATAAACACAAGATTAGCAGAGGGAGCCCAAAGGGTGGCGTACTGGCTATTGAACTTCCTCTTTATAGTGCCATCGTACGTGTTGTACGTCAGCTTGTCGACCGTGTGTATGCAAGACAACCTTGAGCCAGCATCCGTCGGAAAAAAAGTCCGATCGTGTGTACGCAGCATAAGTTTAGCCACGCAAACCTGGACATCTCTGCTGCTTTTGTGGATTTCTGCAGCAAGAACATTGCAGATACCTGTGGCTAGGGACGAGCTGAATAGACCTGGGTTTGGTTAAAGGGGGCGGGTTCAGTGCACTTTACTAAAGTTCGGGTGCCAGATACAAACCTCATTGAAGTCAATAGGAGCCAAATATAAAAAATCAGTAATGGCCATTTTCTACGCTAAAATAGGCAAGGGAATTTTAAACAGATGGCATGGGGGAATGGACACTTCCCCAAGGAACATGTATCAAAGCAAAAATGTAAAATCCTATTACTTGTGCTCTTCATTGTAGTGGCACTACAATGCATCTCCTTCACTGTGCTCATCAACCCGGTGTCTCAAGCAGGGGCAGCCCATCCATTAGGGGTGCCCAAGCACCACCCCCTCTCTCCAGGCCACCCCCTATATTCAATGGATAGATTCATGCATGCATCCATGGCTGCCACAGCCAACCCCTATTCATGCATGCGGCTCTTTTCAGGGCACCAGGTGCATTAAATACAGCGGCCAGGTTTTTTTTTGAAGCACCTGATTAAAGCCAGAGGCTTTAATAGGCTTCAAAATAGGATGGGCTCGGGACGCAGAGCGTGCGACTGGAGCCCACCCAAATGTTGCAACAGCGAATGAATATTCGCTGTTGCAACACTGATCATCCTCCCGGCCAATCAGGAAGCGGGTCTGATACCCTCACCCAATTGGCTGAAAGGACAGGTGATCCTATTGGACACCTAGGAGGAAGGGAGGAGACGCACGGCAGAATCGAGGAGGAGAAAAGCCGCTGGCTAATGCCTGGATGCCTGCTTCCCGACGATGTCTGGATGCCCGATCCCCGCCGCTCCTCGGATGCCCGATCCCTGCCGCTGCTCCTTCGATGCCTGCTGATGCCCGCCGCCTAGATGGGGTAAGTGCCAGTGGACCGACCGGCAGACAGCGGTGGGGATAAGTTTGAGTTGCCACAGGGGGAGATTCGGTTGTTTGCTGCCCCCCCCCCCCCAACAAAAAAAACACCAGCCGTCACTGGTCTCAAGCATTCACCAGAGTTTGTAGACTGTATAAAAATAAGTAGGTCTACAAGCACTTTATATGATAAATCCTGGGTCTTTCTCCTCCCCCAATTTACCACCAAAACCGTGGATAGTCTCCACTTGTTTCCCCACTAATGGTTAGGTTTCCTCCACTTTCCCTCTCAGACATAAAATTAAAGTAATATTAAAGGCAAGTTTTTTCTTTAAAAAACAAATATGTTATACTTACCTGCTTTATGTAGTGGTTTTGCACAGAGCAACCCAGATCTTCCTCTTCTCAGGTCCCCTGCTGGCGCTCCTAGAATGCATGAAGGTAAAAAAACCTTAAACCTTTAGAAACCACTTTAAGAAAATCCCCACTTAGGGTAATCCTGTTGTTTTATTTACATAATAGTAAAGGCCAAATATGCACTTAGGGCTCATGCACACTTCAGCTCAAAGGAGCTCAAAGAAGTGGCTCCTACAGGCTTTTGTGCTCTTTTCAGCTCTTGAAACTCCCCTCCATGTTAGCCAATGTGTCCTTGCACGCTATGGGTTTTTCAGGCGTTTTCAGGCATATGTTCTTACAGGCAGAAAAAAGCCCCCCACCAAACTCATGTTTTTGAGAAGAGCTAGCGCCCCGAAGAGCTTGAAAAAAGCTCAAAGGAGCTCAAAAAAGGTCAAAGAAGCTTGAAAGCGAAAAAAAAACTTTTGTTCCAGCTTTTTGTTTTGTTTATACAGTGGGTAAGAAAATACTACAGTATCTAGGAGTGTTTGTGAAAAAAAGCTGATTAAGCTCAAAGAAGCTCAAAGGAGCTTGAAGAAGCTCTATAAAAAAGTGCATAAGAGCACAAGTTTCTTCAAACTGAAATAAAAGCTTAAATGCCTGTAAAAAAACTGCTTTATTTTTGAACTGCAATGTGCATGAGATCTTACATTAAAGTGGCAGTAAACCTTGGCATTTAAAAAAAAATCCCTTGCAAGGCAATGGCAACATCTACTAGTATGCATCGAGTACTAACGCATTATAAAACACTTTAGAACAAACAGAGAGAGCACCAACCTAGTGCATTATCCATAAAATATCTTTTATTGTTAAAAAGTAATAGTAGGTAATATACTCACAAACTAACAGGTACGTCAAAGCTTGTCCTAATACAGCAGCTTCAAGTGCTCAATATGTCACATCACATAGAGGGACAATATGAGTGGGACAGGCTGACGTGTTTCGAGTGACTTGCCCTCTTCCTCAGAGCCAAGAAATACGCTGACAGGGCTTCCATCTTCCCCTGGTCTTCCTTCCGGGTTCACTGTCTCTGGTCCTTTAAATGGCTGAGCCACAATGTCACGGGAAGCATGGTTTATGGCAGGGCTCTGAAGGAACGGCACGGTATGCTGTCCCTTCAGAGCGCATGCGTCGGTGACGTAATAGTAATGTAATGACACTATTGCACGTAACATTTTCTAAGTCAAAAGAAGTAGTCAATGCTTTTCAAGGGCTCAAAACTCCCCCTTATTCAGGGCATTGATGCTGACAGTAAATTAAGGATTATTGGACAACAGAACGCAATATAAAAGGATTTAACGTAAACTGATTTGGGTCGCTGGTCAAGCAGCCATTACAGGCATCTCTGCCTGACCAATGACCCAAATCAGTATAGGTTATATCCTTTTATATTAAACTTTGTTGTCCATTATTTCATGAAAGGGGAGTTATGAGTCCCCTGGAAAAATATTGACTATTTCTTCTGACTTCTTGTCATGAGCATCAAAGACTTACGGGACTTACGTTAGATTTGTCATGCTCCCATTCTCATTACACAAATAGAAAAAAAATAATGATATAATAAAAATTTACTTTCAAAACCAATTTTAGCACACTGTGGGAACCCAAAACTGTTCTAAAATCTTCACTAAATATCAAGCACCTCAGACCACCAGAGAAAGTCCAATTATAATGTGTAATGTTCATATTTTGGGAATCTCTTGCAGTTTTCAGGCTTTTATTGGCCAGCCGTACCCAATTATTTATATCTAAAATATATACAAAATCAATACAAACACATATATTTTAATGTGTCGACTTACCTTGAGTAAGTAATTTCAGTAGCAGCTGGTTGTGCCTAAATTGGCAATTATAAACGTATTTAATTTTATCTCATCTATTCCTAAGCGCTTCAATTTGTAGAAGGAGGTTTTTAGGGTATCTACAACTTTTTGGTTTTAATTATTTATATCTATTTTATTATTACAGGTATTTATATAGCTCTGACAATTTACACAGAACTTCAAGTATATATTGTACATTCAATCATGTACTAAATCCTGTTCTCTCTGTATCTTCTCACGTTGCTTAGGCTTCGGATTTATCTAAAAATTCTATTATTTTAATGTTATGTCTTCTCTGCTTTCAGCCACTGTTGATACCTCCGCACCAAAGAGTTTGTCAAGCAGTGTTAAATGTAAGTGTCTTTTTAGATTGTTACTGAACTTTTACATTACATATTTCTCTGGAAAAGTTTAATCTTTCATCCTGGATGTTTTGTGTCTCCAACCAAAATGTTTTAACTTCGATTAAAGCATGGAAGGGTTAGTACCTCCATCTGTTTTTTTTTGGCTATATATAAAAAAGTGCTGCGCTAAAATCAAATAATTGTACAAAGTATTGCTTTAGACCAAAAATGTATTAAAAGACCGTGAACAGTGATAAAATTCCTTGAAGAATCAAAGGAAATAATAAATAGTCCAAAAGTAAGTCCCAATGCTCAAATCCAGTGAATCTGTGTAAAGTGCTCCTTTAAATGAATTTAACACCACCAGCCACCATGACCAAGTTGTGATAAAGTGCCTGCTTATCAAATGGACATGACCCCCTTTCTCAAGAGAAGTCATGTACCGCATATAAGGTCACTCCAAGGCTGTCACTCTACGACTCCAAAGCTCCCTGATCATCCCGAGTTCACCATTAAACATGCCAACCAAGACTCAAGATACGGGTAACCATGTGAAGAAATAAAAAATACGCCTCTCCAGTGCAAAAGAAGACTGATAACTTCAGCCCCAGAAGGATTTGCCCCCCTAATGACAAGGCCATTTAACTGACAATTGGGCAGTCGTGCGATGTTGTACCCAAACAAAATTGACGTCCTTTTTTTCCCACAAATAGAGCTTTCATTTAGTGGTATTTGCTCATCTCTGCGGTTTTTATTTTTTGCGCTACAAACAAAAAAAGAGCAAAAATTTTGAAAAAATAAACAATATTTTTTACTTTTTGCTATAATAAATATCCAAAAAAAACCATTTTAAAAAACACATTTCTTCATCAGTTTAGGCCAATATGTATTCTTCTACATATTTTTGGTAAAAAAAAATCCCAATAAGTGTAAATTGATTGGTTTGCGTAAAAGTTATAGCGTCTACAAAATAGGGGATGGATTTATGGCATTTTTATTTTATTTTTTTCTACTGTCAAGTCCGGTGATCTGCGAATTTTAGTGGGACTGCGATATTACGGCGGACAGATCGGACACTTTTGACACATTTTTGGAACCATTGACATTTACAGTATACAGCGATCAGTGCTTTAAAAATGCACTGATTACTGTGTAAATGTCAGTGGCAGGGAAGGGGTTAACACTAGGGGGCGACCAAGGGGTTAAATATGTTTCCTATATAGTGTTTCTAAATGGGTCGGGGGATGGGAAGACTGGGGGAGGAGACATATCACTGTTCGCAATTACTGCAAACAGCAGATCTGTCTTTACTCCCCTGTCAGAATGATGTAAAGAGGTACACTGACTAGTGGAGTGGGCAGTGGCTCAGCCTGTCCCTCCGACTGCAACACATACAGTACATCAGTACAAGTGTGTAGGACATGGGATGAAGAAGCTTAAGAAGGAACTCCTTGTCATGGGTACTGCACACATGTGGCTTAGGACCTTAAGACCGCCTTGAGTCCAAAGAACCCACCCCAAAGGGGAACTTCTCATATGACCCTTGCTTGGTGTCCAACGAGAGGGGGAAGCATGGAGGACATGATGAGCAACCAGTCAAACCTCACTTACAAGAGCATCAGTGTAGTATAAAATCCTCAATGAAGCTCTATTATATAAAAGTATTGTACCCACAAAAAAACTTGATATGCTCGCATGTCATAGCTCAAAGTATCTCTGACAAACTGGCATAACTGTCTGACCATCAGAACGTGATTTTCCAACATGGGCACAAACTCAGGCTGGGTTCACACATATAAGAATTGGATGACGAATTTTCCCACATCCAAGTCGCATAACAGATAGGTGTGACGGGCTCTCAATGGAGCCGGTTCACACATGTCTGGGGTGGCCGCGTTCCAGATTTAAAAAGGGCCCTGTGCATGTTTGGGTCTGGTCCAGGTGCGAATTCAGGCAAAAATTTAGACCTGAATCGCACCTGAACCAGTGAACAGTCCCGCACCGGACCCCAGACACGAACCCGCAGCCGGACGTGTGAACCCAGCCTCAACGTTGCACC
Organism: Aquarana catesbeiana; assembly: GCF_042186555.1. Lineage (NCBI taxonomy): Eukaryota > Metazoa > Chordata > Amphibia > Anura > Ranidae > Aquarana > Aquarana catesbeiana. Next base: position 636,760,895 of record NC_133327.1, read on the forward strand.
ATGGTTTACACATTTCCAGGGTGCACCCGCTTCATCAGTGTTCTGTCCAGAATGGGTGCCGCTGTCAGTATGCCATGACCCAGCTGGGGGGATTTTTCCACCCACCTTGTTTGTGTGGAGTAAAAAAAATGTGCATGACCAGCTTTAGTTTATTAAATGGCAAACTCTTCAAATAAAAAGTAAGAGTGTAAGGGTTATATCCAAGACCATTTATTAAACTTACAAAGATGTTTTCCTCAGTCTGGTTGTGCAGTGAATCGCCAGTCCAGTTTTGCATGAGATTTCAGTAACTGGCTGTAGATCTACTTTAAAATTTAAAAAGAAAAAACTGAAAGAAATGATACTATGGTTTCATATACTAATAATTGACAGCTTCATATGAAAAAAGACGAACTAACAAGCCTTCATAGAAAATTCTATGTGACAACAGAAAACTGTGGAATCTATATGACTTCTTTCCTTATCGCTTGGTAAGCATTCTATGTAAGCATGCTATCCACACCTGAAATTACAAAAGGAAACATAAGGGCACGCATGCAGGAAAATAATGTGATTTAATGCATTTTCATGTTATCGTGTTCTTCATTTTCCTGACACTGCAGTTTTGAAGAGTAGCTTTAAAGCATGAGCCTCTCCTAAAGCGTTTCTTATTTTTCATTACTCTTTGTAGCAGTCAGCAGAAGAGTCTCATGACATGGGTGGTATAACTAGACAGGAAGGTGGAAAATATGGAATTATGTCCATGTTTGATTGACAGGTGTATTTACCGCAATTTATTTTTATTTATGGTGGCACCTTGCCAGTAGGTGTCTTCATCAAAAGCTCAAGGGTCATCTATGATATACTGTGACTGCAAGCACAGCCATAACTGTTATCCCTTGTCCAGGCTATATTATACTTACCTTCTCATCCCTATTCTGATTTTACTGGTACTAACAGCACCAGGGGCATAGTTTTCTGATATTACCAACACAAAAATTCACTGAAAGATATACAGAATTTCAATGCTTCTTTCACATGGGCATAGCTGCTGATATATGATCTGCACTTGATCTCTTTGTCAGCAGTGGTTTGTGGGTTGGGTGCAGCATTGTGTAGCGGGCAGGAAACACTCAGAATCATGATTTCAACAGTAATGCCGCGTACACACAACCGTTTTTTACGTCAGAATAAACCCTGATGGTTTTTTCGACGGAGTTGGGCTGAAACGGACTTGCCTACACACGATCACACCAAAGTCCGATCGTTTAGAACCCGATGACGTATGACGGGACTAGAAAAAGGAAGTTCAATAGCCAGTAGCTAATAGCTGCCCTTGCGTCATTTTTGGTCCATCGGAATAGCATACAGCCGAACGGTTTTCCCGATAGGAATTGATTCCATCTGAAAGATTTAAAACGTGTTCTATTTCTAGGTCCGTCAGAATTTTTGAAAGAAAGAGTCTGATGAAGCCCACACACGATCGGAATATGCGATGGAATGATTCCGTCTGTACGTCTGAAGTCCAGTCGTGTGTATTGCAGAACAGTTCAGCAAAACAATAGGCCCAGCGATGAACACACTGGTGGTGTATTTTGATTTTGTGCTGCCCTAGGCAAGACTAAAATTGGGCGCCCCCCCACACCAATGGACACCCCCCTCATCTAGATTTGTCCCACCACTTCCTTTCACATGAGCAGTCCAATTGAATCTGCCTGTCTGTTTTTCAGGCAGAGCCAATTGGACCCTCCATTCTCCTCTATGGAGCAGCAGGTGCAATCTCCAATCCATTCCAGTCCACTAAAAACAAACGGAAGGGGATCTGTTCCCCTCCATCTGGGTGGATCAGATCAGATTGCAGTTGGGTGTAAAATGGACAGCAGAGTTTATTTACATCCGACCGCCCATAGAGCAAAGTGAGCTCCGCAGAGGGTGTGCATGGCGCACTGTACAGCAAAGGACAGGCAGGTAAGTAAGTTTAATGCAGAAGAAACAAATCATGTCTCTTCTGCATTAAAATCCCTGCCCGTAAAGTTCCACTTTAATATAGGTCTTACAGTTTCAGGCAGATTCTAACCTTTATATTTGAGCTGCGGCTGGGGTGCCACACTTTCTGCCAGAGAATGCGTATGGTAGTATGATGCTATGTGCGCAGGACCTATGCGGGAGGAGTGTAACCTCACAGGGCACCATTGCTAAATCACTCCGCTCCTCCTGCCCACCCCATAGAAAAGCATTCTTAGTGACACTGCAACTATTGTTGCTTAGCTATTAAGCAACAGTAATTGCAGTGTCACTAAGAATGCTTTACTATGGGGTGGGCAGGAGGAGTGGAGTGATTTAGTAATGGTGCCCTGTAAGGTGCTGGCACCACTGTGAGTAACCAGACAGGCTGACAACAGTGTGTGACATTGGACTTGATCTGCTTTGGCAACCTTAGAGCTGTAGTACCTGGTGTGAGCCACAACCCCCCCCCTCCTCACACTTCCTAGGTACGCCACTGCCCCTCATTCTCCCCTCATTGCAGAGCTCCCCTCTCCTCCCACCCCCTAGTACTGACTCCCCTTACCCCCTAGTCCCCCAATTACACAGAGCGCCCACCCCCCAGTACAAAGAGCCCAACCTTCTTCCACCCAAGTACAGTGCTCCTCCCTTAACTCTGACCCTCCCAAAATACAGCACTGGAGCACACCCGACTGGAGCCACTTACAACTGAGAAAGCGGTGGACCCACGAAATACAGAATGGTGGATGCCAACAGCATCAGCCATGAAGGAGCAGAATGTGGCCTGGCCGGTCCACACCCGAAAAGGAAAGGCTTCCTGGAAGGTACACGTAGTCCCTGCACCGTGCCTACTCCTCTGGAACCTGTCCCTATCTCTAGTACTGTCCCTGACAGACGGGGTTCCTTTTCCTATGCTAGCCACAGGCCAAAAGCACACCAAGCCCTGGAGCCTGCCTGACCCAAGATGGCCACCAGAGTCACATGGGCTGTCAGCATCCAATCGGATAGCTGTCTCCCTGTGACCAAAAAAATCACAGAGGAACCAAGTTCCTTTCAAATTTTTCCACCCACCTGCATTGCCGCTGCAGTCAGCACCAACTACAGTGGAGAATACAGACTGCACCTGCCCACACTTCCCCCCTCTTTGACAGATGCTGTCCTCGGCATCGGAACACAGTAAAGAACAACAGGTTAAAGAACAAAACATAATTAGGGCAATGGCAACACATTTCAAACAACAAAATCAGACTAATTTGCAGGGAGTTGCCCGCAGTTAGACCACATTGGACAGCAAGCCTTACTATCCTTTGTGATGTAACCTTCAGAGTAGTCAACTTCTAGTTGTGCTTCCGGTGCCTCGTTTGATTGGGTGTCCTCAGGCCAACCACACCCTCTCCACCCGAGTAAGTAACTGACTCCTCAAGAGAGTGCAGAAAGCCAGGACTGGCAGTCTCCGGGAGTGGTTTCGGGACTGTCTATAGTTCCTGGTATATCTCTCTTCGGGAACAACCGAGGTCGGAGGCTTGGGTTCAATGGGAAGCAGGTACCATTCAAATGGATCTTCCTGTATAGGCGAGATATCCATGGAGTGATCGTCCATTTTGTCGGTGGCAGGCATAGTTGACACACTGAGGTTGGTGGGAAGGGTTGCGTTTCCACCCGATAAGGGGTGCGCTCCCACCTGGACTTTAATTAGCTGCTTTTCATATTTTTTGTTCTTTACCAACACCCGGTCCCCCGGTTGCAGTGGCAGTTTGTCTATGATGGTATCCTCGGGCAGGTCTTTATGTTGGTCCAGATCCACCTGCTTGTGTACCTGGTTCTAATGTTCTTCCACCCAGGTACAGGAAGTAGGGTGTTCAAGAGAATCCAGTAAGGGTTCCACAGGTAACTGGCCGTATCGTCTGAACATTGGGAAGAGTAGAATATAGCCTGTGGCCTATGCACTCAAGTGCACTTATGTGCTCAAGAGTTCGTAACATTCCCAGCAGGGTGCGGTTGAAGCGCTTACAGACCCCATTGCCTTAAGGGTGGTAAGGTGTGGTGTGGGACTTCCAGATACCACTCAACCACTCAACCGCACAATTCTGACAGAATTTGTTATTTAAATTTGGGCCTTGGTCTGAGAGTATGCACTTGAGACAACTGTATGGCTAGACCACATGTTTCCAAAACAGTTTGCCCATGGTTGAGGCTGTCTGGTCTTCTGTGAGCACTACCACGGCAAACTTAGTGACATGACCCACATAGACAAGGGCATAGCAGAACCCAGAGGGGGAGCTGGAATCTGTCAGGAAGTCTATCTTCACCAACTCAAAGAGTACCAAGGTCGTAATTGTCACTGGGGTAGTCTTTTTGGGAGGAGCTTCATACATGGAACAGATTGTACAATCCTAGCAAGCCTGTTGCACCCACTCCACTAATCGTGGGCAGAAAAAATACCCCCTGACCAAGGCTTCGGTCTGATTGGCCCGAAATGGTCCACTTGACAGACCTTGAGGACATGCCACTGGGCACCACAACTTGCAGAATGCTTGGTTGGCATGTGTGCCTGTCGGTACAGTATGCTATCATGGGAGTCGAACTGATCCCACCACCTCAAGATCACTCTCACTGTGTCAGACAACTTTTGGCATTCTCGCAGGGGTGACCTATGCCGTTGTGACAGGAAATGCTGTACCTGGATGAGGTGGTTGGAATCTTTCTGCTGCAGCCCATTCCTCAAGGGTGTGGATCTCAATGGGACCATCCTGGGGAACCGGTTGTTAGCGCCTGAAAGAGCAGGATGAGGTGGCCACTGGCATAACAGGTTCTCCCAACCCAAGTCCACATCTTCACGTGGGCATCCAAATGCCCTTTGAACTTCTCTGGCTTGAAATGAATCTTGTAGTTGAAGTGGGCCAGCAGGGTGACCCACCTCTGTTCAAGTGCCCCAAGTTTAGCTGTTTCCAAAACAAAGGGGTTATTGTCCATGAAGACCTCTATTTTTGCCCCTGTGAGGTATTCCTTGAACTTTTCTGTGATGACCCACACCAGAGCCAATAATTCCATTTTAAAAGAACTATAATCCTGGGAGTTGCACTCTGTGGGGTGTAGGCATAGGCTGTCACTATTTCTTGTCTCTCCTGCTCCTGGGCCAGGATGGCCCCTACGCCTTGCAAGTTTCCGTTTGTATACACCCAGAATGGTTTGAGTAATTGGCGTAAGTCAACAGAGATTAAGACATAAGGTTTTGCTTCAGCGCTTTGAAGGCCTGCTGTTGTGGCTCCTGACATTTTGGTGGATTGAAGGGGAAGACCCCCCTTTTCTCTGCATAGGCTGGCTGCTTAGTAGCTGTGTAAGAGGTGCAGCAACTTGTGCAAACTTTGTGATGAACCGCCGGTAATAGCCTACCAGACCCAGAAAAGAGCGAAGTTCAGTGATAGTCATTGGTGGAAGCCACTCCTCTACCCCATGAGTCTTGGCCGGACCCGGGGAAGCCCCCCAGCTTCCACAACATGTCCCAGGTATTGGATCCTCTGTCCCATCAAGCGGTACTTGTTAGGTTTAAACTTCAATCTGTATTGAGCCAAATGGGTGAACACCCAGTCCAGGTGCTGGATATGCTCTTCAAATGACTTAGAGAAAATAATGATGTCATCAAGATAGATTAGTACAGTCTCAAAGTTGTATTCCCCCAAACACCTCTCCATTGTACTAGGGGCATTGCTCAGTGCGAAGTAGACATGTGCAGTAGTTTTCGTCCGAATGCATTTTCGTCCGAATTTCAGGTATTTTCGTTATCGTTTTAACAAACGATAATGAAAGCGCAGAATCCGAAAAACGAAAGATCTGACATAAACAAATGCTTTATTTTCCTTTTCGTTACTACAACAGTTCGATATAGATAGGAGATTCGACGTGATGATGACAATAACAATCTGTGTCCATCAAACCTGTGGTCGAATGTGCCTAATCTTAACTCTATTAGTCCAAGATTATTCTACATAGAGAGAAAAGATTCAACATGGAGAGAAAAGATTTGACGTAGGGGAGAAAGATTCAACGTAGGGGAGAAAGATTCGACGTAGGGGAGAAAGATTCGACGTAGGGGAGAAAAGATTCGACGTAGGGGAGAAAAGATTCGACGTAGGGGAGAAAAGATAAATAAAAATAATGATGATGATGAATGTTATTGGCTGATTGTAACCAAAGAGGAGGAGCAGTAAAATAGCTAGAACTAAGTACACATGTACTTTGGCTTATGGTGTCTGTTGAAAGTTCTAAGAAGATTCGACGGAGCAGGTAAACTATACGACGTCGTACAGTTTAGCTGCTCCGTCGAATCTTCTTTGAACATTTGACAGACACCATAAGCCTTCAATGACAGATTCGACCTTAATTTGGATTTTCGGAGGAATGCAATGCAACGAAAAACAAAATAAATAAAAACGAATTTCGGGAGTAACTAAATAAATTTATTTTTCGGACGAAAACGAAATTCAGAAACTAAATATTTCAGTGTGCACATGTCTAGTGCGAAGTGCATACAATTGAACTCAAATAGTCCCAGTGGTGTTGCCAGGTCGTGTATAGGTAGCCCATTGTAATAAGTGACTCCTCCACCCTGGGTAGGGGGTAGGCATCCCAGTTGGTGAAGGCATTTAGCTTACGATAGTCCACACAGAACCGCAGGCTCCTATCTTATTTCCGCACTAAGACAACAGGAGCAGCCCATGGCTCTAGCTCTCCTGGATTACCCCACTCTAGCATGTTACAGATCAAGTCCTTGACCGCCTGGCACAGGCCTAGGGGAATATGACAATACCGCTTATGCATGGCTGGAGAATCTCCTGTGTGGATTGGACAGTCTATTGCCTCCATGTATCTGTAGTACTCAGAGCTGGGTGCTGATGCGGCAGAGGGTAGTCTTGGAAAGGAAAAGACAGTTCTTCCATCAGCTGACGATATTGTTCATCATTCACGGAGGTCATGGCAGCTTGTAGCTGGGCACACATGGCCTCTACCCCTCGTTGGGCCCAGGAGATGCAGTGTATACCACATACAGGTCTGTGATGGTGGTGTGATTCGGGAGAGGGACCAAGTAGATAAACTGGACTAGGCACCTTATCCATTTGTACTTTGTACAAGGTTCATGCTGTCATCCATCCGTACCCCTAGATCTTTGTGGGGCTCCACCATCAACGTGGCTCCTTGCAGCTGCTTGTGTGCCCCAATAGGCAGGAACCAGACTACCTCTTGAAGGGGTGCCAGGAGTAGATAAAATAGCCTGCAGAAGGTGATATGCCCTACTTTTTTTGCCATGCCACAAAGCACAACATTGCAGCCAGGACAAACTGGATGGTTCTGTCCTTGCGGTCTTTGCCAGGTTTTGCCAGGTAGCTAGGGCATGTTAATAGTGCAACCTCCTGGATTTACCGCACTCACGTTCCCATTATGCCAGTTTATAATTTACCTGTGATGAGAGAAAGAGGGTCTGCCATTGCTGGCCTTCTGAAAATGTTGGCTATCTGACCCCCATACTGACTCAATGGTTTAAGTCCTTAACCCATTACAAGTATGCAGATCAGACATTCCAACTTACTTATTCCATGCTTGATTGATCCAGAATCAGCCATGCAACTACCTTATATTACCAAAAGTATTGGAGCACCTGCCTTTACACCCACATGAACTTTAATGGCATCCCAGTCTCAGTCCGTATGGTTCAATATTGAGATGGCCCACTCTTTGCAGCTATAACAACTACAACTCTTCTGGGAAGGCTGTCCACAAGGTTTAAGAGTGTCTATGGGAATGTTTGACCATTCTTCCAGAAGCACATTTGTGAGGTTAGGCACTGATGTTGGAGAGAAGGTCCCACACTCTAATTGATCCCAAAGGTGTTCTATCGGGTTGAGGTCAGGACTTTGTGCTGGCCAGTCAAGTTCCTCCACCCCAAACTTGCTCATCCATGTCAAATCGTTTGGTGGAGGGGGGATTATGGTGTGGGGTTGTTTTTCAAGGTTTGGGCTTGTCCCCTTAGTTCCACTGAAGGAAACTCTTAAGGCGTCAGCATACCAAGACATTTTGGACCATTTCATGCTCTCAATTTTATGGGAACAGTTTGGGGATGGCCCCTTCCTGTTCCAACATGCGCACCAGTACACAAAGCAAGGTCCATAAAGACACGAATGGGCGAATTTGTGGTGGAGGAACTTGACTGGCCTGCACAGAGTCCTGACCTCAACCCGATAGAACACCTTTGGGATGTATTAGAGCACAGACTATGAGCCAGGCCTTCTCTCCAACATGTGCTTCTGGAAGAATGGTCAAACATTCCCAAAGATACACTCATAAATCTTGTGGATAGCCTTCCCAGAAGAGTTGAAGCTGTTATAGCTGCAAAGGGTGAGCCAACTCAATAATGAACCCTACGGACTAAGAAGGGGATGCCAATAAAGTTCATGTGGGTGTAAAGGCAGGCGTCCCAATATTTCTGGTTATATAAAGGTGATGAACAATGGCAGCCTGAAGTCAAGTATGACAGGTTTTCTTTGGTACAGCTGTGCCTCCATTTTGCTTTGAGGCTTAAAAAAGAGAACCAAATTTGGTCATCACTTGTATGTAATGCAGCTGTTCTGTAAATGGTCACATATTGATGTTTTATGTTTTAATCATAGATACTGTATATTGGATTGCAACCTCTCACGAACAGAACCCTCCTAACCCTCTTGTATTGAATTTTATTGTAACTGTACTGTCTCCCTTTATATTGAAAAGTGCTGTGCAAACTGTCATTGCTGTATCAATCCTGTATAAATATATTAATAAGACCGATTGAGATACCTGCCATGGAAATGGACGCTTTAGAAGGAGAGAACATTAGGTTGGATGTGCAGAGTCGGCCCAGGTCTGTCTTGCTCTTATGAATGTTTTATACTCTGGATCAATGTGCTCTCTATTTTTAGCCCGCCAGAGGTGTCAGCTGTGTCGGCTGTTTGTTTGTCGGGTTTGTGAACTGTGGAAATGGACATCATTATGTAGGACTGTTTACAAGCTCTTCAGAACTTCCCTTGTCAGAAAATCTCCATCAATCTCACGTTCAGCAGAAGGAAGAAAAACACTTTGAAATGATCATAAGACGCACAATATGACAGTGAAACAGCATGTGATGTATATTTCATAAGCTAACGAAGGATGATGGTGCGATAATAATAGACTGCGCTAATAATTTACAGGATTACATATTAACTTTCTTGTATACGTAAAGTGGACATGTTAGCCAAAGGTCTAATTAACACTAGTGGTTGAGGGGTGGTAAATCACTGCAGTTAAGCCATGTTTATAATGCCACCCATCTGCTCCCTCTTAAGCTGCAGAGGCAGCAGCTGCGGGTGTACACATGCCGTGCTTCGCAGCCGCAGCAAGAATTATACCCTCTGTTGCTTTTGGAAAGCATATTCAAATAAATAGGAACAATCTGCAATGCATGCAGTTGCAGCCAGTGCTGGGTTCCAGGGGTTAAAGCAATTGTCAAATGCTCTCTGAAGAACAATCCGAATGGAGCAAGTGTGAATGAGCCCAAAAAGAGCATTGTCAACCGTTTCTAGAGCTAAAACCATATTTTGAATATATTTAAACAAACAAATGTGTGCCTATACATGTATCGTTTTTGGGGGTGAGTATTTCAGTATTACCCCACTATAGTCTACTTGTCAGAAATAGGTACCTTAAAGTTGAACTCCAATTCCTGAATACAACCTTAACCACTTAACCACTTCAGCCCCGGAAGGATTTACCCCCTTCCTGACCAGAGCACTTTTTACAATTCGGCACTGCGTCGTTTTAACTGCTAATTGTGCGGTCATGCAATGCTCTACCCAAACGAAATTTGCGTCCTTTTCTTCCCACAAATAGAGCTTTCTTTTGATGGTATTTGATCACCTCTGCCGTTTTTATTTTTTGCGCTATAAACGGAAAAAGACTGAAAATTTTGAAAAAAAATGATATTTTCTACTTTTTGTTATAAAAAAAATCCAATAAACTAAATTTTAGTCATACATTTAGGCCAAAATGTATTCGGCCACATGTCTTTGGTAAAAAAAATGTCAATAAGCGTATATTTATTGGTTTGCGCAAAAGTTATAGCGTCTACAAACTAGGGTACATTTTCTGGAATTTACACAGCTTTTAGTTTATGACTGCCTATGTCATTTCTTGAGGTGCTAAAATGGCAGGGCAGTACAAACCCCCCCCAAATGACCCCATTTTGGAAAGTAGACACCCCAAGGAAATTGCTGAGAGGCATGTTGAGCCCATTGAATATTTATTTTTTTTGTCCCAAGTGATTGAATAATGACAAAAAAAAAAAAAAAAAAAAAATTTACAAAAAGTTGTCACTAAATGATATATTGCTCACATAGGCCATGGGCATATGTGGAATTGCACCCCAAAATACATTCAGCTGCTTCTCCTGAGTATGGGGATACCACATGTGTGGCACTTTTTGGGAGCCTAGCCGCGTACGGGGCCCCGAAAACCCAGCACCACCTTCAGGATTTCTAAGGGCATACATTTTTGATTTCACTCCTCACTACCTATCACAGTTTTGAAGGCCATAAAATGCCAAGATGGCACAACCCCCCCCCCAAATGACCCCATTTTGGAAAGTAGACACCCCAAGCTATTTGCTGAGAGGCATGGTGAGTATTTTGCAGCTCTCATTTGTTTTTGAAAATGAAGAAAGACCAGAAAAACATTTTTTTTTTTTCTTTTTTCAATTTTCAAAACCTTGTGACAAAAAGTGAGGTCTGCAAAATACTCACTATACCTCTCAGCAAATAGCTTGGGGTGTCTACTTTCCAAAATTGGGTCATTTGGGGGGGTTTTGTGCCACCTGGGCATTCCATGGCCTCCGAGACTGTGATAGGCAGTGAAGAGTGAAATCAAAAATTTACGGCCTTAGAAAGCCTAAAGGCGGTTCTTGGTTTTCGGGGTCCCGTACGCGGCTAGGCTCCCAAAAAGTCTCACACATGTGGTATCCCAGTACTCAGGAGAAGCAGCAGAATGTATTTTGGGGTGTAATTTCACATATTCCCATGGCATGTTTGAGCAATATAACATTTAGTGACAACTTTGTGCAAAAAAAAAAAAAAAATTTGTCTCTTTCCCGCAACTTGTGTCACAATATAAAATATTCCATGGACTCGACATGCCTCTCAGCAAATAGCTTGGGGTGTCTACTTTCCAAAATGGGGTCATTTGGGGGGGTTTGAACTGTCCTGGCATTTTATGCACAACATTTAGAAGCTTATGTCACACATCACCCACTCTTCTAACCACTTGAAGACAAAGCCCTTTCTGACACTTTTTGATTACATGAAAAAATTTTTTTTTTTTGCAAGAAAATTACTTTGAACCCCCAAACATTATATATTATTTTAAAGCAAATGCCCTACAGATTAAAATGGTGGGCGTTTCATTTTTTTTTTTCACACAGTAATTGCGCAGCGATTTTTCAAACGCATTTTTTGTGGAAAAAACACACTTTTTTAAATTTTAATGCACTAAAACACACTATATTGCCCAAATGTTTGATGAAATAAAAAAGATGATCTTAGGCCGAGTACATGGATACCAAACATGACATGCTTTAAAATTGCGCACAAACGTGCAGTGGCAACAAAATTAATACATTTTTAAAAGCCTTTAAAAGCCTTTACAGGTTACCACTTTAGATTTACAGAGGAGGTCTACTGCTAAAATTACTGCCCTCGATCTGACCTTCGCGGTGATACCTCACATGCATGGTGCAATTGCTGTTTACATTTGACGCCAGACCGACGCTTGCATTCGCCTTAGCGCGAGAGCAGGGGGGACAGGGGTGCTTTTTTTTTTTTTTTTTTCTTTATTATTTTTTTGCTTTTTTATCTTATTTTTAAACTGTTCCTTTCATATTTTTTTTTAAATCATTTTTATTGTTATCTCAGGGAATCTAAATATCCCCTATGATAGCAATAGGTAGTGACAGGTACTCTTTTTTGAAAAAATTGGGGTCTATTAGACCCTAGATTTCTCCTCTGCCCTCAAAGCATCTGACCACACCAAGATCGGTGTGATAAAATGCTTTCCCAATTTCCCAATGGCGCTGTTTACATCCGGCGAAATCTAAGTCCTAAAATGCTCGTAGCTTCCGGTTTCTTAGGCCATAGAGATGTTTGGAGCCACTCTGGTCTTTGATCAGCTCTATGGTCAGCTGGCTGAATCACCGGCTGCATTCTCAGGTTCCCTGTTGAGACAGGAGAGCCAGAGAAAAACACGGAAGACGGTGGGGGGGGGGCATTCCCTCCCACTGCTTGTAAAAGCAGTCTAGAGGCTAATTAGCCGCTAGGATTGCTTTTACATGAAAGCCGACCGCTGGCTGAAAAGAATGATACCAAGATGATACCTAAACCTGCAGGCATCATTCTGGTATAACCACTCAAAGTCGTGAATGGCGTACCTGAAGACAAAAAAATGGTTAACAATAAAGCACAGTAAACGGTAAAGTATAAAAAATTGCATACCTGAAAAGCAAACATGATAAAACATAATAACAATAAAACATTGCAGAATAGAATACAGTAAAAAAGAGCAGAACACCAGAGAGAGAATAGAGAGAGAGAGAACAATAAAACGACAACTATTTTTTTTTATTTTTGTTTTTGTTTGTGTTTTTTTTTTTTTTTTACACTTTTTTTTTGTAACTGTAACTTTTATAACTGTAACCGGTTCCAGGTTCGGGTCTCTCAAAATGCGATGGCATCTTGGGAGACCCTGTGAAAGTGTGTCCTAGTCTGTGCAATGCTGTACCCTACGCTAATACTCAACTAGTGAATGGTAGCGTTCAAAACATTCACCAATGCAAAGACCAGGATTATCAGGACAGGAGGGACAATAATAGCGGGTGTCACGTCTATATCCACGCTTGCTGCAGACACATCTTTTTTGGGGGGGTTCGTTGGGTAGGGGTACTCGGGAGGACATATAAATGCCTCTCATGCAGCCGACTGCATTTGGTTGGGGATGTGAATGGGGGAAATACGGGCGCTGCAGAAGTGGTGGGTTCCCAATTAGGATTGGCGAATGCAGCAGGAAGGGCATTATGGGCACGACGGGCCTGTGTTTGTCTTTTTGGTGGCAGCGCGACACTACTTGTGCTTGCCACCTCACCAGCTTGAACTGCACTTATGGGACTCGCCACGTCACCAAGTGTTACTGCAGTGCTGGTATGACTACGACCGGGGTGTACTAGGCCGCTGGCGCTTGCCAGTTCACCAAAACGCTACAAAAAAAAGTGACAGTGATCGATCGATACTGCACTTGGGTGGGCTGGGCTGGGCCGGGTGGAGGGGCAAAACGCAGGTGCTAGCAGGTATCTGGGCTGATCCCACTAACACTGCGTTTTTGGGAACCCTAAACTGCTGGGGACGCTAGTATAGATCTGATCGGATCAGATATTGATCCGATCAGATACTATACCACTAAGGGAGGTGTACGGTGCGTGCGTGGGTGTTAGTGGTACTGGCGCTAATCTGACGCTGCTTGGGGCTGGTGCTTGCCAGTTCACCAAAATGCTACCAAAAAAACTGTTATGCCGCGTACACACGGTCGGACTTTTCATCTACAAAAGTCCAACGGACGCCGACGGACTAAAGCTGGCTGGTAATCCGATCGTGTGTGGGCTTCTCCGGACTTTCAGCAGACTTTTTCAGCCTCAAATCCGACGGACTTTAGATTTGAAACATGCTTCAAATCTTTACGTCGTAACTACGACGGACCCCGAAATCCGCTCGTCTGTGTGCTAGTCCGACGGACAAAAACCCATGCTAGGGCAGCTATTGGCTACTGGCTATGAACTTCCTTATTTTAGTCCGGTGTACGTCATCACGTACGAATCCGTCGGACTTTTGTGTGGTCGTGTGTAGGCAAGTCCGTTCGTTAGAAAGTCTGCTGCAAGTCCGCCGAAAGTCCGCCGGAAGTCCGCCGGAAGTCTGTCGGACAGGCTGTCGGACTTTTGTAGACGAAAAGTCCGACCGTGTGTACGCGGCATTAGCGATCGCAGGGATCAGGCCTGACTCTGCGAACGCTGCAGTTATGCGTTTAGTGTTTTGTAAGTGACAATGATCGATCGATACTGCACTTGGGTGGGCTGGGCGGAGGGGCAAAACGCAGGTGCTAGCAGGTATCTGGGCTGATCCCGCTAACACTGCGTTTTTGGGAACCCTAAACTGCTGGGGACGCTAGTATAGATCTGATCGGATCAGATATTGATGCGTTCAGATACTATACCACTAAGGGAGGCGTATGCTGCGTGTACGGTGCGTGCGTGGGTGTTCGCGGTACTGGCGCTAATCTGACGCTGCCTGGGGCGACGCATATCACCGCCGGGCGATCAGGGGGCTAAACCTTTATTCGGTAATAAACGGCGGGTGCCCTGACACTAAAAAAAATAAACGAACTAACCAGCGTCACCCGTAACAGTTATACGGTGATCAGTGGTGAAAGGGTTAACTAGGGGGCAATCAAGGGGTTAAAACATTTATTAGGTAGTATATGGGGGTCCCTGTCGTTATAAAACGCTGACGGCGAACCTAAATATTTACCTCACTAACTAGCGTCACCAGCGACACTAATACAGCGATCAGAAAAATTATCGCTTAGCGACACTGGTGACAGGGGGTGATCAAGGGGTTAAAACTTTATTAGGGGGGGTTAGGGGGGTACCCTAGACCTACAGGGGGCTAATACTCACTGTCCTACCACTGCTAACTGTCACAAACTGACACTATGCAGTAATCAGGAAAAAAACAAAACAAAACAAAAAAACCTGCTTGGTGTCAGTTTGTGACAGGGGGGGGGGTGATTGGGGGGGGATCGGGGGCGATCGGGGGGCGATCGGGGGTGTTTAGTGTGCCTGGCATGTTCTACTGTGTTGTGTGTGTGTGTTGGTGCACTTACATGTCTTCTCTCCTCGGTGCTGGAACGGAAACTGGCCAGCCGAGGAGAGATGACATCACATCCTCTGCCTCTGTGTACTATACAGAGGCAGGGGATGTTTCTCATTGGCTGGGAGCGATCGCGAGGGGGGGGCCACGATCGGATGGCCTCCCCCTCGTCTCTCAACTCTCCCAGCCAAACGCCGACCGCCGATGGCACCGGGGGGGGGTCCGATAGGACCCCCCGCCCGCGGGAAGGCAATCACGTACCAGGTACGTGATTTTGCCTGCCCGTGCCGCTCTGCTCACGTATATATGCGTGAGGCGGTCGGCAAGTGGTTAAGGACCAGCCTCGTTTTAGGTGTTTACATGTTTAAAACAGATGTTTTGCTAGAAAATTACTTAGAGCCCCCAAACATAATATATTGTTTTTTTTTCGAACACCCTAGAGAATAAAATGGCGGTCAATGCAATACTTTATTTGCGCAGTGGTCTTATAAGCACACTTTTTTGGGAAAAAATTCACTTTTTTGAATAAAAAAATAAGACAACAGTAAAGTTTGCCCAATTTTTTTTATATTGTGAAATATAATGTTATGCCAAGTAAATTGATACCCAACATGTCACGCTTCAAAATTGCACCCGCTCATGGAATGGCGTCAAACTTTTACCCTTAAAAATCTCCATAGGCGACGTTTAAAAAATTCTACAGGTTACATGTTTTGAGTTACAGAGGAGGTCTAGGGCTAGAATTATTGCTCTCGCTCTACTAATCGCGGCAATACCTCACATGCGTGGTTTGACCACCATTTTCATATGCGGGCGCTACTCACATGTGCGTTTGCTTCTGTGCGCGAGCTCGTCGGGACGGGGCGCTTTAAAAAAAACATTTTTCTCATTTATTTTACTTTATTTTATTTATTTTTTCACTGTTTTTGAAAAAAAAAAAGATTTGGATGACTTTTATTCCTATTACAAGGAATGTAAACATCCTTGTAATAGAAAAAAGCATGACAGGACCTCTTAAGTATGAGATCTGGGGTCAAAAAGTTCTCAGATCTCATATTTGGACTTAAATGCAAAAAAAAAAAAAAATTGTCATTTGAAAAAATGACAACAAAAAAAAATGCCTTTAAGACATATGGGCGGAACTGACGTTATGACGTCGCTTTCACCCTCCTATGGCATGGAGACAGGGGTGGGGGCCATCTTCCCCTCACTCGTCTCCATACCACAGACATGACAGGTCCCGATCGCCTCTGCCGCTACTGACAGCTCCAGCGTCTCCCGACGCTGAAAACGGTGATCTCGCTGCGAATCCGCTGCAGCGACCACCATTATCGTAAACATGACAGGCTACTGAAAAGATAGTAACCTCGGTTGTGGCAGCAGCTGCTGCCGTTACCGAGATATCCACCTTCAAAGTGCCGAAGTATATTTACAGAAGCCAGTCGGTAAGTGGTTTAAAGGAGATGTAAGAACAAAGCTCTTACTTCCCCTGGATCACAGGAGTGCATTTCATTCTGCATTCCTGTAACCCGTATTCAGCTGTCAGCAGGCTAAAGCCCACTGTCAGATGATGACATCCAGCCGGTTCAGGCTCTGAAAGGATCCCAACTTTAATGTCAGGATCTACCCAGATACCTGACAGGCTGCTGGCTCAGCCTCTGCATGCCACTGAGAGCCTGAGCCAGCAGTCTTGCCCCCTGCACAGTCCAGGCCTCTAGTGAGCACTGGAGGGACAGAGCAGAGAGTCAAATCACCGGCTCTCTCTGCTCACTGAAGACTGAGAACTAAGCGATTAGTGGTCTTTGATCTCTCAGTTCTTTGTGTAGAGGTGGCAGTAAACTACTTGTTAAAATGTTTTACCCCAGTTGCAGTTAACTTTCAGTGCTGCTGGCTCCTGCTCTCTGTGTTGCTTCCCTGAACCTCTGGTCTACACAGGAAAGAGTTCACAGTGAAAAGCCTCCAGTCACTATGTTAGATTGGAGAAAGGAGAAGGGGGAAGAGGAAGGGGGAGCTAGAGAGTGTCTTTCCATTTTAGACTTTGGGGCTGTGTGTTTTTATTGATGCACGCAGTATAAGAGACACAAATTTACTCTTTGCATGCAAGGGTGGCCCTATAGGATGCTGCACAAAAAAGGAACCGCCCGGAACCAGGAAACCTGAGGCAGCGGTCATGGCCCCAGCTTTAACTGGAACAAAGGCAAGGATTAAAAAATAGAGAAGCTGCATACCCAGTAAGTGATCACATCAGCTGCAGGAAGTGCCTAAAACTGAGAATTTAATATTGCTTTAAATGTTTTTCTTAAATGCAAGTAGTATCTGAATTTGGCTTGGTACCAGATTTCTTTTGACCCTGTACAATGGAGTTCAGATTGGGGAAGGAAGAAACCGAATAAGAAGCCAGTTATTTGTGTTGCAGTGCTCATGTGCTAACAAGTACAGTGCCTTGAAAAAGTATTCATACCCCTTGAAATTTTCCACAATTTGTCATGTTACAACCAAAAACTTAAATGTATTTTATTGGGATTTTATGTGATAGACCAACACAAAGTGGCACATAATTGTGAAGTGGAAGGAAAACGATAAATGGTTTTCAAAATGTTTTACAAATAAATATGTGAAAAGTGTGGGGTACATTTGTATTCAGCCCCCCGAGTCAATACTTTGTAGAATCACCTTTCACTGCAATTACAGCTGCAAGTCTTTTTGGGGATGTCTCTACCAGCTTTGCACATCTAGAGAGTGACATTTTAGCCCATTCTTCTTTGCAAAATAGCTCAAGCTCTATCAGATTGGATGGAGAGCTTCTGTGAACAGCAATTTTCAAGTCTTGCCACAGATTCTCAATTGGATTTAGGTCTGGACTTTGACTGGGTCATTCTAACACATGAATATGCTTTGAGCTAAACCATTCCATTGTAGCTCTGGCTGTATGTTTAGGGTCGTTGTCCTGCTGGAAGGTGAACCTCAGCCCCAGTCTCAAGTCTTCTGCAGACTCTAATGCCCTGTACACACGATGGGATTTTCCAATGGAAAATGTGTGATAGGACCTTGTTGTTGGAAAAATTCCGACCGTGTGTGGGCTCCATCACGCATTTTCCATAGGAATTTCCGACACACAAAGTTTGAGAGCTTGCTATAAAATTTTCCGACAACAAAATCCGTTGTCGGAAATTCCGATCGTGTGTACACAAATCCAACATACAAAGTGCCACGCATGCTCAGAATAAATTAAGAGATGAAAGCTATTGGCTACTGCCCCATTTATAGTTCCGACGTACGTGTTTTACGTTAACACGTTCAGAACGATCGGATTTTCCGACAACTTTGTGTGTATACAAAACAAGTTTGAGCCAACATCCATCGGAAAAAATCCATGGATTTTGTTGTCGGAATGTCTGATCAATGTCCGACCGTGTGTACGGGGCATAACAGGTTTTCTTCTAAGAGTGCCCTGTATTTGGCTCAGTCCATCTTCTTATCAACTCTGACCAGATTCCCTGTCCCTGCTGAAGAAAAGCAATCCCACAACAAGATGCTGCCACCACCATGTTTCACGGTGGGGATGGTGTGTTCAGGGTGATGTGCAGTGTTAGTTTTCCACCACACATAGGGGTTGATTTAGTAAACCTGGAGAGTGCAAAATCTGGTGCAGCTCTGCACAAAAGCCAATCAGCTTCCAGGTTTTATTGCCAAAGCTTAATTGAACAAGCTGAAGTTGAAAGCTGATTGGCTACCATGCACAGCTGCACCATATTCTGAGTGCTCCAGTTTTAGTAAATCAACCCCATAGTGTTTTGCTTTTAGGCCAAAAAGTTAAATTTTAGTCTCATCTGACCAGAACACCTTCTTCCACATGTTGGCTGTGTCCCCCACATGGCTTCTCACAAACTGCAAACAGGACTTCTTATGGCTTTCTTTCAACAATGGCTTTCTTCTTGCCACTCTTCCATAAAGGCCAGATTTGTGGAGTACATGACTAATTGTTGTCCTGTGGACAGATTCTCTCACCTGAGCTGTGGATCTCTGCACCCCTCCAGAGTTACCATGAGCCTCTTGGCTGCTTCTCTGATTAATGCTCTTCTTGTCCGGCCTGTCAGTTTAGGTGGATGGCTATGTCTTGGTAGGTTTGCAGTTGTGCCATACTCTTTACATTTTCGGATGATGGATTGAACAGTGCTCTGTGAGATGTTCAAAACTTGGGATATTGTTTTATAACCAAACCCTGCTTTAAACTTCTCCACAACTTTATCCCTGACCTGCCTGGTGTGTTCCTTGGCCTTCATGATGCTGTTTCTAAGTGTAAAAGTGTAGCGCTATTAAACCATATAGGAAATTTGTTTAAGTGTATCCATTGAAGGTAATACTAAATTAGTATTGTATTTGTAGAGTAAAACTCCACAATACAAGTGCTAAAAAATATCCCAATGTGCAAAGGATGCATATAAGGTAATAAAGGTCTAACCCAATATGAAAGTGACACGTGTTACATAAACAACACAATACGTGTTACATAAACAACACAATACATAAATGCCATAAATGCCCTACTATAAAATAGCATAAATAAATAAAATGAAAAGTGACTAAATGGGTGAATGAAGTGATAGTACCACAATAAATAATAATTAGAAATGTGAGTAAAGTGCCAATAGTGACATATCTGGTAATCAGACACAAATATTACTTGTTGAAAAGCAAAATCAAGAGTATAGCTGACAGGTATGTTTATAATTAACAAAGTCCAAGGATGAAAGGAATGATCCAAAACACGCTTGAACAGATATTCATCAGATGTCAACACTCCAAAGGGACTGATAGTAAGTGAGCCACCACCAATGAACAGAGGAAGGCTTACCAGGTGTCGATAACTTGGAGAGGCTTATACCTCCCAAGTCATAAAGGCTTTAAGGTCAGCTGGCTGGAAGGATACACCAGGCTGGGCAGGCACAACAGATTCTGGATCAGATCTACAGCTTGGCACAAACGTTCTCAGACATTACCATGAAGGTAGTATTCCAATTGGAGCCAGAGGCTCGGTGTTCACAAACCATGCGGAAATAGATTGAAAAAACTTGCATAGCGTGATACCTTAAAGCCTTTATGACTTGGGAGGTATAAGCCTCTCCAAGTCATCGACATCTGGTAAGCCTCCCTCTGTTCATTGGTGGTGGCTCACTTACTATCAGTCCCTCTGGAGTGTTGACATCTGATAAATATCTGTTCAAACGTGTTTTGGATCATTCCTTTCATCCTTGGACTTTGTTAATTATAAACATACTTGTCAGCTATACTCTTGACTTTGGTTTTCAACAAGTAATTTTTGTGTCTGATTACCAGATATGTCACTATTGGCACTTTACTCACAATTCTAATTATTATTTATTGTGGTACTATCACTTCATTCACCCATTTAGTCACTTTTCATTTTATTTATTTATGCTATTTTATAGTAGGACATTTATGTATTGTGTTGTTTATGTAACATGTATTGTGTTGTTTATGTAACACGTGTCACTTTCATATTGGGTTAGACCTTTATTAACTTATATGCATCCTTTGCACATTGGGATATTTTTTAGCACTTGTATTGTGGAGTTCTACTCTACAAATACAATACTAATTTAGTATTACCTTCAATGGTTACACTTAAACAAATTTCCTATATGGTTTAATAGCGCTACACTTTTACACTTGCACATATTGCTTTTGGTCTATAGCTGTGTTGGCTGCTATTTATACCTCCATCCCACACAGCGCTGTATTCCTTTTCCTATTTTCACATGATGCTGTTTATGAACTAAGGTTCTCTAATAAATCTCTGAGGGCTTCACAGAACAGCTGTATTTATACTGAGTTAAAATTACACACAGGTGGACAATAGTTACTAATTAGGTGACTTCTGAAGGCAATGGGTTCCACTAGATTTTAGTTAGGGGTATCAGAGTAAAGGGGCTGAATGCATGCCACAATTTTCAGATAATTAGTTATAAAAACTTTTGAAAATTATTTTACTTCCACTTCACAATTATGTGTCACTTTGTGTTGATCTATCACATCAAATCCCAATAAAGTACATTTTATGTTTTTGGTTGTAACATGACAAAATGTGTAAATGTCAAGGGGTATGAATACTTTTTCACGGCACTGTGTCAATGTTGATAATGGGAGAGAACAGAATGACAGAGAAATCATCATTCTGCTGCTTCTCCTTTCAGTGTCCAGTCACAGACTGGGGGAGGGGCAAGACCTGTAAAGCCGCGTACACACAAGCGGAATGTCTGACAGAAAAAGTCAGACGGAGTCTTTTCATCGTCTATTCCGATCGTGTGTGTAGGCCTCATCTGACTTTTTTTTTTTCGAAAATTCTGACGGACTTAGAAATGGAACATGTTCTAAATATTTCCGACGGAACCAATTCCTATCGGGAAAACCGCTCGTCTGTATGCTGTTCCGACAGACCAAAAACGACGCATGCTCTGAAGCAAGTACGAGACGGAAGCTACTAGCTATTGAACTTCCTTTTTCTAGTCCTGTCGTACGTGTTTTATGTCGCCTCGTTCTGGACGGTCGGACTTTAGTGTGACCGTGTGTATGCAAGATCGCTAGAGCACAATTCCGTCGGAGTTCTGTCGGAGAAACCTTCAGAGTTTATTCCGACGGCAAAACCGGTCGTGTGTACGCCGCATAAGTGTTACTTAACCGCAACAAAGAGAAATCAGGTCTCCTACCCTGCTGTGTGGCAGAGTTGTGTAAATCTCTGGACTGGATGAATAGAAATACAACTCCTTTGGCAGGTAAAACAGATTCTATATTTGTTTCTTTTTATATGGACCTCAGCATTCTTTTCCTTTAGTTCTACACATGTTTTTCACAAGGTTTAAAAGAAAAAAAAAAAACATCTTCCTCACTGTAGTTTCCGATTGCTTTTCCTGATTCTGATAATCAGTGTTCCTTGAATTTTCATTGATGGCTTTACGCTATTTTGTTCCTCATGTGTTCCAGCACTCTGCCTTACAGTGATGGTCTTTGGCTTGCACTTTATCACACTGCTTCCTGTTGACACTAAGGCTGTATCCGGACTTTGTCACTCTGAGGTATATAATGATGACCCTGCAGCATTTGGCAGTCCTCACATAGCTGTAGGTTCTAAGACATGGTAAGATCATTGTATATGTCACATGGGAACAACCAAATATAGGTCAGCATAAATGTTGAAGTGGAACTCCAGTTTTGCTGAGGAAAAAGCAATCCGCCTAGAACCACAGTGTAGCACTATCCCCACAGGAGCCACTGACTTTGGGCCTATTTCCCCCTGTCACAGCATACACAGCCAGGCACATGGCATTTTCCTTTTGGGTTTTTATTGAAACTGTAACTTGGGTAGTGATGGGGAGCATTGGATACTCCAGAACTGAAAGAATACACAACTTGAGGACTGCTAGGCTTCTGCCTGCTCTGTACAAACATGCAGGCTGTATTGCAGAACCTCTGGCTGCACTGTGCTCTCCTGGCTGTATTGCACAACTCTTGGCTGTACTGGGCAAACCTTTAAGCAGTATCGCATGCTCCTGGCTGTTTTGCACAACTCCTCGCTGCACTGCACTTGTGTAGGACACCCCCTAAGGAGCCGCAAGTGTAAAGGGAACCCCCTCCCTGCACAGCCAGGCACACAGAATTTCCACAGGCACTCCAAGAACAGTCCAGTGCTTTGCTTTTTTGTTTTATTGAGGGGAATAAACTTGGATGGGGATAGGGGTATTATGGGATGCCCAATTGACTTTTCAGCAAAAGAACTCTTCAGGGACACAACTATATACAGTCCATATATACACTCCCACTCTGCCTCCTGCACACAGCTTGCTTGCAGAACTCTCAGGCCTAGCTGTGACTAGGGATGAGCTTCGAGTTCAAGTCGAACCCATGTTCGACTCGAACATCACCTGTTCGACCGATCGTCGAATTGCAAACGTTATGGGCCGTTCGCGCCAAATTCGAGTGGCCCATCACGGCCCATAATTCACTTGTGGTGTGTGTGTGTGTGTGTGTGTGTATATATATATATATATATATATATATATATATATATATATATACTGTATTCAGTTTAGCTAGATCCGTTCCTGTTATTCTCTTCCTACTGACAGGCAGGCAGGTGTTTTTACAGTATTTACAGCTACCTGAAGAAAATTGCTGGTGTTCTTCTGATCCTATTAGTACCACAGGCAGGCAACTACAGTATTTACAGTTAGTGTACTGTGTCCTCTACACAGTGTGCACCTAAAGCTACCTGAAGAAAATTGGTTGTGTTCTTCTGATCCTATTAGTACCACAGGCAGGCAGCTGCAGTATTTACAGTTAGTATACTGTGTCCTCTGCACAGTGTGCACCTAAAGCTACCTGAAGAAAATTGCTGTTGTTCTGATCCTATTAATACCACATGCAGGCAGCTGCAGTATTTACAGTTAGTGTACTGTGTCCTCTGCACAGTGTGCACCTAAAGCTACCCGAAGAAAATTGGTGATGTTCTTCTGATCCTATTAGTACCACAGGCAGCTGCAGTATTTACAGTTAGTGTACTTTGTCCTCTGCACAGTGTGCACCTAAAGCTACCTGAAGACAATTGCTGTTGTTTTGATCCTATTAATACCACAGGCAGGCAGCTGCAGTATTTACAGTTAGTGTACTGTGTCCTCTGCACAGTGTGCACCTAAAGCTACCTGAAGAAAATTGGTGGTGTTCTTCTTATCCTATTAGTACCACAGGCAGGCAGCTACAGTATTTACAGTTAGTGTACTGCGTCCTATGCACAGTGTGCACCTAAAGCTACCTGAATACAATTGCTGTTGTTCTGATCCTATTAATACCACAGGCAGGCAGCTGCAGTATTTACAGTTAGTGTACTGTGTCCTCTGCACAGTGTGCACCTAAAGCTACCTGAAGACAATTGCTGTTGTTCTGATCCTATTAATACCACAGGCAGGCAGCTGCAGTATTTAGTTAGTGTACTGTGTCCTCAGCACAGTGTGCACCTAAAGCTACCTGAAGAAAATTGGTGGTGTTCTTCTGATCCTATTAGTACCACAGACAGGCAGCTACAGTATTTACAGTTAGTATACTGTGTCCTCTGCACAGTGTGCACCTAAAGCTACCTGAAGACAATTGCTGTTGTTCTGATCCTATTAATACTATAGGCAAGCAGCTGCAGTATTTACAGTTAGTGTACTATGTCCTCTGCACAGTGTGCACCTAAAGCTACCTGAAGACAATTGCTGTTGTTCTGATCCTATTAATACCACAGGCAGGCAGCTACAGTATTTACAGATAGTGTACTGTGTCCTCTGCACAGTGTGCACCTAAAGCTGCCTGAAGAAATTTGGTGGTGTTCTTTTGATCCTATTAGTACCACAGGCAGGCAGCTACAGTATTTACAGTTAGTGTACTGTGTCCTCTGCACAGTGTGCACCTAAAGCTACCTGAAGACAATTGCTGGTGTTCTGATCCTATTAATACCACAGGCAGGCAGTTGCAGTATTTACAGTTAGTGTACTGTGTCCTCTGCACAGTGTGGTGTGCACCTAAATCTACCTGAAGACAATTGGTGTTCTCATACTAATAATACTACAGGCAGGCAGTTGCAGTATCAGTATATATATACATCCCAGCTTTGTGCAGCTACATCACTGCAGGCCATTAGTATGTCTGGAAGGCCAACAAGGAGAGGCAGACAGTCACAAGCCAATAAAAGAGGGCAAGCAGGCTCTGTGTCTAGAGGCAACAGTGCTGGTCGTGGAGACAGTGCATCCTCATCTGCACGTGGCCGTGGGACACGCTTGGCCTTTTTTTTTCGGCAGCTGGCCGTGTTGAGCCTCAACATGCTGAAGACTTGGTAGAGTGGATGAACAAGCCATCCTCATCCTCCTCATTCTCTCTCACCCAGGCTCAGGGTACTTTGTCTGGCAAAGCAGCTGCCAATGCAGCCTCTTCCCTCTGCTCAATGGCATCAGTCACTCCTTTCCTAGCCCCACCATGTCCTCCTGAGGAGTCCACCGAACTGTTTGACCACAGTGTTGGGTACATGCTCCAGGAGGATGCCCAGCGTTTTGAAGGCTCCGATGATGGTACCCAGCTAGAGGAAGGCAGTAACGTGAGCCCAGAGAGAGGGGGTGCCCAAGAAGGACAGCAATCTGGCAGTCATGTCCCCCCAGCTGCAGCATACTGCCAGGTTTGCTCCAGTGATGAGGAGAGAGGGGTTGATGAGGTCACTGACTCCACCTGGGTGCCTGATAGGAGAGAGGAGGAGGAGGCACATCTCCAACGAGGTAGGATGCCCTCCAGGGGCCAGCTTAAGGGCAGCACACCAACTGCATCACACCGCAGAGCTCCGCATGTGCAGGGCGCTGCAGTCTCTGCGCGTTATTCCAAAAGTTCTTTGGTGTGGGCCTTTTTTGAGACAAGTGCATCAGATCCCACCACTGCTATTTGCAACATATGTCTCAAGCGTATATCACGTGACCAAAACGTCACCCGCTTGGGCACCACATGCTTGATCAGACATATGTCGACCTGCCATACAGTTCGTTGACAAGCGTACCTAAAAGACCCACACCAAAGAACAAAGCGAACCTCTCCTTGCTCCTCATCAGCTGGGATCTCCAACCCCATTATACCTTCAATCCTCTCTGAAACCTGCACTGAGAGGAATGAAGGTGTAGAATTAGGTGTGTCACAGCCAAGTACTTGCGGGCAATCTGCTATCGGTACACTGACGTCAGATTGTACCAGGCAAAGTTCCCTGCCCCAGCTGCTGCACTGCCGAAAGAAGTTCACTCCCAGCCATCCACATGCCCAGCGGTTGAATACTAGCTTGGCTAAATTGCTAGCCCTTCAACTGCTGCCTTTTCAGTTTTTAGACTCTGCCCCCTTCCGTGAGTTTGTGGAATGTGTGGTTCCTCAGTGGAAGGTTCCCAAACGCCACTTTTTCTCATGGAAGGCGATTCCGGCTCTCTACCGGCATGTGGAAGGCAATGTCCTGTCCTCACTGGACAGGGCGGTCAGCGGTAAAGTGCATACTACCGCTGACTCATGGTCCAGCAGGCATGGATAGGGACGTTACCTAAGTTTCACGGTGCATTGGGTGACTCTGCTGGCAGCTGGTAAGGATGCAGGACAAGGTGCAGTAGTGTTGGAGGTTGTTCCGCCACCACGCCTCCAAAATTCTACTAGTGGTGATTCTGCCACACCTCTCTCCTCCACCCCCTCCTCTTCTTCTTCCTCCATGGCCTCTTCCTGTGCTGATTTGTCCTTGGAACCAGTGGTGCTCCGTAGGCGTTCAAGGGGCTACGCAAGCACACAGGCAAAAAGATGTCATGCAGTGCTTGAGCTGGTGTGCTTGGGGGACAGGAGCCACACTTGAGCTGGTGTGCTTGGGGGACAGGAGCTGCAGGAGCCTGCCCCTGCAGAGCTGATTCTGTCAGCTCTGCAGGGGCAGGTTCAGAGGTGGTTGACGCCACGCCAGCTTAAGCCAGGTATGGTGGTTTGCGACAATGGCACCAACCTCCTCCACGCCCTCCGACAGGGACAACTGACCCATGTGCCCTGTTTGGCTCACGTCCTTAACTTAGTGGTGCAGTGGTTCTTGGGCAGGTACCCGGGCTTACAGGATGTCCTGAGGCAGGCCAGGAAAGTCTGTGTGCATTTCCGCAGGTCATATAATGCCAGTGCTCGGCTGGCTGACCTCCAAAAGGAATTTAACCTGCCCAAGAACCTCCTAATCTGTGACATGCCCACCAGGTGGAACTCAATGTTGGCCATGCTGCAGCGGCTGCACATGCAGCAGAGGGCCATCAATGAGTACCTATGCGACTATGGCACCAGGACAGGGTCAGGGGACCTTGGCTTTTTTTCCTCAACGCCAGTGGGCTATGATCAGGGATGCATGCACTCTCCTGTCACCATTTGAGGAGGCCACGAGGATGGTGAGCAGTGACAGTGCATGCATCAGTGACACTGTCCCTCTTGTCCACCTGTTGGAGAACACGCTGTGTGGAATAATGGACAGGCCACTTGATGCAGAATAGAGGGAGGAAGAGGAGGACTTCCTTACCTCTAAAGGCCCCCTTTATCCAGACAGTGTTCCTGCGTGCCCGCTGATCACACAGGAAGAGGAGGAGGAGGATTGTGTCAGCATGGAGGTGGAGCCTAGCACTCAGCATCAGTAGCAGTCTTCAAGGGATCATTTACAGTCCGAAGAAACCCATGGACTTGTACGTGGCTGGGAGGAGGTGGCTGCGGATCATGTCGTTTTTAGTGACCCAGAGGACTCTGGACCAAATGCCTCAGCAAACCTACGCTGCATGGGGTCCCTGATCCTGAAAAGCCTGCGAAAGGATCCTCGTATTCGTGGTATCAAGGGATGATTACTGGCTGGCAACCCTCCTTGATCCATGTTACAAGGGTAAGGTTGCGGACCTTATCTTGCCGTCGCAGAAGGAGCAGAGGATGAAACCTCTTCGGAAGCCCTTGCAGAAAGGTTTGTGCAACGCGTTTCCAGAGCCTGGGAGGTTACAATTTCCTGGTCCTCCTGGACAACGTGTTGCTGAGGCTTTGGTTAGTCACAGAAGGTGCGGTGGAGAAGGTGGCTGTCTGACCAATGCGTTCAGACAATTTTTTAGTCCGCAGCCCCAAAGTCTGATCAGTTCCAGCAACCACCGCCAGCGTCTGATTCACATGGTGCAGGATTACCTAGGGGCAAGATCAGACTTGGACACCTTTCCCACTGAAAATCCTCTGGGTTACTGGGTCTTGAGGATGGATCACCAGCCAGAGCTTGCACAATATGCAATTGAGCTACCGGCCTATCCTGCATCCAGCGTTCTTTCGGAACGCACATTCAGTGCTGCTGGAGGCTTTGTAACCGATCACAGGGTGCGCCTGTCCACCGAATCGGTCGATCGGCTGACCTTCATAAAAATGAATCAGTCTTGGATCACCAGCTACCAAGCACCTGATGCTGATGTAACCGATTGATTTTTTTTTTTTAATGTGAGATCCCTTCAAGACTGCCTATGCTGATGCTGAGTGACTATCCTGTTATGCTGAGTGACAATCCTCTTCCTTTTCAATTTTCATGCTGATAGCTTGTAAGAACATTTTTGGTTCTGGGCACCGCCACCAGTGGCCAAGGCCCAATTTTTCTGCCCCTGTTTAACGGGGCGTGTAATTACAATTTTTGATGCAATACTTTGCAGCAGGGCTCATTCCTGCGCTCCAACTATAGCATCTGTGAGGGGTTGCAGTATTATGGCAGCAGTGGCTAAGGCCCAATTTTGCAGCCCCTGTTTAACAGGGGCGTATAATTAAAATTTTTGATGCAATACTTTGCAGCAGGGATTATTCCTGCGCTCCAACTAGAGTATCTGTGAGGGGTTGCAGTGTCGTGGCACCAGCACCAGTGCCCAAGGCCCAATTTTTCAGCCCCTGTTTAACAGGGGCGTATAATTACAATTTTTGATGCAATACTTTGCAGCAGGGCTCATTCCTGCGCTCCAACTAGAGTATCTGTGAGGGGTTGCAGTGTTGTGGCACCAGCACCAGTGCCCAAGGTCCAAATTTTCAGCCCCTGTTTAACAGGGGCGTATAATTATAACTTTTGATGCAATACTTTGCAGCAGGGCTCATTCCTGCGCTCCACCTATAGCATCTGTGAGGGGTTGCAGTGTTGTGGCACCAGTGCCTAAAGCCCAGTTTTTCTGCCCCAGTTCAACAGGGACATGTAATTACAATTCTTGATCTAATATTTCACAGCAGGGCCCGTTCCTGCGCCCACCAAGAGTAACTGTGAGGGCTTACAGTGTTGTGTAAGCCCCACCACCAAAGGCCCAATTTTTCTACCACTGTTCAACAATGGCATGTAATTACAACACCAACACCTAAGGCCCTAGTTTCTGCAAAGTATATAGGGCAGCCCCTTACTTTCAAACATCCAACTTACAAACGACTCCTACTTGCAAACGGAAGGAGGCAACAGGAAGTGAGATGAAATCTACTCATAGGAAGGGAAATTCTCTCCTGTAAGAGTTAATATGGGAAAAACGTGTCTCCTCTTCACTGATGCTTTATCACCAATCCTTGTTTCACTAAAAACCCCAAATTTTCAAAAAACATTTGTCATTGGGACAGAAAGTGAGGTGAAATCTTCTGAAGAGGTGCACAGACAGCAAAACAAATGTTACAGGGGTAATAACCCATCCCTTTGTTTTCCAAAAAGCTTAAAAATAGATTTTTTGGCTGGAGCTACACTTTAAAAATGTAGCAGTTCAACATTACAAACAGATTCTACTTAACAACAAACCTACAGTCCCTGTCTTGTTTACACCGCCTGTATACTGCTGTTCAGAGTATATAGGGCCTGGGGGCCCCACGCCTTTCCTTTTTTTAATTTGGGTGCGGGCTTCCCCTTAATATTGATACAAGACCCAAAGGGCCTGGTAATGGACTGGGGTGGGGGGGGTACCCAACCCATGCCATTTGTCTCACTGATTTTCATCCATATTGCCGGGACCCAACATTACATTAAAGCCGCAAGCAGTTTTAAATGACTTTTATTCCTTTAAAAATGTCATTTTGTGCAGGGACTGTTCTAAGCACGGGAAACACGTGCTACTTTACAGGCATACTATAGACACCCCCCATGTACGATTTTTAAAGGAATTTTTCACTTTAAGCATCATTAAAATCACTGCTCCCAAAAAAACGGCCCTTTTTAAAACTTTTTTTTGCATTGATACATGTCCCCTGGGGCAGGACTCGGGTCCCCAAATCCTTTTTAGGACAAAAACCTACAAATTAGCCTTTAAAATTAGCACTTTTGATTTCGAACTTTCGAGTCCCATGGACTTTAATGGGGTTCTAAAGTTCACGCGAACTTTCGGTCCGTTCGCAGGTTCTGGTGCGAACCGAACCGGGGGGTGTTTGGCTCATCCTTAGCTGTGACTAGGGATGAGCTTCGAGTTCGAGTCAAACTCACGTTCGGCTCGAACATCGGCTGTTCGCAAGTTCGCCGAACAGCGAACAATTTGGGGTGTTTGCGGCAAATTCGAATGCCGCGGAACACCCTTTAAAAGTCTATGGGAGAAATCAAAAGTGCTAAATTAAAGGCTTATATTCATGGTATTGTCATAAAAAGTGTTTGGGGACCTGGGTCCTGCCCCAGGGAACATGGATCAATGCAAAAAAAAGTTTTAAAAACGGCAGTTTTTTCGGGAGCAGTGATTTTAATAATGCTTAAAGTGAAACAATAAAAGTGTAATATCCCTTTAAATTTCGTACCTGGGGGGTGTCTATAGTATGCCTGTAAAGGGGCGCATGTTTCCCGTGTTTAGAACAGTCTGACAGCAAAATGACATTTCAAAGGAAAAAAAGTCATTTAAAACTACTCGCGGCTATTAATGCATTGCCGGTCCAACAATACACATAGAAGTTCATTGATAGAAATGGCATGGGAATTCCCCACAGGGGAACCCTGAACCAAAATTTAAAAAAAAAATGACATGGGGGTCCCCCTAAATTCCATACCAGGGCCTTCAGGTCTGGTATGAATATTAAGGGGAACCCCAGACAAAATTAAAAAAAAAGAAATGACGTGGGGGTCCCCCTAAATTCCATACCAGGGCCTTCAGGTCTGGTATGGATACTAAGGGGAACCCCGGCCAAAACTAAAAAAAAAAAAACGGCGTGGGATCCCCCAAAAAATCCATACCAGACCCTTATCCAAGCACGCAACCTGGCAGGCCGCAGGAAAAGAGGGGGGGATGAGAGAGCGCCCCCCTCCTGAACCGTACCAGGCCACATGCCCTCAACATTGGGAGGGTGCTTTGGGGTAGCCCCCCAAAACACCTTGTCCCCATGTTGATGAGGACAAGGGCATCATCCCCACAACCCTGGCCAGTGGTTGTTGGGGTCTGCGGGCGGGGGGCTTATCGGAATCTGGAAGCCCCCTTTAACAAGGGGACCCCCAGATCCTGGCACTCCCCCCTGTGTGAAATGGTAAGGGGGTACAAAAGTACCCCTACCATTTCACTAAAAAACTATCAAAAATGTTAAAAATGACAAGAGACAGTTTTTGACAATTCCTTTATTTAAATGCTTCTTCTTTCTTCTTTCTTCTATCTTCTATCTTCCTTCGGTTCTTTCCTCCATCTTCTTCTTCTTCTGGTTCTTCTGGTTCTTCCTCCGGTGTTCTCGTCCAGCATCTCCTCCGCGGCGTCGGCGTCTTCTTCCCTTCTTCTCCTCGGCCGCTCTGCATCCATGATGGGATGGAGGGAGGCTCCCGCTCTTCTCTTCCTCTTCTTCTCTTCATCTTCTTCTCTTCATCTTCTTGTCTTCATCTTCTTGTCTTCATATTCTTTTCGGCCGCTCTGCATCCATGATGGCATGGAGGGAGGCTCCTGCTGTGTGACTCTTCTCCTCTTCTGCCGGTTCTTAAATAACGGGGGCGGGGCCACCCGGTGACCCCCGCCCCCCTCTAATGCACGGTGACTTGACGGGACTTCCCTGTGGCATTCCCCGTGATGCCACAGGGAAGTCCTGTCTCCAACTCCATCTCCAATCTTTCACCCGAACTCCTCTCCCCGTGCTGGGCTGATGCTGCGTATTTAAGGGGGCCTGCCTCCTGCCAACCCATCTGTTGGGAATGTTACGTTGTCCTTCCAACACCCCTTTTCAACAGCATGCACTTTATCAAATTATATTAAGCTTCTGCACTGCAATCAATGTTTGTGAAGAAGGTCTCATTGCTAGTCATGTGGTTTGTCGCACCTGAGTCTATGCACCAGCCGCATGGCCTGTCGCTCTGTGTCACTTTAAAGGTGCCACTCCATGATGTGTCTGCAGTTTCCTTTGTGATTGCTTTCACTCTTTCTTTTGTGGATAGCTCTAGCTTTCGCTGCTTGGCTTTCCAGATAGAACAGTCCTTTTTTTCTTTGTTGGTCTGTCTGTATTCAGCACTTGCCACAAGTCATCCTTGTTCAGAAGCATTTCTAGTTTAAACTTCCACAGCTGGTAATTGGCATTGTTCAGCTTTGCAATTGCAAATTTCACATCTGAACCACTTGCCATCTTTCAGTAGTTTGTTTACAGTACTCACTGACTCGCTATAGAATTCTTTCCACTGCCTGGATGCCTGCTGGGTACGCTGGGTACACTGGGCATGCCTGGGTGCTGCTGAGCCCATAACCTGTTAGCAGGGTATTGAAATAATGCGCTGGAAGTGTCTTGTTTGCAACAATAGCTTTACTTTTATGGAGGATTAAAGAACATGTCTTACATGAGAAACACGAAACAGGAACTAACCACAAACAAGTGCACTGAACTTAGATAGACGGTACATCCTGTCATATCATAGAGTACACACTATAATACCACAGCGCCACCTGCTGCATAGATAAGTATAATGCATATAGTATATAGTTCACAGTACTTTACATTACATTGGTCAGGGCCCTCATGAATACTCCAGGCAGCTCCTCCTCACCTCCACTCCCATTCTTCTAGAACCTTCTCCAAGTTTCTAGAGGTAGGGGGAGGTATCAGAGCTGCTGCCTGTAAGTCATACCAGCCTCACTGAGTCACTCACCGTGACCCAGGTAAAACACAGGCTTCACTGTAAGCCAAGCCAAATTTACCTACACTAACAAAAAACCTATATACAATGCCTAATCTAGCACACTAGAAGGTGCTACACTTGCTTAGCAGGACAAATCAACACACAGTCACTTCTCCCTTTGTATAGCAGGATCAGTTACTCACTGAGTCCCAGAATGGTTGGCCTCCCTTCCACCAAATCTCTTCTAGCTCTGCTCAGCCTCTTGTCAAAGATCTCTTTGGTGGGCCCCCCAGTTAAGCCTAGCTGGTACCTTGATGTCTTCAAAGGCTCCTCTAGCTTCCTGTCTGTCTCTCTCTGCCCCAGAACAGGGGTCTCCCCCTGTAAGGGTGGGCCTAAGAACTCTCCCCCTTGGCTATTAGGCCTCAGAATATTTATGGTTCTTTCTTCCACCTTCTGGGCATACCTCCCCAGGGATTGGCCCAAACTCTCTTAATATTCAGGATGCCGGTCCTGCTCTCCCTCCCATTATACTTCCAAAAGTCTCTAGAAGACAGGGGGAGTAGCAGAATACCGGCCTGTGAGACACTGAACAGGTCTATTTAATCAACCCCTGCGCCACTGTTTACAGATGAGCTAACTAAATTTACCTAGCAGCCTACTCTGAACTAGGAGGGTGCTACAACGGCAACTGGTGCCACTGGGGACAAGATGTGAGGGTAAATCTCCTCAACAGGGAAACAGCAATAAAAAAACTCTTTTCACTTTCTTCTAAAGAAATTGGAACGTGCTACAGGCCCCTTTTGCTAAAGTAACCACATTTGTGGCTAAAACCACCAGCCAGAAATTCCTAACGCTAAAGTGTAAGAAAGTATGAAGTATGGCGCTAAAGAAGTATGACGTCTGCAATTGACTTCAGAGGATGCTACTTACATTGCTGTCTTAATAATCCAGGAGCTTCAGTACTTTATGAGGCAATGTGACCTGAAACAAATACATTATATGGTGAATAGCTTATGGACTACAAATAAAACAATGTATGTACTAAATTTTAGATAGCTTATATATATATATATATATAAAAAATTGCATAACAGAGTAGGGACTTTCCAGATACAGAGGGTTTATATCTTAAAACCCACCACCAGACTAAACTTTTGTTTTTACAAAATGTCCCCTACATGCTGAAAAAAAAATCAGTTCTGGCTGCAATACTCACCTTTAATCAGGAGCTGCCGCAGCAGTGCCTCTTCTTGGCCACAAGAAACTACTCAACCCAGAAGACTAAGGTCTCTTGTGCTAATAAAGGTCATCCTGGCCCTGACCCCTGAAGGATCAGCACCACAGCACTCATCGATCTGTTTACCGCTGCACAGAGCGGCACTGAGGTCATGAAGTCAGTACCTCGCTTTGCATCAGTGTGAACTGCCCAGCCTGGAGAAGAGAAGATGAACAGGACCCTGCAGCATCACGGGATTAGCCTGAAGGCTTTAGAAAAGGTTATTAAAAAAGCTAAGAAAGTCATAAAATACAGCCAGCGGGGAAGGGGGGCACAATTTGAACACAAAGGAGCTGAACTCTAGAAGCTGTCCTCAAAACAAGGCAGGCAGAGGGCAATGGACTAGTCACCAGTATTACCTATGGTCTCCGTGCAGCTAAGCTTTCCCCACTACTGACTTACCATTAGGGTTGCCACCTCATCCCTTTAATTCAGGACACATATGAATTACACAGGTTCTGAGGCTAATTTAATGCACATAAGGCACTAAGTGAGTTTAATTACCACCACGCAGTCCTAAGCCTGGGCACACCCTAATCACCCTGTGCAACACAGATTTCCCCCTGCTGATATTTCACCAAACCCCCCCCCCCCCAACAAGGCTCCAAAAAAGTAATTGTAAAAAATAATTTAAAAAATCATAATAAAAATTAAAAACTTTTGACACTGTCCACTGCCCAACTGCCCCCAACCTCTACCCTACTGTCAAGTCCACTGCTCTACTGACACCATCCACTGTCCTACTAACACCATCCATGTTTTAATACATTTGGGGTGCACACCCTAATGCAATAGGCTGCGCACAACCATGGTTGCAGTATATGCAAACCAAGAATTTTTATATTTATGCAAAAGTTTGTTACAAGTAGATAAGTAGATAAAGCAGAACTGCTTGCTTTGCCTAGGGGAAGATGAATAAAGTGAAATACTTTATTATAAATACTTTCCCACTCCCCAGCAGTTGACACTTTCCTCTGCTCACTGACATCTTGGGATGTGGCAGTCTCACATACAATGCAGGACTGGTGGTCCTGCATTGTATGGGATGATGTCAGAGAGTTGCAATCGGTCAGGTAGCAAAGAGAAGTGCTTTTGGGGGACTAGTCTTACAGCACTGAGGAAGCCTGCTGGAGCAAAGAAAAGTCTTTACCAAAGATTCTGGAGTGTGTGTGTGTGTGTGTCTGTGGGAAATGATCCCTTTTCAGACAACAGAGCATTTGTGAGGACAAGCACTGTTGTTGGTTGGGAAGACCTGGCTAGCAATCAGTGTTCCAATTCTGTTCAAAGGCGTTCAATAAGGTTGAGGCTTGGGTTCTGAGCAAGGCACTTGAGTTTCTAACAACTCATCAAACCATGTCTTTGTGAAGCTGGCTTTGTGCACAGGGGCAAGGGCATTTTGGAACACCTGGAGTACATAGTTAAAGTGGCTGTAACCCTTAGACATGAAATGTAAACAAAGCATATCCATCTATAGTGTCTACTTGTCTCAGTTAAGAGCTGTTATGCCCCGTACACACGGTCGGATTTTCTGATAGAAAATGTCCGATCGGAGCGTGTTGTCGGAAATTCCGACCGTGTGTGGGCTCCATCGGACATTTTTCATCGGATTTTCCGACACACAAAGTTGGAGAGCAGGAGATAAAATTTTCCGACAACAAAATCCGTTGTCGGAAATTCCGATCGTGTGTACACAAATCCGACGGACAAAGTGCCACGCATGCTCAGAATAAATAAAGAGATGAAAGCTATTGGCCACTGCCCCGTTTATAGTCCTGACGTACGTGTTTTACGTCACCGCGTTTAGAACGATCGGATTTTCCGACAACTTTGTGCGACCGTGTGTAGACAAAACAAGTTTGAGCCAACATCCGTCTGAAAAAATCCTAGGATTTCGTTGTCGGAATGTCCGAACAAAGTCCGACCATGTGTACGCCCTATAAGTGTGATTTATGTTTGCTGCTTCATTCCTCTGCTATCAGAATGAATCACTTCTGACAAGTTTTTCTGACACCAAAAGAAAAAAGGTGACGGGGCCTTCAGCTGATTGACAGCCTCAGTACTGTTCCTGTGTGCTGTGAAGGGGGTGTGTCTATTCCTTCCAATCAGCTCTAAGAGCTCTTCTCAATGAGCCCTGCAGACTGTAACTTCAGCTCTCCACCCCCTTGTTTTCTGACAGCTCAGAGAAGTTTATAAATTCTGTACTTTGAACTGTTGTAGAGAAGGGAGGGCTGCAGGTAAACAGGTACAACTTATGTAGGAGGATTTGTTTCATCTCTGTGTGTCACCTGAGGCCAGTCACTTCAATGGGTATATGTAAGGGTTTACAGTCACTGTATGGGTAAGTGTTAGCCCAGTGCACTTCAATTAACACATTATTGTGCATTGAGGTGCATTTAATTAGGCAGCTCATTTATTTTTAATGAGCTATGAAAGCACCTCAATTCACAGATAAATAGGTCCTGGCCTCTTCAATTGTTTTTTTTTTTTTTTTAAGCCTGGATGAAAGTTGTTGGAAGAACAACATGTAATGTAAAGCTGTTAATAAACTGAACTATATATATGCATTATACCTTTCTATGCAGCAGGTGGTGCTGTAGTATTATAGTGTATGGTTCATGTTTTCTATGATATAAAAGGATGTATTGTCTATCTCAGTGTATGTACTTGTATAGTCCTGCTTCCTGTTCATGGTTCTCCATGCTGTAAGACATGTAATATATTTCTTCATGAAAGTAAAGCCGTGTTACTGCATCCAAGAAGCTTCCAGCACTTATTGCAATACTCTGCACAATAAAAGTGGCTTAAACTTGTCAGATATATGGTAATTATTTAGGATAGGCCAGAGGTCATGAATACCGGAGAAAGGTTTTTGCTGCTTTTGGTTCCTGAAAGCTTTGAGCCATTATTATCTTGCATGCCAACCTTTACAAAACAATTCTGTTCTTAATAAATAAGCTTTGTGGGGCCTGTGTTGAAGGGCTTTTGTTTGCATCAGATGGGCTTTAGATTTCCATACAAGCTCATGAGAATGCAAAATCCACTGGAAGCAGGTCAAATTCAAGTCTGAGGCCAACTGCAGTCAACGGTACTCGAATTATTTTAGAAACGTCTCAACTGGTGTCACACTGATGCCTTCAATGCAAGCCCAAAGCCCATCAACACATGCCCTTAATGTGTCCCTGATTTACGTGTGGAATTCCAATCACCCTTGTCTACAACAGTCAGCCATCCATGAATTCAGTGTATGGTTTTTGTCTTGAAAATATTGCTGTAGTAACTATGGCACTGTCTGGGGACTATGTGCACCAACCAAGGTCATCATTTATTTGAATCTTTGACAGCAGATGCTTGCTTTACTTGGAGCCAGTAATACTTTGATCGCCATTCGTTGTACAAAGTGACAGGTTTTACTTTTCTTCTTCTCCTGAGAGAGCACAAAACAAGACATTGATAAAGCTTTCATTAGCTGGTGGCAGAAAAGCCTCCCCCAGTGTGTTTAAAAGTGTGTTTAGACTCTTAAGGTACAATGAAAGAATTCTTCAGTATCAGCTGCATATGGAGATTTTTTGTGTCATGAAAGGTGAATATTTCTACTGCTCGCCAAAGGCAATTGACATGCACTGTCACTATGTATTTATGCAGACTCTAGAGCCCTTAGGCAGCCAAACGTTTTCTTAGCTTTGGAAACGTTGAAGAATAGTTCAAACTAGACCTTTATTGTTGCCATGGACCCCTTTGGTGAGATTTTCTCTGACTACACAAGGACAAAATATAATGGAAACAGTTTCACAGGGACAGAGACAGATGGCAATACACACCCAAAATCCGTTTTAACCAAGAGCATAATTAGAAATGGTTTGGCCTCATTGCAGAATTTTGATGGCGTCCCCAACCAAGGTAACCTTTATAAACATCCAAAATTCCAAAGATAATCTTCAAAACTTTTAATACCATAAAAGTTACCATATGAAACTGAGACAAACATTAGGTCTATAGTCTTTTCCTTATAAATAACATTGCCAATAAGTTCCATTTTTATTGGCCAGGTGACATGCATAACTATAGCACATGCGTACTGTTGTCTACTGTTGTGGTCAGTGGCAGTTTAAAATTCTGTATTTGAAGCCAAAACATTTTTTTTTCTAGTTTTGATTAGTGTAGGGAAATATTAGGACCCCTGCCAAGTTAATTTTGCTGTCTGTGTCTCCTGTTGGGAGATACACTTACTCCATTTGGCTTAGGCTGGGTTCACGCTATGTGCGGCCATGGGGCACAGCAGAGGGTCCGGTGCATCCCGTTCACCGTTTCAGGTCCAAATTAGGTCGGAATTTTGGGCTGAATTCCGACCTGAAATGGAACCAAAGACACACAGGACTCTTCTGCTGTGCGCTCCGCGGCCACCCCGGAGATGTGTGAACCGGCTCTATTGAGAGCCGGTCACACTCTCCTGTCATGCGAATTGGATGCAGCTTTCTCCGCATCCAATTCACAATAGTGTGAACCCAGCCTCAATGACCGTTGTTACAAGAATAGAAAAAGAAGGAAAGTTTTCCAAAGAGGATACTTGTTTCTATTGGAAATTGTCTAAGACTTTGAGGAGATTCCATGTTATGTTCTAAAACCTATTACTGTACATTGGTGTGCAATATCCAAAGCTTTCATTAAGTGTATCTAAATGATAAAAGAAAAATATAATATACAGGTGTATTGCAGTTTACCAAAATGTGGGGGAGATATTAGTTTTAGGGATTAGGCATTTATATCTATTCTCACTTAGAGAACCTGCCCGTAATACACTTCTTTTTATCTTATGGTGGCTCTACCCTATGGAGGAGCAACGGACACATGTTTGGACAGCAGCATTGTCAATTTTCTTTTTAATGTTCTTCAGTCTACCTTGAAGAAAAAGTGGATTAAATGAGTTGAGGACTACTTAGCCAGCCGAACCTGAGGCTGGGTTCACACTGATGTGGCCTGCCGCATAACATGAATTGCACTGGTCTCCTGTACAAATAGCATGCAAATTCAGTGTGGAGTGAATTGAGCCATACAGTACATTATGAATGGCTCAATTTGCACTGGATCTGCACAAAAAACATGCAGGTGGTTAGCAGAGCACAGTGTGAACTGCCTGCAATTCTGATGCGGTGCGGGAACTGCACAGGAATCACTGCGGTTCCTACACCACATCAGTGTGAACCCAGCCTGAAAGAGAAAACAAACACATTGGTCAGGGGTATGTAATGTACATGCTTACAATGGTCAGGGGTATGCAGTGTACAGTACAAAACAGCATATGTAAAGCAGTGCTCAGGCATATGTAACGTAGTGCCCCTTACATTGCTGGTCATTGGGAAGAACAGTATATCTATGGTTAGTGGGAGGAAAAAATATCCTGGTGCTCATGCAAGTGGGAGAAGGAATTATCCTCTCACCCCCACAATGTTGGTGTCAATGGGAGGAGGAATCCCCACTAGAATTAGTGTCGCAAGCAGAGTAAAGGCAACTATACACAGGTCAATTTTCTCTTATCAGCCCCAATTCATCCTAAACAGCATGCATAGAGGAATCTCCACTGTCAGCTATTGGATTCAGGCAGCTGTGTGGCACCTGTGGTCGCCTTAAAATAGTGGCAATGGTAAAGAGTGACCACATATGTTAGCATGCAGTCACTGTTCAACCAGTAATTATCCACCCGGTTCGGTTGTTTTTCAAATCAACTTTTGTCAAGCTGGGTGGTGTTTGCAAGGCCACCCATGACTTGAATTTCTGTTGAAATTTGAGGTCTCTTTAGACTCGATGAAAAAACATGCAGTTGAGCTGCCTTTTTATCATCCCCCATCCTCTCCCCCTAACAAAAGCAGCCATAAAGGGGTATACACATGCCGTGGCATTGATGCCTTGTAGCACAGCAAAAATGATCCCTGCTGTACACAGGTTACTCAAGTAAATGGGGCTGAGCCCCAATCGTGCGCAATTATGCAGGCTTTTAGGAATTAAAACAGACATTGAGGAGGTCCCCTGTCAAATGCCGTCTGAAAGCATGTGGAATGTCCTTCAGAGAGCCAACACAAGTGTAAATGATCCCCCAAAGGGGCCTTAAAAACCCTCCAGTCTGAGCATAACGGAGTACGGTGTTCAGAACCTGTTAACAGGCTTCTAATAAGGGACTTTCAGTAAATAAAGATACAAGAAATCATTTTTTGTTCGAATGTACAATTTCTTAGGCGGCACTGCAAAAGCAAAGAGTTATGTTGCAATGTAATGTACACATTCATGACTTTAAAACATAAAAATGGCCAAGTGAGACAGAATTGCTAAACCCCTGATCATGAATTGGTTACATAAGTCCAATTTTGTCAGCTAAACCATTATCTCTGACAATGCCCTAATTAATTCTGTTCTCACTAATTACATCACTGTGCTGAACATTTGCATTATTGGCAAACCAAAGTAAAAGGTAATTGAGCTCTGCTGTTGTGGCAAGCCAATTAAAATAAAATGTATCATTTTAGCTCTCTAAATTTTATTACATTTCACATAACATGACGTGTATATGAGTGACTGGAGTCGCATTGGTATGTGACTTTTATGCAATATTCAGAAGGGTAATTCTGTCTTTATAATTAATGCTGTTTGATAAATGACTTGACACAATAAATGAACAGGAAGGGAATTTTTTTTACTTTGTTCATGAAAGATTTACTCCACAGACAATGCGTGTCCGTTATTACTAAAGGTTTGGAGGGTAATAACAATTTTAGTTGTAAAAAGAAAATCTAGGAAAATATGTAAAGTACATGTAAACCCAATCCTTAAAGTTATATTAAAGGTTTGTTTAAAAAAAAAAAAATCTATATTTACTTGCTCTGTGCAATGGTTTTTCACATAGCAGCCCCGAGCCTCCTACTTTTCGGGGTCCCCACGCTCCTGGCTCCTACCCCTTGACCAGTGCCCCCAATAGCGAGCCACTTGCTATAGGGGCATTGGTGCGTGCTCACTCCTGAACCCCGCTATACGTGTCCATAAGACACATAGAGCTGTGGCTCGGGCCTGCCCCCTGCTTTCTCCTCATTGGCTCGCTGGCTGTGATTGACAACCGTGGGAACCAATGGCTCCCGCAATGTTGTCTCAGCCAATGAGGAGAGAAA
This sequence comes from Aquarana catesbeiana, assembly GCF_042186555.1. Taxonomy (NCBI): domain Eukaryota; kingdom Metazoa; phylum Chordata; class Amphibia; order Anura; family Ranidae; genus Aquarana; species Aquarana catesbeiana. The sequence goes on from NC_133327.1 coordinate 636,801,875, forward strand.
GACCGGGGACAGCCAAGGCTCCCGTGCACAATGCTGGATCAAGAGGGGGCTCAGGTGAGTATTAGGGGGGCTGTGGGGGAAGCAGCACCCAGAAGAATGCTTGAAGGTCAAAAAAATCTTTAGCCTTTAAAACCACTTTAAAGCTTTAATATATTAATCTAATTTTAATTGTTGTTTATATCTTCATTGAAATAATACCTGTTGCTCCTTGTTCACACACTTTCTGTGATAACTAGGCATGTTCGGATCCTACTCCAAAACCACCTCCCGCCAGGAGGCTGTTACTGCACACTACTAATCATAATCGGTCAAGGCCTTTCCCTGCCCCCCCCCACCCCCCCCCCCCACAGATGCATGTATACCAGGAGGACAGGAAATGCCTAAGACACTTGTGATTGGCAGTGCACAGTGACAGCTTCCTGGAGGGATAGCTCAGGTGAGTCAAACTAGGATCCAAACATGCCTGAGCTCACCCCTGGTGACAACTGTCTTCCCAATGTGCTCTTACATTGTCCTATGAACCCCTGGATGAGACTTCAAATGAGCATGCTGACATACATTGCACAGTTTGCCTGATGCTGTCAGGAAGCCGGTAACTTAACTGGAAGATGGTAACTTAAAGTTATTGTAAAGGTTTGTTTTCTTGTTTTTTTTAAATAACAAACATGCCATACTTACCTCCACTGTGCAGCTCATTTTGGACAGAGTGGCCCCGATCATCCTCTTCTGGGGTCCCCAGCAGCACTGGTAGCTCCTCCCCGCATCAGATAACCCCCTAGGAGAAGCCCTCTCCCGGGGGGTTACCTTGTGGGTGCGCTCCCGAGTCCAGCATTCTGCGTCCGTAGACACGAATGCTGGACTCGGCCCCGCCCCCCGAAGCTCACGTCATTGGATTTGATTTGATTGAGCCAATGGCTGCGTTGCTATCAGTCGATCAAATCAAGAGTCGGGCCCCTCGTGCAGAGAGGGACAGCGAGTCTCCGCCGAGGGAAATACAGGGCTCAGGTAAGTAAAACGGGGGGGAGGCTGGGGGGCCGGTCACTGCCAGGTGTTTTTTCACCTTAATGCATCCTGAAAAAACACGAGGGTTTACAACCCCTTTAACTAATAAAAAAAGTTATACAATTCTAAACATTTCATCCAACCTATAAATTATTGTATTTTTAAAACCGGGTGTAATGGAAATGTGGTGCTCGAAAATAGAGCTTGTGGGTTTAACCACTTCAGCCGAAGAATTTACCCCCTTCCTGACCGGGCCATTTTTTGCGATACGGCACTGCGTCTCTTTAACTGACAATTGCGCGGTCATGTGGTGCTGTACCCAAACAAAATTTTTCCCACAAATAGAGCTTTCTTTTTTTGGTATTTGATCCTCTGCGGGTTTTTATTTTCTGCACTCTAAACAAAAAAAGACTGACTATTTTGAAAAAAAAGCAATATTTTTTACTTTTTGCTATAATAAATATCCCCAAAAAATATATAAAAAAAACTAATTTCTTCATTTTAGTTTAGGCCGATATATATTCTTCTACATATTTTTGTTAAAAAAAAATCGCAATAAGTGTATATTGATTGGTTTGGGCAAAATTTATAGCGTCTACAAAATGGGGGATAGATTTATGTCATTTTTATTATTATTTTTATTTTTACTAGTAATGTCGGCAATCTGCTTTTTTTTTTTATTGGGACTGCGACATTGCGGCGGACAGATTGGACACTTTTTACACTATTTTGGGACCATTGACATTTATACAGCAATCAGAACTATAAATAGCCATTGATTTCTGTATAGATGTCACTAGCGGGGAAGGATTTAACACTAGGGGGTGATCAAGGGGTTAAATGTGTGTCCTAGGGAGTGATTCTAACTGTGGGGGGGTGGGACTGCCTTGTTGCTCCTAAGCAGTAGGAACAAAAGATCGCTCTCCTCACCCCTGACAGAACGGAGATCTGTCTGTTTACATTGACAGATCTCTGTTCTCTCCTTCTCAGGAGCAATTGTGGGTAGCCGCCGGCCATCCCTGCCGCCGGCCACACACACAGGCACCTCAGTCACGCGGTGGCCGCCCTATACTTCTTAAAGCGTCCACCGTACAGCTACTGCGATTCGCACAGGAGTGCCATTCTGCCGCCGTTGTTCGACGCCGGGCGGTCAGCAAACCATTAAGCAATAATTTTGGTTAATGGCCTGGTCCATATGTAGGTCCCTCTAATGACAACTTGTTCAACCAATTCCTGTACTAGGCCCCACAGGAGCAAGTATATATATATATATATATATATATATATATATATATATAATTTTTTTTTTTTTTTTTTTTTTAAGATGGCGGGCCAGTGATTCAAATAGCCACCACTCTGTATCTCTATTCAGCCTAAAGAGTAATTCCACTTTTGCAGAGAAAAAAACATTCCCCTCTGGGTAATGGCAGGGATTTTAAGAAAATTTGTTGCAGATTCCTACCTGTGACAGAACCGTCCAGCACCCAGCGTTGATGCTTCCGTCAGTATACAGCTTCCTCCAGTCTGGACATAGGAACCAGATATTATAGCGGACCATACAAGACTAGCTGACAACAGCTGGTATGAGAACTGGAACTGTTTATTTAAAACTCACACAGAATTTATAGTATACCAAGTCAATTGAGCCTGATCACATTATCATATGCAAAGGCTACTGTATACCAGTGTTAATTTTGGCAGCAAACTTCGATTTAGTCTTAGTTTTATGCCCTGTACACACGGTCGGATTTTCCGACGGAAAATGTGTGATAGGACCTTTTTGTCGGAAATTCCGACCGTGTGTAGGCTCCATCACACATTTTCCATCGGAATTTCTGACACACAAAGTTTGAGAGCTTGCTATAAAATTTTCCGACAACAAAATCCGTTGTCGGAAATTCCGATCGTGTGTACACAAATCCGACGCACAAAGTGCCACGCATGCTCAGAATTAATTAAGAGACGAAAGCTATTGGCTACTGCCCGTTTATAGTCCCAACGTACGTGTTTTACGTCACCGCGTTCAGAACGATCGGATTTTCTGACAACTTTGTGTGACCTTGTGTATGCAAGACAAGTTTGAGCCAACATCCGTCGGAAAAAATCCATGGATTTTGTTGTCGGAATGTCCGATCAATGTCCGACCCTGTGTCCAGGGCATTAGTCTTTTGACTAAAATGGCATTTTAGTTTTAGTCCCATTTTAGTCTTCTGCAATTGTTTTAGTTTTAGTCGTATTTAGTTGACTCAATCTCCAGTACATTTTAGTCAACTAAAATCATTTTAGTCGGCTAAAACTCATTATAGTCATCTAAAATCTAATGGGTGTAGTTAAATTGTAATGCATTATTTAAGCATTTCACTACAATTTCCAAACTGATTATATACTGCTGGAGTGAAAGGTCTAATATGTTAATTTTGATGTCAAATTTTAATTTAGTTTTAGTCATACTCTTTTGACTAAAATGACATTTTAGTTTTAATCGCATTAATTTGGTAGACGAAAATGTTTTAGTCAACGAAATTAACACTGCTGTATACATAAATAAATTACCATAACTATCACACAAGCAGGAAATGACATATCTGGAGGTGTACCGTACACCGGCAGTGTATGGAATGTCTCCAGATTACCATATTGTATTACATTTTACAGAAAATTACAATACTGCAGATTGAAAAGGAAAGGTAATTTTTAATAACATTCAATTACCATATGACTTCTGTAACAATTGTATATATTATATTAATTTTTTGTTTGCTTTTTTTTCCCATTGTAATTGAGTTACCCTTTAAGCTGGCCATTCACTAGTAGATTTTCGAATGAATATTCGTTCAAAAATTATCAGTACATTCAATGACTTGATAAATGTCCTTCGAAAGTACTTCAAAATTTTGTTTGCTTTTAACATCTGATTTTGATGAATGGACATTTCTAAACGAAAACCACATACACTCTATCCAAAAATATGGTACAGTTCCATAAGGTTATTTTCAGTTACACATAATTATCTCATTGTCAGGTGCTACCAGAGGGGTTATCTGGGTACTCATTAAACTGTAGAAAAAAAATTGCCATATCATTATTTCCCATCTGCTCTCCAACCAGAGGTCCAAGTCCAATCCAGTTTCCCCTCGGAGGGGAAAGTCTATGTGCACTTCAGGTACACTCAGGGCTTTTTTCAGTGGGAACGTGAGGGAACGCACCTTCAGCATGGAATGTATGTAATGGCAAGGGATACTAGAGAGTGCTGGAGGGTCTATTGATGCTGGCTGCTGAGGGATCTATGGTCGCTGGGGGATCTATTGTTGTGTGGGGGGTCTAGTGTTGCTGGGGAAGTTTATTGTTCCTGGTGGATGATCTATTGTTGCTGGAGGGGGGGTTCATTGTTGCTGGGGTGGATCTACTGTTGAGGGAGGGGTCTATTGTTACTGGGTGCTGAGAGATCTATTGTTGCTAGAGTAGGGGGGATTTTTTTGTGGCGGCTCTATTGTTGCTGGGCGGCACTGTTGTTGCTGGGGGGGTCTATTGTTGCTGGGGGGTCTATTGTTGCTGAGGGGTGTCTATTGTTGAAGGGGGGGTCTAATGTTGATAGGGGGGGGTCTATTGTTGTTGGCTGCAGGGGATCTATTTTATTGCTTTTGTTATTATCCGTATCAAATTCCATACAAATTACTTGGTTCTGTATTCTCTACTGGAAGGTGGGTTGGGGGTGGAACCAAGGGATGGTGCTCAGAGGTGGGTAGGGGTGGAGACAAGGGGTGATATGGAAGGAGGGAGTACCTGCACCTATTCCCTGAGAAAAAAAGCTGTGGGTACACTACATCATACATGTGGTGCCCCCATACTCTCCTCTACTCCAAATATTACCTACCTTATGTAGCACCCTCCCAGTTGATGTAAGTTGCTAGGTAAATTTAGTTTAGCTCCTCTGTAATCAGTGGAGCAGCGGATGATTTGTTTTATTTTGCTCAATGTTTCACAAGCTGCTGATCTGATTACTTTCATCTGTATCCTGGAGAATTCTAGAATCACAGTGGGAGGAAGAAGAGAAAGGCAGCCTGAATATTAAAGAGAATAAAACGGTATTTCCGTATACCTGACAAGACCAGCTAGGTATAATCACAGCAATTACCACACTAACAAGACCCTCTCAGTACTGAGGAGATAGCTTCTTGGTGAACACAAAAAGAGATGATGCAGAGGTTATGTCCAAAGCTATTTGTTTTATTCTGAGCGGGTATACAATTTATATATGGTTATCACTAACCAATCATAATATGCAAGATGGGAGTGGTTAATACAGGGGTGTACATTTCATATCATTACATATCATTAATGGTAAAATGATTGACCTCCTAAAGATGGCTGACATAGGCCTTCTGCTTTCATGACTCATAGTCATGAGTCCCGCTTCCCTGTTTCATGTCTCATTACACAGGAAAGGTGGCCCAGACATATTGAGCCACAATTCTTTATTTAGATGGTACAGAATAAAACTGCTTACACAAGCTATATTTTCTTATATGTGTGCTTTATAGAAAACCTGTTACAAAGCTGAAAAACAGAACTAGTTGACTTAACTCGAGTCTGAATATACAAGTTAAGATATATGAAGTTATGTGACTTTATGGCCGCACAAAATGGAGTCACTTCTGTTCAGTCATATTACTACAAATGTGAATGGAGATCCAGCCAATCCCTGGGGAGGTGTGTCCAGAAGGTGGCTGGAGAGCCCAAAAATTAGCTGAGGCTTTAAGCAGAGTGCAGAGGGGGGGGGGATGCCCAGCTGTTCTATGGCATTGTGAGTCTCCCTCACGAAGAGTGCCTGGTGGATATCGGAAGCAGGGAACTGATGACCTGGTGACTGTGTGTAGTTTTCAGTTCTTCAAAAGGAAGTGCCAGTGTAGAATTCTGTGGGAGATTTTTCTTGTCAGATCAGTTTGGAGAGAAGAGTCCTCAAAGAAGTCAGTTCAGTATTTTTGGGGTATTCCATGCTCCCCTTAATCCCAGCAAAGTTTAATTCAGCAATAAAAGCACTAAAAGAACACCCCCAGACTGTTTACTGGAGTCAGCAAGGAGGAAAATGCTGTGAGCCTAGCTGTGTGTGCACTAAGTTTGGGGAAAGAGTCAGTCTTAGCCATTTGGCTCCTGTGGGGTTTGCTACACTTATGCCGTGTACACACGGGCAGACTTTTCGACGGACTGGTCTGACGGGATGAATCCGTCGGACAATACAACCGTGTGTGGGCTTCATCGGACCTGCAGTGGACTTTTTCAGGCGAAAATCAGATGGACTTTAGATTTGAAACATGTTTCAAATCTTTCCGACTGACTCGAGTCCGGTCGAAAAATCCACTCGTCTGTATGCTAGTCCGACGGACGAAAACTGATGCTAGGGCAGCTATTGGCTACTGGCTATCAACTTCCTTATTTTAGTCCGGTCGTACGTCATCACGTACGAATCTGTCGGACTTTGTTGTGATCGTGTGTAGGCAAGTCTGTTCGTTTGAAAGTCTGTCGGAAGTCCGTCGAGAGCCCGTTGGAAAGACCGAACCTTTGATGCAGAAAAGTCCGCCCGTGTGTACACGGCATTAGAAATCCCTCTCACTTCCCACTCAATCATGCAAGGGCCTATCACTAAAATGGGGAATCTGAACTATAGGGCTACCCCCCTCTACACATATAACTGGGGGCATGGCAAGAGTGTATCTTTTGAAAGGTGTCTCTCTTTCAGAACTTTTTCTCAGAAAGTCGCGAGGCTTGCACAGTTATGTTAATTGTTTGACAAATCTGCAAAATTCAAGTTTTTAGCCTTTTATAAAAAAACAATCATGCCTTTTCATTTACATGAGCCTTTCCAAAAGCATATAGACATTCATAGCATGTTGGAATGAGTCTTCACCCACCTCTTGACGCAATCTTTGATTATTGAAGTACCAATCCCTCCCCTTCTAATTCTTTCATTTTAATGGATAATTCACATTTACGCTAATGCAAAGTTTGCCAAGCCAGTAATTAAGCTCTGCTAGAATAAAATGTTCTATTAATCTGTTAAAAATGCACAGGTAGATGAAAGAGAACAAAAAGGTAAAAAAAATACAGGCTGTTTCCTAAAATGCTTTTACCGTGCAGGCTAATGTAAGCTCCGGCAGGGAGCAGTGTGATGTGCATTTCAGTGCACTTACTTGTTTTTTTTTTCTTTCTTTTTTTATAACTTTATTGAAAGTGTCTTTCATGTCACTACACAACAGCATGGTTCATTGTGCGGCTGTGCAGTGACATGCAGTGCCATCTAGTGCACCAAAAATGCAGACATACTGGTAAACCTAACAAGACTTCTGATCTTCCCCACTCTATCAAAATCAAAATAAGGTTTTGATCAGAAATATACTTTAACACTAGTATGCATTTATTTAAACAAAAGTCTGGAATTGCTGCACTTCTCTCTTCTGCCGCTAGGTGGCCGGGTACCCGGTGACTAGGGATGAGCCGAACACCCCCCTGTTCGGTTCGCACCAGAACATGCGAACAGGCAAAAAATTTGTTCGAACACGCGTTAAAGGCTATGGGACACGAACATGAATAATCAAAAGTGCTAATTTTAAAGGCTTATATGCAAGTTATTGTCATAAAAAATGTTTGGGGACCTGGGTCCTGCCCCAGGGGACATGGATCAATGTAAAAAAAAGTTTTAAAAACGGCAGTTTTTTCGGGAGCAGTGATTTTAAAATTGCTTAAAGTGAAACAATAAAAGTGTAATATCCCTTTAAATTTCGTACCTGGGGGGTGTCTATAGTATGCCTGTAAAGGGGCGCATGTTTCCCGTGTTTAGAACAGTCTGACAGCAAAATGACATTTCAAAGGAAAAAAAGTAATTTAAAACTACTCGCGGCTATTAATGCATTGCCGGTCTGACAATACACAAAGAAGTTCATTGATAAAAACGGCATGGGAATTCCCCACAGGGGAACCCCGAACCAAAATAAAAAAAAAAAAAAATGACGTGGGGGGTCCCCTTAAATTCCATACCAGGCCCTTCAGGTCTGGCATGGATATTAAGGGGAACCCCGGCCAAAATGTAAAAAAAAAATGACATGAGGGTCCCCCTATATTCCATACCAGGCCCTTCAGGTCTGGTATGGATATTAAGGGGAACCCCGGCCAAAATTTTTTTAAAAAATGACGTGGGGGGCCCCCCTAAATTCCATACCAGGCCCCTCAGGTCTGGTATGGATATTAAGGGGAACCCTGCGCCAAAATTTAACAAAAAAACGGCGTGGGTTCCCCCCAAAAATCCATACCAGACCCTTATCCGAGCACGCAACCTGGCAGGTCGCAGGAAAAGAGGGGGGACGAGAGAGTGGCTGAATTCCACAGGGAAGTCCCGTCATGTCCCCGTGCTTCAGAGGGGGGCGGGGTCACCGGGGGCCCCGCCCCCCATTATTTAAGAACCGTCAGAAGAGGAGAAGCGTCACACAGCGGGAGCCTCCCTCCATGCCAGCATGGATGCGGAGCGGCCCGAAAAGAAGATGAAGACAAGAAGATGAAGAGAAGAAGATGAAGAGAAGAGCGGGAGCCTCCCTCCATGCCATGCATGCGGAGTGGCCCGAGGAGAAGAAGACGCCGCGGAGGAGATGCTGGACGAACACCGGAGGAAGAACCAGAAGAACCAGAAGAAGAAGATGATGAAGGAAGATAGAAGATAGAAGAAAGAAGAAAGACGAAGCATTTAAATAAAGGAATTGTCAAAAACTGTCTCTTGTAATTTTTAACATTTTTTGACAGTTTTTTAGTGAAATGGTAGGCCCTTACCATTTCACACAGGGGGGAGGGCCGGGATCTGGGGGTCCCCTTGTTAAAGGGGGCTTCCAGATTCCGATAAGCCACCCGCCCGCAGACCCCCACAACCACCGGCCAGGGTTGTGGGGATGAGGCCCTTGTCCTCATCAACATGCGGACAAGGTGTTTTGGGGGGCTATCCCAAAGCACCCTCCCAATGTTGAGGGCATGTGGCCTGGTACGGTTCAGGAGGGGGGGACGCCCTCTCGTCCCCCCCTCTTTTCCTGCGGCCTGCCAGGTTGCGTGCTCGGATAAGGGTCTGGTATGGATTTTTGGGGGGACCCCAGGCCGTTTTTTTTTTTATTTTGGAGCGGGGTTCCCCTTAATATCATACCAGACCTGAAGAGCCTGGTATGGAATTTGGGGGACCCCCACGTCATTTTTTTTTTTTTTTTTTTGGCCGGGGTTCCCCTTAATATCCATACCAGACCTGAAGGGCCTGGTATGGAATTTAGGGGGATCCCCCACGTCAATTTTTTTTAAAATTTTGGTTCGGGGTTCCCCTGTGGGGAATTCCCATGCCGTTTTTATCAATGAACTTCTATGTGTATTGTCAGACCGGCAATGCATTAATAGCTGCGAGTAGTTTAAACCAGTTCCCGACCGACTCCTTTACATTTACGTCGGCAGAATGGCACGGCTGCGCAAAGTAACGTACCCGTACGGCGCAAGTGTCACTCGATCTCTGCTCCCTGTAATCGGAGCAGAGATCAGTGACGTCACACACCAGCCCATCCCCCTGACAGTTAGAAATCACTCCCCTAGGATACACGTAACCCCTCCCCGCCCCCTAGTGGTTAACCCCTTCACTGCCAGTGTCATTTATATAGGAATCAATGCATTTTTATAGCACTGATTGCTGTATAAATGACAATGGTCCCAAAAATGTGTCAAAAATGTCCGACATGTCTGCCATAACATCGCAGTCACAATAAAAATCGCTGATCGCCTGATTACTAGTAAAAAAAAAAAATTATTAATAAAAATGCCATAAAACTATCCCCTATTTTGTAAACGCTATAACTTTTGCGCAAACAAATCAATAAACGCTTATTGCGATTTAATAATGCGTTTTTTTCAAAATTGTCTTATTTTGTTTATGGCGCAAAAAATAAAAATCGCAGAGATGATCAAATACCACCAAAAGAAAGCTCTATTTGTGAGAAAAAAAAGGACGTCAATTTTGTTTCGGAATCACGTCGCACGACCGCACAATTGTCAGTTAAAGCGACTCAGTGCCGAATCGCAAAAAGTGCTCTGGTCAGGAAGGGGGTAAATCCTTCCGGGGCTGAAGTGGTTAAATGACTTTTTTCCTTTGAAATGTCATTTTGCTGTCAGACTGTTCTAAACACGGGAAACATGCTCCCCTTTACAGGCATACTATAGACACCCCCAGCTACCAAATTTAAAGGAATATTACACTTTTATTGTTTCACGTTAAGCATTATTAAAATCACTGCTCCCGAAAAAACGGCCATTTTTAAAACTTTTTTTTGCATTGATCCATGTCCCCTGGGGCAGGACCCAGGTCCCCAAACACTTTTTATGACAATACCATGCATATAAACCTTTAAAATTAGCACTTTTGATTTCTCCCATAGACTTTTAAAGGGTGTTCCGTGGCATTTGAATTTGCCGCAAACACCCCAAATTGTTCGCTGTCCGGCGAACTTGTGAACAGCCCATGTTCGAGTTGAACTCGAAGCTCATCCCTACTGGTGACATTAGATAAGACAAGGGCAAAGCAAGGACAGATTAGGAGTATATGGGGTATCTCAGCCAATAGGCAGGGGTTTTCTTAAATCCCTTGGCCTGCTGGGAGAACCAATATATTTGGGTGGAGTCAGGTGATCAGGGTTCTGTGCCACCTGGACAGCTGTTTGGGTGGACGTGTGTTGTATTGCTTGAGCTGCTATCCCGGAGTTTGGGCCTATCCCGGGCACATATGGCTGCTAGGCTGTCTGAGGACCTATCCAGAAGCAAAAGAGCAGCGTAGGGTTGGGACTGCGGCTTGCAGTCCAACCAGAAGTGACGGTTCTGGCAGCCAGGAGAACCTGTGGTGGTTGAAGGTAGAGGGGAAGCTGTTGCCACTAAGGGACCAACCACCTTATTACCAGGGACCACAGTGAGTAGCTGAAGCAAGTACCGGAGCAGCATTCTCAGCAACCGGGGATGGTGAAGAATTGGGAAACTTCAGCAGGTGTCAAGCCAGCAGAGGTGATGCTTGCAGAGCAGCCTTGTGTGTCAAGCCAGGGACCGAGCAGGCCAGTGGGGTGACGCTTGAGAAGTATCTGGAGTGCCAAGCTAGGAACCCAGCAGGGAAGCAGGGGTGAATCAGCAAGTCTAGTGAGAAAGACTGGGAGCTCAGTGGGTTGAGAACCTACAAGAAGTGACTGTAGAGAAAGTAAAAGGAGTTTGTTACAACTTGTTAGGAACTGTTATAAGACTGTTGCCATAGGAGACAGCATTCCTACACATGCAGATGTGGTGTCTTGCTGGATGCCTTTCCCTGCATGGCTGTCTACCTGTAGAAGTCTTGGAGTCTGCTAATTAACATTGCAACCACTTAAGGGTGTCCTGGCCCTAACCCTCTCTCCCAATGTTCTGTTCTAAAGAAATAAAATCTCTTTGCATTCAAGAAGTGTTTGGCACGCATGAATCTATGTTGCATTGCACCCACTATGCCTTACAACCCACTCCATCCAGAAGGATGTCAGCAATTCTTGGCCCTGGAGGTTCTCATTAGACTAAAGGAGGCCTGGGATCTTGCTACACTGATGAGAAACATGCTGACAGAAGGGGAGAGATAATTGATGACCTTATCAGTCCGCTGCTCCTGCTGCACTGTCCAATCACAGACAAGGGGCAGGTAGATCACTGTATTGCTTAAAGTGTAAGTATAAATAATACTTTTTTTCTTTAGTTTCGGATAGAGTGTGGAAGGTTTCAAACTCTGCAAGCTTATTTGATGGGTTTGGTTTTGTTTTCCCTTCCCTCTCTGTCACAACAGGTGAGATGAAATATCTTCAAGGTCACATCTTATCCACTGATGTCCCCATTGGATGACCTAAAGTGACACTAAACCATATCCTTATTCTTCAAATATAATCCATACACATCCATGCACTTTCACCCCTTTGCTGCCCAGGCCAATTTTCAGCTTTCAGCTAGACTTGCCAGTTATGGGCTCTCCTTTACTCACACAGAGACAGCGTGTGAGGAAAGGAGAGAGAGTTTGCTTACATATGAACAGCAGTGATTGGACACAGCTGATCACATGGTAAAAAGCTACTGTGATTGACCCTTCACCACGAACTGTGATCCACTGTGTCCTTTGGAACACGCCCAATGTGCGCCCTTGGGAGGATGTCCATAGACGTCCTTCCAGAACTGGAGAGCTGTGCTGTAGCCAGGGGCGGACTGACCATTAGGGAACTTGGGCACAGACCGAGGGCCCAGGGCCAGTAGGGGGCCCCATTAGAGGCTCCAGGTACCTCTGTCTTCCCGAGGAACCTGTGCTGATCCCAGAGCCCAGTGCGGAAAGAAGATCCAGCACTAAGCTCCGGTTACTGGACTGACAGGGACGCGCTAACACGGGCACTTAGGACACCTTCCCGGCATCTCCTGCGGGGGGTCTGGACTCCCACATGCAGCGATCGCTCTGTGTGGCAGCTGTCATTGGATTCTCTCCCCCCAGCCTGCACATCACACAGAGCTCTCTGAGGATCTTCCTTCTCGGCTTCGATGTACACAGACAGGAGGAGGAGGAGCTACGTTAGGAGATCTTACATTGCAGGAGCCACGCTGAATATCTAAGGTCTGTGCATAGTTTATGGCTGGCAGGGAGGGAGGCAGGTAACAAGGATGCACACATGGAGGAGTGATGGGAGAGGGGGGGTAAGACCATATGTGTTGGGGGTGCTTTTAGAGGGGAAATAACTTTTTCTCTCCCCTCCTAAAGCACCCCAACACATATCCTCATACCCCCTCCTCCCACAAAAATCAATGAGATGCCACCTGCCACTCTCTGCCCTCATCCCAGGGCTCCTCTCTGCCCCCATCCCAGGGCCCCTGTCTGCTCCCATCCCAGGGCCCCTGTCTGCTCCCATCCCAGGGCCCCTCTCTGCCCCCAATCCCAGGGCCCCTCTCTGCCCCCATCCCAGGATCCCCTCTCTGCCCCTATCCCAGGGCCCCTCTCTGCCCTCATCCCAGGGCACCTCTCTGCCCTCATCCCAGGGACCCTCTCTGCCCTCAGCCAAGGGGTCCTCTAAAAGCAACTGTGATAGGGGGCTCAGGACAAGGACAGTAAGGCCTTGTTTACATTTTCAGTTTGGGGCAGTAAAACCCCATAGTTGAGCCCTGTTTTTACTCCCCCCAACTGCACCCCATTTACCTGGGGGTGTAGGGTGTGCACATGTTGCAGCTGCAGCTGCAGCAGGAATTATACACCACGTCATGCTTGACATGTGTAGCACCTGCCAAGTGCAAGTCAAGTGAATGGGGCTGCACTACAAAGGCCGTGCAACCTTGTGCAGTACAGCGACCGAAGGGTTAAAGCAGGCAGTGAGGAGGCATTGTATAGCCTCCTCATCAACTGCTTAAACCCCTTGGATCCAACACTTGCACGCTGCAACTGCGTGCATTGCACATGGTTGCAGGGTGTTTGCAAAGTGGCCCCATTCACTTGAATGGGTCGCGGTCACCCAACAAAAGCAACAAGGGGTATAATTCCTGCCGCAACATGTGTACATCCTCAGCTGCTGCCTCTGCAGCTAAAGGGGGAAAGGATGTACGTATGTAATATTAGCAGTGTAATATGTAGATGGTGCTTTGTGTGGGTGTGGCTTGAATGTGGACGGGGACACAGGGGGCCCCATGATCTCAAATTGCCTGGGGGCCCCGTGAGTTGTCAGTCCGCCCCTGGCTGTAGCCATCTTTCAGCTATAGCGTGGTTGGGAAGGGGCTAATGGTCCTGTAATAAATTTTTTTATGAAATTGCTTCTACTGTATTTTTCTGCCTCATTGTAATGTCCTCTCCTTTTTCCTCTCACTTTCCTTTGTTTGGAACAACCAGTGCAGGTTAGTTGCAGTCATGTGCACTGCTCTATCTAATCTACACCTCCCATAGTCCATCTCAGATGTGAGCAAGTGAAGGTGACTACATTCCTACATACAATGGGACCAATAAGAACAGATGTAGCCACCTTCTAACAGGAAGTTGGATCGCGGCAAAAAAATAAAATAAAAAATTAATATGGAGATTTGGAGGAGGGTGAGAGCAATAGAAGAAACTTTTTTTTTAGTTAAGAATACATAGCATTCAGAGTTTAGTGACACTTTAATCTCACCTCTTACCAGTGGTCCATAAGGGGCGCAGGGGCGCCACCCCCCTAATCTCCATGCACTAGCCCCTAATCTCCATGCAGGATGCTGGACGCATAGATTTGTACAAGTTTTTTTTTTTTTTTAAGCACATGATCAGAGCCTGAGGCCCTAATTGGCTTCAAAAAGGTTGGGCTCCGGGCACAGAGCACTGCGCTCGGAGCCCACCCAGTTGTGACATTAGCGATCAGCATTCACTATTGTCTTTCTGTTTCTCCTCCCGGCCAACCAGGACAGGAAGTGCGTCTTAAGACCGGATTGGCCAGGAGGAGAGGCTGGGAGGAGAAGACGGGGAAGCCACCCACGATGCCGCCTGCGACCTGGATGGGGTAAGTATGGACCTGGTGGGGGGGTTTGTTCCCCCCCCCCCCCCCCCCCCAAAAATGGAGCATCAGCCACCACTGCCTCTTGCTCTAGTGACAACTGCAAAATTTTGCAAAAAATGTTGGATTTCTCATCACTTTCTGTCTCTATAACATTGGTCACTAGAACAAATAGAGAGTGAATTCACCCAGCCAGGCACAGAGAGCAGAACAATAGGATTACCAGCCCTTCTTTCCCCAATCAAAACTAAAACAAAGTTTTGGCTTTTCAAACATTTTAACTCCAGTAGAGAAAAGCCAGGTTAACACCCTGACTGTGCTGTCTGGCAAAGCATTGCAAAGCTCAGATCTGTCTGATAAAGTGTATGGAAAGCCAACACTTTTAGATTGGTTGCTATGAACTAAGCAACGCAGACTTTTTTAGGTTCCAGAAGTTTTTATAAGTCTGTACTTTACCATCAATCTTTCACAATTATGTATTTCAATGCAAATATCACTCTATTAACATTTTGTATTAATTAAATGATTTTTTTTTTTGGTGAAGATGGGTTCCTTGTGGAGTCAAACTCACTTTACAATATATAATAAAGTATACTATTGCAATATTTTGGCTTTAAAAAAAAAAATCTATATCATATATTAATCAAAAGAAAATGAATAGGAAAATAATTCTGTTCATATCCTTGAGGTAAAGATTACATTTAAAAGGTTGTAGATGAAAGAAAGCTGGCAGCTCGATCTTCCACAATGAATACATTTATTAATCCAGGTGTGGTACAAAATAATACAGGGCTTACGCGTTTCGGTGTGTAGCGTTAGCCATTTGGCTATGATTAAAGTGATTGTAAACAATCGCTTTGTGATCACAGTAAAAAAAGGGAGAATTAGCGGCAAAGAGATTCGTGGATAATTGTGGCTTCTAATCATGAATGCTGCCGCTCAGTCCTAGTATCTCACTAGTAAATAGTCAAAGAAAAAATCACAGTGCAAATCTATAGAAAGCCCACAATCACATACAAAAAAAAAAATGTTTTATTTTTTAAATTTTTTTGTAAAACAACCCATTCGGTTTAATATAGAAATGAAAGGCAAAACGTTTGTTTATAGATATGAAAAACATTATAAATACCTTTTTTTTCCTTTTTATAAGTGATCACATTCCCTCTGTTCTCAGCTGCATAAGAGCTGGGGGAGGAGAAACAGCAGTACACTGATCTTCCCAGTGATTGGCTCCTGTTTTTTATCACTTTGCTGTGGCTTGTACAGTGTGATCCCAATTCAATAAAGGCACAAGAATTTTTCTTTGGAGTGCGGCTGTTCAGAGTTTTCCGTTCACCCTCGTTTGCTACATGCATTAGCCAGCACCTGGGACTCTTCAGTTCTAGAGGAAAAGAAAAACACACAAATCCCTGTGCTGTCAGGGCAGAGGAGACATGTCGTTTGTTCCTACTAAGTAGGAACAGCGATATGTCTCCTCACCTAGTAAGTCAAATCCCCATACAGTTGGAACACACTGAGGGAATACACATTTAACCCCTTGATTGCCCCCTAGTGTTAACTCCTTCCCTGCCAGTGACATTTACACAGTAATCAGTGCATTTTTATAGCACTAATCACTGTATAAATGTCAATGGTCCCAAAAGTGTATGATCTGTCCGCCGCAATGTCGCAATACCGCAAAAAATCGCAGATCACCACCATTACTTGTTAAAAAAAATAAATAAATAAATAAAAACGCCATAAATCTTTCCCATAGTTTGTAGACGCTATAACTTTTACGCAAACCAATCAATATACGCTTATTTTTTTTACCAAAAATATGTAGAAGAATATGTATCGGCCTAAACTGATGAAGAAATTTGTTTTTAAAATTGTCGCTCTTTTTTTGTTTATAGCACAAAAAATAAAAAACGCAGAGATGATCAAATACCACCAAAAGAAAGCTCTATTTGTGGGAAAAAAAGAACGTAAATTTAGTATGTACAGCATTGCTTGATCGCGCAACTGTCAGTTAAAGCTACGCAGTGCCAAATTGTAAAAAGTGCTCTGGTCAGGAAGGGGGTAAAATCTTCCGGGGCTGAAGTGGTTATTTTGCATGTGGCCAGATATGTACTGTGAATTTTAAAATTTTTAATCTGGCCATTAGATTGCACTTTTCCCTTTCTATACACACACAGGAGCAGTGGGGGAAATCGGAGAGGAATCACACCACATTCCTGTTCAAATTGCATGTGATTCTTTGCAATTGCATGCCATTTTATACCCATTCATTTTGTATTGACGCATATCGCACAGCACATAGGGAGCATTTGCACAAGTATCGATACTCGCGCAAATGCTTGGTATCAGCACAGATACCGGTATCATTGCATCTCTAATAGTTACATTGGTCCAGCCTCTTAGTCACACCTACTGGGGGCTCACCATTATCACAGTTGAATTCTACAGAGAATGACGCTGATGTCATTCTCTGCAGCATTTGTGATTAATTTAGGGGAGAAGAGGAGGATCATCAGGAGGTCATGTAAAAGGCCAGAAGACTGCTGCAAAAATAATATGAATGCTGGGAATGTTGGGAAAATAAATATGGTAGGTACAATGGGAAGGTGTTGAAGGGGTTACAATAACTGGAACTGGGCTAGTTTTGTGTGGAATTTCCCTTTAATATTAGTATTGTGTGTAAATACTTCATTGTGCTGTTGCTTCTTCTGACTTTCTGACATGTTTTCACCGAGATGCTTCTCTGATAACCATCATTACAAGTTAAAAAAAAAACTTGTCACGTTTACTCTGTATAATGTCTGTATTGTCAGTTTATAGTGTACATGATATCTTGTTGGAGTTCTCAGTACACCATAGAGAGCACTGTCTGTCACAACAATGGAACTTCCGAAGCATCTCATTCACTGCAGGGAAACCAAACATACAGAAAGGTTTAAAGTCCAACTTCAGGCAAATAAAAAAAGTATCTTTTGCAGTGGGGCTGTGTCCGCACCACAAGGGTTAATTTCTCATTTATGTTTAGAGCATGTGTGTCAAGCACAAGGCCTGCAGGCCAAAATAGGCCCGCCAGGTCATTACATGTGGCCCTCCAACCCAGGGCTTTTGTTCAGCCATTCCCCCACCTCCAGTTCTCGGAAACTGCATTCTCTACATAGCACACACCTGAACTCTGCACTCTGTGCGCAGTGAACCCCTGAACACTGCACTCTCTTTGTATTGCACCCCTGAACTTTGCACTCTACATATCGCACTCCTGAACTCTGCACTGTCTACATAGCGCACCCCTGAACTCGGCACTCTCTACATATCACACCCCTGAAATTTGCACTCTGTGCGTAGCGCACACCTGAACTCTGCACAGAGATTATTCGGCTTCCTGTTTTCATGGCTGTTCAGAGCTGGGTTCACATTTACACATATGGTGGACAAGAATTTTTGGAAATCTATTTTCATGCTTGCCTCAGCAATGTTCAAAAGCACTATTACACCTGACCTGGCGTTGGCCCTTCTAAACATAAGACCAGAATTTCTACAACAAAAACAGTTTAAATTATTAATACAGCTCTTAACAGACTATAGCTAAAGCTTGGAAAACACCTACTCTGAATTTAGCCGATACCAAACATAGAATAAACCAAACTATGTTACATGCACAGATGGAAGCTTTAGATAAAAACAGTCTAAAAAAGTTGAATAATCTATGGAAACCATGGATTAAACATTGCTTGCCACCAATAAATTACTACTCCCAGAACAACAAAACAGGAAAACTTTTAGCCTCTCAACTCCGCCAGCGTCAAATAAAAAATAGAATTCATAAATTATCATAAATAAATTATTATTAGGTTCAATGTAGAAAAATGTAAAATAATGCATTTGGGTGGCAAAAATATGAATGCAATCTATACGCTGGGGGGAGAACCTCTGGGGGAATCTAGGATGGAAAAGGACCTGGGGGTCCTAGTAGATGATAGGCTCAGCAATGGCATGCAATGCCAAGCTGCTGCTAATAAAGCAAACAGAATATTGGCATGCATTAAAAGGGGGATCAACTCCAGAGATAAAACGATAATTCTCCCGCTCTACGAGACTCTGGTCCGGCCGCACCTGGAGTATGCTGTCCAGTTCTGGGCACCAGTCCTCAGGAGGGATGTACTGGAAATGGAGCGAGTACAAAGAAGGGCAACAAAGCTAATAAAGGGTCTGGAGGATCTTAGTTATGAGGAAAGGTTGCGAGCACTGAACTTATTCTCTCTGGAGAAGAGACGCTTGAGAGGGGATATGATTTCAATTTACAAATACTGTACTGGTGACCCCACAATAGGGATAAAACTTTTTTGCAGAAGAGAGTTTAATAAGACTCGTGGCCACTCATTACAATTAGAAGAAAAGAGGTTTTACCTTAAACTACGTAGAGGGTTCTTTACTGTAAGAGCAGCAAGGATGGGGAATTCCCTTCCACAGGCGGTGGTCTCAGCGGGGAGCATTGATAGCTTCAAGAAACTATTAGATAATCACCTGAATGACCGCAACATACAGGGATATGTAATGAAATACTGACACATAATCACACACATAGGTTGGACTTGATGGACTTGTGTCTTTTTTCAACCTCACCTACTATGTAACTATATGTAACTATCCCATCATACCTCAGGAAAAATTGTAATCAAACCTCAGGAATTAGCAGATACCTTCACACAATATTATGAATACAATATTATGAATACAACCTAAAAGATGAAAGTAACACTCCCCAACCTAACATAGATAATATAACAGAATTTCTAAATAACGTAAAACTGCCAAATATAGATCCTATAGATTTAGAGCGACTTAATAAACCAATATCAATTGAAGAAACCCTTAAAGTGATCAATTAACTACCCAAAAACAAAGCTCCAGGAGCAGATGGCCTGTCAGGGGAATATTACAAGGCCTTCAAGGAAATTTTAGTCCCTTACCTAACATGTTTAATTATACAGCTAACTCTAAACTTTTTCCCAAAGAACTATTGGAAGCAATAATAATAACACTACCAAAACAAGAAAAGGACCTCTCATCCCCTCTAAATTATAGACCCATATCACTATTAAATTCCGGCCTTAAAATCTACACAACAATCTTGGCCAACAGATTAGTAAATTTAACCCCCTCCCTAATAGGACTGGAACAAGTAGGCTTTGTTAAAGGGAGCCAAGCTCCAGACGGTACCAGAGGGATTCTAAACATAATTAACCAAATTCATATCGATCGAACACCCTCATTACTTTTAGCATTAGATACAGAAAAGGCGTTTGACAGAATGCATTGAGTATACATCTCCAAAACCCTAACTAAATTCAGATTTCAAGGATTCATCCATTCGGCAATTATGGCACTCTACACACAACCCACAGCTAAAGTATTTACATCAGGTATTATCTCTAAAAATGTCTCCCTTACTAATGGAACCAGACAAGGATGTCTACTATTCCCATACATTTTTTCACTAGCGATTGAACCACTTGCAGAATATATAAGAGCAGCCCCTAACATCAAAGGCATAACTATAGAATATGAGCATAAATTAGGTTTATTTGCAGACCATATCATACTTACATTTACCAATCCTACCTCTTCCCTGCCAGAAGCTCAAAAATTAATAGAAAAATTTGGCGAAGTGTCATATTACAAAATTAATCAAAACAAATGTTATGCTCTCCCTATGAACCTTCCTGCGACATTAACTAATACACTGCGTGAGAAACATGGCTTTAATTGGGATAACTCCTCAATAACCAATTTAGGGATACAACTCTCTTACCCATCAACCAAAATATACAAGGCTAATTACCCCCACCTTTTGGATCTAGTCAACGAAGACCTACAAAATATACAAAAAACACAACTTTCCTGGGTAGGAAAAATAGCCGCATTTAAAATGCAAACCCTCCCTAAAATATTATACTGTTTTAGATCATTATCAATCCCAATTCCGACAAAAAATTTTACACAATTAAATACAAAACTAAAAAATTATATATGGAATGGAAAAAACCCATTGTGGCATTCTCCAATGTAACCACTGGAAAAGCTTTGGGAGGAATGAATCTACCTGACATCAAGAATTATTATTATGCAACCTTATTGGATCAGATGAAATTTTGGTTATCTACCACAGAAGACAAACTATGGTTAAACATAGAAAAAGAAGCCACCAAAAGACACGACTTATACGCCCTGGCAATAGCTTACTCTATACTTCCAAAGATTACCTAATTTACTTAGTATCATGGTTACATAGTTACATAGTAGGCAGTGTTAATTTTGGCAGCAAATTTCAATTTAGTTTTAGTCTTATGCCGCGTACACACGAGCTGACTTTTTGACCGGACTGGTCAGATGGTCTATCCGACGGACTTTCGGTGGACTTCCGACGGACTTTCCCAACGAACGGACTTGCCTACACACGATCACACCAAAGTCCGACGGATTCGTACGTGATGACGTACGACCGGACTAAAATAAGGAAGTTGATAGCCAGTAGCCAATAGCTGCCCTAGCGTCGGTTTTCGTCCGTCGGACTAGCATACAGACGAGCGGACTTTTCGACCGGACTCAAGTCCTTCAAAAAGATTTGAAACATGTTCCAAATCTAAAGTCCGTCAGATTTTCGACCGAAAAAGTCCGCTGCAGGTCCGATAAAGCCCATACACGGTCCGCCCGACCAGTCCAGTCGATAAGTCCGCTCGTGTGTACGCGGCATTAGTCTTAGGACTAAAATGGCATTTTAGTTTTAGTCCCATTTTAGTCTTCTGCAATTGTTTTAGTTTTAGTCGTATTTAGTCGACTAAATCTCCAGTACATTTTAGTCGACTAAAATGTCCAAAGTTTTAGTCGACTAAGATCTCCAGTACATTTTAGTCGACTAAATCTCATTTTAGTCATCTAAAATCTAATGGGTGTAATTAAATTGTAATGCATTAGTTAATATTTCTCTGCAATTTCCAAACTCATTATATACTGCTGGAGTGAAAAATCTCATATATTATTTAAGGTATTGAGGTGTGAATATGCACTACAGACCAGTGATAAATTTGAAGTCAAATTTCAATTTAGTTTTAGTCTTAGTCTCTTGACTGAAATGCCATTTTAGTTTTAGTCCCATTTTAGTCTTTTGACTAAAATGCCATTTTAGTTTTAGTTGTATTTTGGTCATCTCAATTGTTTTAGTCTTAGTCTTATTTTAGTCGGCTAAAATAGTATTCATTTAGTCGACTAAAATGTTTTAGTCGTTTTAGTCGACAAAATAACACTGATAGTAGGTGAGGTTGAAAAAAGACACATCAAGTCCAACCCATGTGTGTGATTATGGGGGTTATTTACGAAAGGCAAATCCACTTTGCACTGCAAGTGCACTTGAAAGTGCAGTCTCTCTAAGTCTAAGGGGTAGTTCTGAAATGAGTGGAAGCTCTGCTGATTTTATCATCCAATCATGTGCAAGCTGAAATGCTGTTTTTTATTTTCCTTGCATATCCCCCTCGGATCTACAGTGACTTTACTTCCAAGTGCACTTTCAGTGCACTTTCAAGTGCACTTGCAGTGCAAAGTGGATTTGCCTTTAGTAAATAAACCCCAATATGTCAGTATTACATTGTATATCCCTGTATGTTGCAGTCATTCAGGTGCTTATCTAATAGTTTCTTGAAACTATTGATGCCCCCCACTGAGACCACCGCCTGTGGAAGGGAATTCCACATCCTTGCCGCTTTTACAGTAAAGAACCCTCTACATAGTTTAAGGTTAAACCTCTTTTCTTCTAATTTTAATGAGTGGCCACGAGTCTTGTTAAACTCCCTTCTGCAAAAAATTTTATCCCTATTGTGGGGTCACCAGTATGGTTGTATATCGAAATCATATCCCCTCTCAATCGTCTCTTCTCCAGAGAGAATAAGTTCAGTGCTCGCAACCTTTCCTCGTAACTAATATCCTCGAGACCCTTTATTAGCCTTGTTGCCCTTCTTTGTACTCGCTCCATTTCCAGTAAATCCTTCCTGAGGACTGATGCCCAGAACTGGACAGCATACTCTAGGTGTAGCCGGAACAGAGTCTTGTAGAGTGGGAGAATTATCGTTTTATCTCTGGAGCTGATCACCTTTTTAATGCATGCCAATATTCTGTTTGCTTTGTTAGCAGCAGCCTGGCATTGCATGCCATTGCTGAGCCTATCATCTACTAGGACCCCCAGGTCCTTTTCCATCCTTTTCCATCCTAGATTCCCCCAGAGGTTCTCCCCCCGTGTATAAATTGCATTCCTATTTTTGCCACCCAAATGCATTATTTTTCATTTTTCTACATTGAACCTCATTTGCCATGTAGTTGCCCACCCCATTAATTTGTTCAGATCTTTTTGCAAGGTTTCCACATCCTGCGGAGAAGTTATTGCCCTGCTTAGCTTACTATCATCCGCAAATATAGAGATTGAACTGTTTACCCCATCCTCCAGGTCGTTTATGAACAAATTAAATAGGATTGGTCCCAGCAAAAAACCCTGGGGGACTCCACTACCCACCCCTGACCATTCCGAGTATTCCCCATTTATCACCACCCTCTGAACTCGCCCTTGTAGCCAGTTTTCAATCCATGTACTCACCCTATGGTCCATGCCTACGGGCCTTCCTTTATCTAGATGACAACTCACCTCCTCATAGAAGGTTAATAGATTGCTTTGGCAAGAACGATTCTTCATGAATCCATGCTGATTACTACTAATGATACCGTTCTCATTACTAAAATCTTGTATATAGTCCCTTATCATCCCCTCCAAGAGTTTACATACTATTGATGTTAGGCTAACTGGTCTGTAATTCCCAGGGATGTATTTTGGGCCCTTTTTAAATATTGGTGCTACATTGGCTTTTCTCCAATCAGCTGGTTCCATTCCAGTCAGTAGACTGTCAGTAAAAATTAGGAACAATGGTCTGGCAATTACTTGACTGAGTTCCCTAAGTATCCTCGGGTGCAAGCCATCTGGTCCCGGTGATTTATTAATGCTAAGTTTCCCAAGTCTAATTTTAATTCTGTCCTCTGTTAACCATGGAGGTGCTTCCTGTGATGTGTCATGAGGATAAACACTGCAGTTTTGAATACTGAAGCCCCCCAATTTCCTCGTGAAGACTGAGGAGAAGAATAAATTCAATACCTTTGCCATCTCCCCATGCTTTGTAACCAGATGTCCTTCCTCATTCTTTATGGGGCCAATATGGTCTGTCCTCCCTTTTTTACTGTTTACATACTTAAAGAATTTCTTGGGATTTTTCTTGCTCTCCTCCGCTATGTGTCCTTCATGTTCTATCTTAGCCGTCCTTATTGCACCCTTACATTTCTTGTAGCATTCTTTACAAAGTCTGAATGCTGATGATCCCTCAACCTTGTATTTTTTTAAGGCCTTTTCCTTCGCTTTTATTTGCATTTTTACATTGGAGTTAAGCCATCCAGGACTTTTGTTTGCTCTTTTAAAATTATTACCCAATGGGATGCATTGGCTAATGCCCTTATTTAATATGCTCTTAAAGCAAACCCATCTCTCCTCCGTGTTCCTAAGATTTTAGCCCAATTTATGCCTTCTAGCAAGGTTGGTAGTTTAGGGAAGTTGGCTCTTTTGAAATTCAGTGTCTTTGTATTCCCCTTATGTTTCCTATTTGTGTGATTTATACTGAAGCCAATTGACCTATGATCACCTAAATTGCCCCGTATTTCCACATCTGTGATCAGGTCTGTATTGTTGGTAATCAGTAGATCCAGTAATGCTTTATTTCTAGTTGGTGCGTCTACCATCTGACCCATAAAATTGTCCTGCAAGACATTTAGGAACTGGCGAGCCTTAGATGAATGCGCGGTTCCCTCCGTCCAGTCTATGTCTGGATAGTTAAAATCCCCCATTATGATAACACTTCCCATCCTTGCTGCTAATCCAAATTGTGATAGGAGATCTGTCTCCCCTTCCTCCCTCAGGTTAGGGGGCCTATAGCATACCCCCAGTATTATTTTCCCCTTAGCTCCATCCCTTTGGAGCTCCACCCATAAGAATTCCACCTCCTCCCTAACTCCCTTAGTGATGTCATCTCTCACATTCACTTGTACATTATTCTTGATATATAGGCATACCCCTCCCCCTTTTTTACCCTCTCTATCCTTGCGATAAAGGGTATACCCTTGAATGGTTGCCAGCCAATCATGAGAGCTGTTGAACCAGGTCTCTGAAATTCCCACAAAATCCAAATCGTCCTCGTACAACAGTATCTCTAGTTCACCTATCTTGTCCGGCAGGTTCCTGGCATTGGTAAACATGCCACATAGTTTAGACCGGTCGCATATTATCTTCTTATTGGGTGTTCCGAGATTGCAACTAGGACTTGCTACTATACTTACCTTAGGATTTATGTGCTTGGTCAACCTACTACTAATGCTCCCAATACTACCCTCTGAAATATGTTCGGCACTGACTATCTCTACCTCTGGACCCCCCCCCCCCATCGCCTAGTTTAAAAACAGAGCTACACCAATAGCCTGGAAGCACATACTTTCCAAAACTAAAGTCATCAAAAATAAATCCATACTATCTATACCGACCGGAACATTTAATTATTGCTGAATACGCCTAAATGTTGATGAATGGGTCAAGGAAAGATATCATCTTTATATAAATCTACCCTTGCAGTATAAAACGATAATTTTAAGCAAACTAGGAAAGCACACCCGTTTAAAAGAGTTCAATCCCAATAATCCTATAGAACTCCCCTCAATAATGTGGCAATTTCTTACTCAACATAATAACCAAAAAATAAAGGGAATTTCCTTTCCTTTAAACTACTAACTAATTACCCAAATAATATTAAAAACACATACATGATTAAATGGGAGAAAGACTTAGCTCAAGAATTTTCTTGAGACCAATGGAAAAAAGCCATTCATATATCCAGTAAATCTTCTGCGTGTATGGAACACTGGGATAATGCACAAAAATACTGAATAAATGGTATTTGACACCATATAAATGATCAAAAATGTATCTCTCTACATCTGACATATGTTGGAGATGTAACGAACAGACAGGTAACCTTCTGCACATCTTATGGAGCTATAAAAACTTGCAAAGCTTCTGGAACTCAATAGCTTCATTTATAGCAGACCTTACGGGAAACCTTACCAAACTTACTCCGGCCACAGCCTTACTCGGCCTAAATTTGGACATATACCCTACAACTAGGGATGAGCCGAACACTCTCCGGTTCGGTTTGCAGCAGAACATGCGAACAGGCAAAACATTTGTTCGAATGCACGAACACCGTTAAAGTCTATGGGACACAAACATGAAAAATCAAAAGTGCTAATTTTAAAGGCTTATATGCAAGTTATTGTCATAAAAAGTGTTTAGGGACCTGGGTCCTGCCCCAGGGGACATGTATCAATGCAAAAAAAGTTTTAAAAACGGGCGTTTTTTCGGGAGCCGTGATTTTAATAATGCTTAAAGTGAAACAATAAAAGTGAAATATTCCTTTAAATTTCGTACCTGGGGGTGTCTATAGTATGCCTGTAAAGTGGCGCATGTTTCCCGTGTTTACAACAGTCCCTGCACAAAATGACATTTCTAAAGGAAAAAAGTAATTTAAAAGTACTTGCGGCTATAATGAATTGTCGGTCCCGGCAATACACATAAAAGTCATTAAAAAACGGGGAAAAATGGGATTCCCCCACAGTCCATTACCAGGCCCTTTGGGTCTGGTATGAATATTAAGGGGAACCCTGAACCAAAATTTTTTTAAAAAATTGCGGCCTGCCAGGTTGCATGCTCGGATAAGGGTCTGGTATGGATTTTTAGGGGGACCCCCACGCCATTTTAAAAAAAATGTTGGCGTGGGGTTCCCCTTAAAATCCATACCAGACCTGAAGGGTCTGGTATGGATTTTGAGGGGGACCCCTACGCCATTTAAAAAAAAAAAATGGCACAGGGTTCCCCTTAATATCCATACCAGACCTGAAGGGCCTGGTATGGAATTTGGGGGGACCCCCCAGCAATTTTTTTTTTTTTCATTTTGGTTCGGGGTTCCTCTTAATATTCATACCAGACCCAAAGGGCCTGGTAATGGACTGGGTGGATCCATGCCATTTTTTTCAGTGACTTTTATCTGTATTGCCGGGATGGAGAATTCATTATAGCCTATTATAGTACTTTTAAATGACTTTTTTCCTTTAGAAATGTCATCTTGTGCAGGGACTGTTCTAAACACGGGAAAAATGTGCCACTTTACAGGCATACTATAAACACCCCCCAGGTACGAAATTTAAATGGATATTTCACTTTTATTGTTTCACTTTAAGCATTATTAACTGCTTCCTGACCGCCTCACGCAGATATACTGCGGCAGATGGGCATGTACAGGCAGGTTAACTTACCTGTACATTGCCCTTTAAGAGGCTGCTCGCGGGCGCGCGCCTGCCGGGAGCTCCGTGACCTCCACAGCTGTGTGTATCCTCAATAAAGAGTGAGGATACACACACTTCATTGAGGATACACACAGCTGTGGAGGTTGCTTTTATTGAAACAACTTGTTAAAGCTGAGCTCTGGGCACAAAAACTTAAGCTGGCCATAGACGGTTCAAATCTCGGCCAGTTCAGCAGGAACCGGCTGAGATTCGAACTAACCATATATGGGCAGGCTGAATGTATCCAAGTTGATTGATCAACTTGGGTACAACCAGCCTGCTGGATTTTACATGTGATTATTGCAAGTGGCTGTTATAGCCGCTAGCAATAATTCAATGTCTTTTCCCAGCGAGGATGGCATCCCCTGCCCCCTGCTGGAAGAAGACAATAGCCCAGCAGGTGGGATTCCCACATCAACACTGTCTGTGTTGATGGGGGAATCCAGCAAACTTCTTTCTTGCAAACCGTGGTTGCAGGAAAGAAATTTGCTCCGTCTATGGCCAGCCTTACACTCAAATATACAGTATTCCCTCATAGCGACAAAAGCTATAAATCCAATTTGTGTGCACCAAATGCTTTTGCAAGCCCAGCTATTAACCTAGTAAAATTGGCACTGACATCATCACTGAGCTGAACATATTGTAACATGCAGAAAGCAGAACTGTGGGAGGAAACCAGCAGGCTCCACCCACTACAGGCTGCCCGCAGAAAACTACAGGAGGGGCGGAGACAAGACCAGTCACCCTGCACAAAGAGGAAGAGAGAGCAGTGACCGGTCTTTAATACAGGAAGCTCCTGCACAGAGACAAAAACAAGGGAAGCTTCAAGCTGACCTACTCTGAATCTGGAAGCAATACACAAAGGACACAACAATTCACATATCAAAAAACAGACTATATATTCTTTTCACCTGGATTTCAGCTTTAAGCCATTTGTATTGCTTACTGACAAAATGACATACTACTCACTTTCAGACATGGCATTTAAATTGCATGTTATGTTTTATAGGTTGCTTTTGTTAGCAGTGGGCTACATGGCTTTGTATATAATGATGTCTTTCATGTACAGTTCCTGGTAAAATGTTGATTCTGCAAGGCTTGTGTACAAAATCCCTGGGATTTTATTAAGTCTTTCTAAAATAAAATGAACACAAAAGCATTTCCCCCATTCTTCAAGGACAATTATAATCACAGAAAATGCTTACTATAATGTATTAATATTATTCACATTGTATTAATCAGCTCTCTGTGTGTAGAGGGATTTGAGTGTGGCTAAATTATCCTTAAACAAGCAGAGGTCACATCTACTGGAGGCTTGTACAGCCTGCCAATATCTATCTAGGCATAATCAACATCCAGCAATATACGATGCCTACAAATTAAAAATAAAAATATTAATTTCTTTATAGTACATCACAGGACACAGAGCACCATAGTAATCACTATGTGGGTATACAGGCACCTTCAGGTGATGGACACTGGTATACCCAATACAGGAAGTTCACTCCCTATATAACCCCTCCTCCTACCAGGAGTACCTCAGTTTTTTCGCCAGTGTCTAAGGTGTTGGTCATGAGTGAAGATGTACTCTGTAAGAGCTCCACTGGAGGGATCCTTACTGGATTTAAACAGCCTCCATAGACCGGATCCATCTAAAATGTCACTAAGGCCAAGGTGGATGGTACCCAGGCCTCATATACGAAGCACAAGGTTTTGCCTGTAATGCCTCTCCTTGCAGGGCTGGTCCCCGGGACCCAGGGCTTTTTGGCCATGCTACATTACCTAAAGTTTTTCCTGGCGAGATGCTAATACAGGTCCAAGGGAGTGGAACCCCGATAAAAAGGGACCCAGTCCTTGAAGGTTTGCTAACACAGCCCGCTGTGATAGGTGAAGTTTGGATCTGTCTGTTACAGCAGTATCCTGCAGCAAGGATAAGGTAAGGGAAGAGGCCTAGGAACAGTAAAAAGTCCACCTATGGTTTTTTTGTTCCATGAGTAAAATCTTGTATGCCTTAACCACGACGCATCCGCGCTATGGCCGAATGACGGCCACAGCGTGGACCTGAATTCCCGGGAGGCCGTCATATGACGGCCTCCCCTGTGCACGCTCCCTGCGCGCGCTGTGATCACCGAGTCACTGAGACCCGGCTGATCACCGATCCGAGTAAGGGGCCGGTCCCGGCCCCTTACCATGTGATCAGCTGTCAGCCAATGACAGCTGATCACATGATGTAAACAAAAGATCGGTAATCGTTTTTTTTTTACTCATGCTGACAGCGCGAGTAGAAAAAAAAGCCGATCACTGGCTCGGATGTCATGGACATCGGTTCCCAAGTGGAAGAGGCACATCTGCCTCATCAGTGCCACCTAAAAGTGCCCACAGTGCCACCTAACAGTGCCCACAAGTGCCACCTATCAATGCCAACAAGTGCCACCTATCAATGCCCACCTGTAGTGCCAATCAGTGCCACCTGGCAGTGCTGCCCATCACTGCCACCCATCAGTGCCCATCACTGCCGCCTATCTGTGCCCATCACTGCCGCCTCATCAGCGTACATCAATGAAGGAGAAAAATTACCCGTTTAAAATTTTTTATAACAAAATATAAAAAAAAAAAATGTTTTAAAAATTCAATTTTTTACATTTTTTTTTAACAAAAAGTAAAAACCGCAGAGGTGATCAAATACCACCAAAAGAAAGCTCTATTTGTGGTGAAAAAATGATAAAAATTTCATTTGGGTACAGTGTTGTATGACCGCGCAATTGTCATTCAAAATGCGTCAGCGCTGAAAGCTGAAAATTGGTCTGGATAGGAGGGGGGTTTAAGTGCCCTGTAAGCAAGTGGTTAAAGTCTAGAGGGAGTAAATGCACATACACTGGTATGTTGCTTCTCAGTCAGCTCAGTGTCCAGCTAACAGCATGTGTATGGTCTCAGCAGCCAGGGGGGATTCTTAATTGAATAATGTTTGACATGTTCTTCACCCCCCTGGGGGAACTAAGGGGCTGGGAGGTACAGCAGCAGTTTGCACCCCCCCCCTCCCCGGGGGGTGCAGTGGCGGCTTCCCTGTGTTGTATTTACCTCACAGCCTTTGCATGCTGAACGTGAGTCAGTGAAATATTCCCCACATAGCCATGTCAGTGTTACAATTAAAGATATTGTCCTCAGCCCTTGTCCATGCTTGATTTTTTTACGAAGACAGAGCCTCCCCTTCTACGGGTCTGCTCTGGCATACCCGAATGCTGACCGCACGCGCGGACTGCTGTTCATTTGAAACAAGGGGGGTTGGTGGTGAAGGGGCGTGGCCTAGGCCCGGCGCTGTGTGCGGGACGTAGCGTCCACATGGAGCACACGGTGCCGGGGACACCGAGCAGAGCTCGCACCTGAGGCATTTAAAACAGACGTTCTCATTAACCGAAGATCTCTATCAGAGGCAACTGAAGAGATGGAGGTCTGACACACAGGACACAGGAGCGATGGGACACGTAAGGGAGGCATTTCCAGTACAGGAAATACATTTTTACTCAGCACCAAACTTTATAGCGGCATTGTATTGCTAGACTATTGCTCAGTAAATAGTGCATTTACTTACTGCCTCTGCTTTTGTGTTTTCACTATGGCTTCCAAAAGAGACACCACAAAGAAGGTACCAAAAATTCCACCCCCAGGCACTGGGAGCTCCAGTCGTGCCTCCACACTGTCATCCTCTCCTGAAATACCAGATATGGCAAGTCAGGGTGAGTCATTGGAACCAATGGGCGGTGCAACTGCTTCTTACATTTCAGCCACTGTATACATGACTGAAGACGCATTTTTCTCCGCCCTTCAGGGCCTAGAAGGAAGATTAGCATCTTTAATCGCATCCTCCGTCCAAAAGGATAGGAAGTGTTAGATCCCCCTCTGCCACCTCAGACCCTTTACCAAGGGAACAGTGGGTACAGGGTGAGGTGTTACCCTCAGGTGATCAGGAGGAAAAACAAACCAATTAACTCCCCTGCGGAGGAAACAACGGTAGATGATCCCTTTTCAGCCTTGCAATCTGAAAAATGCTGGTACAAACTCTTACAGAGATGTTTCATTCCACTTTTATGCTACCCCTAACAGAGTCTGCTGAAAGTTCGGTTTCTTCCATGGGTTCCTTAAAACCTTCACAGCCTTTTCATGCGTTTCCTGCCCATGCATTACTAGAAAAGCTTATTTATGCTGAATGGGATCACCCGGATAAGCATTTTCTCCCTCCAAAGAGATTCACAGCACTCTATCCCATGGAGGAGTTGACGCTGCAATTTCCAGTGTGAATAAAAGTCTAATTTGTCCAGTAGACAATGTGCAAATGCTTAAGGATCCAACAGATAAAAGGTTGGAATTCCTGTTAAAATCCTCTTTTTGATCAATCCCTAAAGGACCAGTTTAGACAGGCCCTTGAGGGAGCTTCCTGCACAACAAGCCCGGGATTTGGCCGAACTACCAAAAGCATTATGTTTTGCCATAGACGCCATGAAAGATTCTATTCGCCAGATATGAAGGGGCACTCCCCCTCGTCAAAGTGGGGGGAAGACTTCTGCAATACTCAGAAGTCTGGCAAGAGGAAATTCAGGACAGATGGATCATCTCCACGATGTCTCTAGGATAAAAATTAGAATTTCGGAAGTTTCCACCGTTTTGAGGTCAAACGTTCCCAAAGATCAAGGGAAAAGGAAATCTCTGTTTCGGCCACCAGACCGATTACTGGCTCAGGGGGTGATCATACAAATCTCCACAGAAGAGCAAGGTTTGGGGTTTCAAACCTCTTTATGGTACCAAAAATGAATGGAGATGTCAGACCCATTCTAGATCTAAAGAATCTAAATCAGTTTCTGAAGAGCCACTCCTTTCGCATGGAGTCAATCAGGTCATTGGTTTCTATCCTACAAGGAGGAGAACTTATGGCGTCTATCGACATCAGGGATGCATATCTGCATGTCCCTATATTTCCCGCTCACCAAAGGTTTCTGCGGTTCGAGGTAGAAGAGCAGCATTTCCAGTTTGTAGCCTTGCCCTTCGGGCTAGCTACAGCACCCCGGGTGTTTACAAAAGTCCTGGCCCCACCTCTAGCCAGGTTAAGGGCACAGGGCATAACAGCCTTGGCGTACCTAGATGATCTATTGCTAATAGACCAATTGGTAGCTCGTTTGGAGCAAAGCGTACGCATTACAACCAGTTACCTAGAAAGTCTAGGTTGGATTCTCAACCTAGAGAAGTCTTCCTTAAAACTGCGAAAAAGGCTGGAATACTTGGGTCTGATCATAGACACAGCCCAGAAAAAGGGTGTTCTTGCCTCAGACAAAGGTCAATTGCATAAGAGGGCTGGTGCGGATGGTCAGGTCGAAAGGAGATCCCTCCATTCGCCTTTGCATGAGGTTGTTAGGAAAGATGGTATCTTCATTTGAAGCTGTTCCCTATGTCCAGTTCCATTCGAGACTGTTGCAAAACAGTATCCTGTCTGCTTGGAACAAAATGATTTAAGCTTTAGACTTGCCAATGCAGCTGTCCCCAAAGGTGTCCCAAAGCCTCAGTTGGTGGTTACTAACCCAGAATCTGCTGAAAGGAAAATCATTCAGACTGGTTATCTGGAAGGTGATAATGACAGATGCCAGCCTTTCAGGCTGGGGAGCAGTGCTAGAAAAGTCAACTGTCCAGGGACAGTGGTCAAGAACCGAAAGAGACTTGCCCATCAACATCCTAGAGATTCGGGCAGTGCGTCTGGCTCTGAAGGCCTGGACTTTCAGGTTACGGGATTGTCCTGTCAGGATTCGATCCAACAATGCCACAGCTGTGGCCTATATCAATCAACAAGGGGCACCAATAGTCTCGCAGTGCAGAGAGAGGTGAACCATATTCTAACTTGGGCAGAAAGGAATGTTCCATGCCTATCGGCAGTCTTCATTCCGGGAGTAGAGAATTGGCAGGCGGACTACTTGAATCGCCAGCAATTATTCCCGGGGGAGTGGTCCCTTCACCCCAGCATTTTTCGTGCTGTTTGCCAAAGATGGGGGACTCCGGATGTAGATCTTCTGGCATCCAGATTCAACATGAGGTTAGTCAACTTTGTGTCCAGGACAAGGGATCCACTCGCATGTGGAAAAGATGCGTTGTGAAAGTTGGTAATTCTGGTAGCCCCAGCATGGCCCAGAAGGTCCTGGTATGCAGAAATTGTAAAGATGGCGGTGGAGTATCCATGGTCCCTTCCACTACGCCCAGACCTACTCTCACAGGGGCCGATATTCCATCCTACCTTACGAACGCTAAATTTAACGGCTTGGCTATTGAAACTCACATTCTGAAAAAACGTGGGCTTTCCGGGTCAGTTATCTCTACCTTGATTAATGCAAGGAAGCCAGCTTCCAGAACTATATATTATAGAGTCTGGAGGACTTATGTTTCCTGGTGTGAATCCAAGGGTTGGCACCCTCGGAAGTATATCATAGGCAGAATTCTCACCTTTCTACAATTAGGGGTAGAGATGAAATTGCCCTTGAGTACTATTAAGGGCCAAGCCTCAGCTTTATTGATCTTATTTCAAAGACCGCTTGTGTCGCATTCTCTGGTCTGGGGTTTTATGCAAGGGGTGATGCGGCTTAATCCGGCAGTTAAATCACCTTTGAATCCTTGGGACTTGAACTTTGTCAGTGTTACAAAAACAGCCATTTGAACCGATACAGCATATTCCCTTAGTCCTTCTGACAAGGAAGTTGGTGTTCTTGGTTGCTATATCCTCAGCAAGGAGGGTTTCGGAATTGGCTGCTCTTTCTTGTAAAGAGCCATACTTGATTATTCACAAGGACAGAGTGGTGTTACGCCATCGTGCAGGTTTTCTACCAAAAGTGGTCTCAAGTTTTCACCTGAACCAAGATATTGTCCTGCCATCGTTTTTTCCAAAACCATGTTCCAAGGAAGAGAAGTCACTACATTGTTTTAATGTGGTGAGAGCAGTCAAAGTCTATTTAAAGATGACTGCTCAGATCCGGGAAGACTGAAGTCTTATTTATACTGCCAGAAGGTCCTAAGAAAGGACAGACAGCGTCGAAATCCACTGTCGCTAAGTGGATTCGGCAAGTTATAATTCAGGCTTATGATTTAAGGGGTAAGATTCCACCTTTTCAAGTTAAAGCGCACTCTACCAGGGCGGTTAGTGCTTCTTGGGCAGTGCATCACCAGGCCTCCATGGCTCAGATCTGTATGGCCACAACTTGGTCTTCAGTACATACATTCACCAAGTTTTATCAGGTGGATGTAAGAAGGCATGAGGATATCGCCTTTGGGCACAGTGTGCTGCAGGCAGCAGTATAGGTCCTCAAGTCTGGGGGTGCCCTACGGGTTGTCTCTCCCTTCCCTCAAATAACATTGCTATGGGACAACCGACATAGTGATTACTCTGGTGATCTGTGTTCCGTGATGTACGATAAAGAAAATAGGATTTTTATAACAGCTTACCTGTAAAATCCTTTTCTTGGAGTACATCACGGGACACAGAGGTCCCGCCCCTCTTTCTGGGGTTTAAGTATATTGCTTTGCTACAAAAACTGAGGTACTCCTGGTAGTAGGAGGGGTTATATAGGGAGTGAACTTCCTGTATTGGATATACCAGTGTCCATCACCTGAAGGTGCCGATATACCCACATAGTGATTACTATGGTGCGCTGTGTCCCGTGATGTACTCCCAAAAAAGGATTTTACAGGTAAGCTGTTAAAAAATCCTATTTTTCTTACACTATTTAGACAATATTTGTACGAAATTGATAAATCAATCCAATATTTAACTTGGATCAAGGAGATTTGAGGTTCAACACAAAAAAGAGACTGTACCTGTACCCTTTATATTTAACAAAATAAGAAAAATCAACAATGATCACCTTCAAAATGGTTCCCTTCTGAGTTGGCATACAGCTGTATGTGATGTTGTCAACATTCAAAACAATTCCGCAGATCATTTTCTGAAAGGCTGTTACGGATGTTTGTCATTTTGCTTTCACATCTTCTACCGACAAAAAAATGGGTTCCTTTGAGTAGTGTTTGATCTTTGGGAAGAGGTAGATATCGCAGGGAGCTAGCTCTGGGGAATAGGGTGGGTGCTCAAGCAAAGTGATGTTGCTATTACCTAAAAATCGATTCATAGACAAAGTGTGAGCTGGTACAAAATCCATCTGTTTCTTCACGATTGTGGTTGTCCCCTACTCACGCATTCATGCAATTTCCTCAAGACTTCAATTTAACACTGCTGATTTGCCGTCTGGCCACTGGTGACCCACTCTGCCATCACAATACACTGGATATTGTGGCCTTGAACGATCCATGTATTCTTTTTGGTCTTGGAGATGATGCTGACTTCCACTGCGTTGATTGTCATTTGGTTTCCAGATCATACATAAATATACATATCATACATAAATATCATATATAAAGTTTCATCACAAGTAATTACTGAATTTCACAAATCTGGTTCACCCTCAAAGCATTGCAAAAGGTCCAAACACAATTCCTTGAACTTGCTGTTCACTCTTGCATTCTAACATTTTCTAAATGAGGGTAAGAAAATACACTATATTACCAAAAGTATTGGGACGCCTGCCTTCACACGCACATGAACTTTAATGGCATCCCAATCTTAGTCAGTAGGGTTCAATATTGAGTTGGCCCACTTTTTGCACAAGATTTAGGAGTGTGTCTATGGTAATGTGTGACCATTCTTACAGAAGCGCATTAGTGAGGTCAGGCACTGATGTTAGAGGAGAAGGCCTGGCTCGCAGTTTCCGCTCTAATTCTTCGCAAAGATTTTCGATTGGGTTAAGGTCAGGACTCTGTGCAGGCCAGTCAAGTTCCTCCACCCCAAACTCGCTCATCCATGTCTTTATGGACCTTGCTTTGTGCACTGTTCCAAATCATTTGGTGGAGGGGGGATTATGGTGTGGGGTTGTTTTTCAGGGGTTGGGCTTGGCCCTTTAGTTCCAGTGAAGGGAACTCCTATGGCATCAGCATACCAAGACATTTTGGACAATTTCATGCTCCCCAACTTTGTGGGAACAGTTTGGGGATGGCCCCTTCCTGTTCCAACATGAATACGCACCAGGGTACAAACAAGGTCCATAAAGACATGGATGAGCAAGTTTGGGGTGGAGGAAATTGACTGGCCTGACCCTAACCCGACAGAACACCTTTGGGATGAATTAGAGTGGAGACTGCTAGCCAGGCCTTCTCATCCACATCAGTGCCTGACCTCACAAATGTGCTTCTGGAAGAATAGTCAAACATTCCCATAGACACACTCCTAAACCTTGTGGACAGCCTTCCCAAAAGAGTTGAAGCTGTTATAGCTGCAAAAGGTGGGCCAACTCAATATTGAACCCTATGAACTAAGACTGGGATGCCATTAAATTAATGGGATGCCATTAAAGTTCATGTGTGTGTAAAGGCAGGCGTCCCAATATTTTTGGTACTATAGGGTATCTATATTTGAAAACGTCTCACTGTAGGTTACAGATTGTACTATAACCATCTCTTTTTCTCTTCCCTCCCCACTCTTGGTTCTCAAACTAGAGGGTTCATTTTTTTTAAATTTTGTTTGTTTTTTTTTGTGTCAGACCTCGTATACCCAAGGGTCCAACAAATATTTCCATTCCCCATCGATCTGACCAATTCATCCACTGCCTGTAAACTAAGAAAGGGTTTTTAGAACCCCTTATGAGTCAGTATTTACTCACTGGGAGAACCCAGACTCCATCCATCCCCACCACCTAGAGTGAGAGCACCAGCAGAGGTCCCATATTTATTTCAGTGACATTTATCATTACATCTTCTGGATTTTTAAACTAAATTACTTTATTATCAGAAATTCTGGTGGACTCTTTTATTAGCTTGCTTCAGGGCTGGTAATAAAGAATATTAGACCTTGCAGACTGGAGTGCAATGCCAAATTTTAAGGATTACTGTCAGGGAAGAAAAGGTTTGCAAATTTCTCATTTTGTTATAGGGGAAGAAGTAAAGTAATGGGAAAAGAAAAGGTAGTGGGTGGGGGGAGAAGAAAGGAGAGGTAGAAAAGGAGAGGAGTAGAGACAGGGAGAAAAAGTGAAAGGAGGAAAGAAGAGGGTAGAAGAATAGAGAAGATTATGGTGAGGATAGGAGATGAGATAAAATAGTGTAGGGGAAGGGAGAAGAGAGAGGAAAAGAGAAAAGAGGGTGAAGAAGAGAAAATGGGAGAGGAGAGGTGAGGAAGAGAGAAGCAAGAAAGATTAAGGAGGAAAGGGAAAGAAAATGAAGGAAGGGCAGGAGATAAGTGAAGATTAATTCAGAAAGGTAGGAAGAGGATAGGTGAGGAAGGAAGGAGATGAGAGGAGATGAAAGGAGAGAGGGAGAGAAAAAAAGAAGCCAGAGGAGAAAAGCAGAGGAAGGAAGAGAGGGGGAGAGGCAAGGGCGAATTCTATTTGTGTATTATTGGAGAGTGGCAGTGACACTCCGAAAGATACAGAAAATTAAAATTAAACTTTTCTCACTTTACATCTGCTTGTAATATGATGAGACTATAATAAAAATGGCAAAGTGCGGTGCATTATTCAGCAAGTTTTCTCGGCTGATGTCTGAGGAGAGTGACAGGAACAAAGAATTTATTATAAAATGAAAATTTTCACTTGAACAAGACATCAGGGAAATAAAATATGTCAGTCACACAGAGATTAAGTGAGCAAGGTTTAACAAATCTAAGTTTTTAACTGTGTGAATACATAGTGAACAGAGCTAGTAGCTAACAGCCATTTGAAGTCAGACAAGCACCTGATCTTCCTGCTATCACAGAAATGAAAACTGAGAGTGACAGTATTGTAGGGAATTCAATTACTGTATGGTAATATGGTCCTCTAAACAAACTATAGGCAAGTAATTTAAAAAAAAATTACAATCCTGACACTACACTATAAGGCCAAACTTTTGTGGATGCCTGGGGCATCACACCTACTGTGTAAAGCCGCGTACACACGAGCGGAATGTCCGACAGAAAAAGTCAGACGGAAGCTTTTCATAGTCTATTCCAATCGTATGCCTCATCAAACTTTTTTTTTGAAAATTCTAGAAATGGAACATGTTCTAAATCTTTCTGACAGAATCAATTCCCATCGGTAAAACCGCTCGTCTGTATGCTGTTCCGACGGACCAAAAGTGATGCATGCTCTGAAGCAAGTACGAGACGTAAGCTATTTGTTACTGGCTATTGCACTTCCTTTTTCTAGTCCCGTCGTACGTGTTGTACGTCACTGCGTTCTGGACGGTCGGACTTTGGTCGGACTTTGGTTTGACCGTGTGTAGGCAAGACCGCTTGAATGGAATTCCGTCAGAGTTCCGTTGGAGAAACCTTCGGAGTTTATTCTGACGGCAAAACCAGTCGTGTGTACGCGGCATAAGAGCTTTTGTGCCGCTCCATTCCAAAACTGTTGACATTTTTAAGGAGTTCCCCCCCTCCCCCCCCTTTTGCACCTATAATAGCCTCCACTATTCCAAGAAGACTTTCTATGCCCTGCATACAACATATCCTGTCAACACACATCCTTAGTTGTCAAAGAGAGAAACTAGAGCAGGAGAGATCACATCCCACACCTCTTTCTGGTTTCCACTTCTTTTCGGCTTCATATAACTGTCACTACTCCTGCTAGTCTATAAATGCAAAAAATTGATTCACTACAATCTCGCCCCAAGTGAACTCAAAATAGCAGCGCTAAATAAAATACTAATCATAAATAAAATTGAAAAAGTGATATAATAAAATAATCTACCAGTGATATACTTATATAATCACTCCTTCCTATTCCTGTGCATCAAAATAATATAATCAAAAAGATCACAAATATAGTGCGCATAACCAAATATGTGAATATTATAACTGTACACAAAAATATATATAATTGAAAATATATATGTGTATAAACACCAGTGAATATAAGTCCACAAATGTGTAAAAAAAAAGTCCAAAGAAAAATATTATTAATCCGTGACGTGATAACGATGTAGATCTCCACTTTAAGTGACTCTTCCACCGCACCTCTGTGACCGTGAATCCACTCCCCTTAGGTTGATACACTCACCAGCTCCTTTCGCCCACACTCTCGTGTTGGGCCTTAAAGCCTTATCCCACACAGAAAGGGGAAATTAATGGTCTCCAAAAATTCACCTTTGCATATCCAGAGTGTGATGCTAAAGAGCTCTCTCCACATGAAAAAAAGAAAATGATCCAATAGTGCAATAACGTAATGGTATTTTATTAAAAAAACATACTCCTCCACCATTAAACTCACATCTTTGAAATTCACTGCAAGCTCAAAACAGGACAGCAAGCTGGCACAGCACAAACTCCAAACAGCAGTAACCAGTGTATGGTGGTCGCGGCGGACCCAGGTAATGCGCTCTCTAATAACCGTCTCACCCGATCCCTGGTGTTGCTCGGACCCACTTCCACACTTCCTCGTATGGCGCTCCCTGTCACAGCGTCCTACGTCACAAGCGTTCGATTGCCGTGTAGCCACGCCCCGACATGTTTCGTCATGAACACTTAATCGTGGGATTGGCTACACAGCACGGCAATCATTCCTTTATACCCTCCGCTCCCAATCCGAGCGGAAATGATCTTACTGCGCCTGCGCGCTCCCTGTGTCCCCGCTCGCATCATACACTGCCATTACAATGCAGCAGAGACAGTACAATTCTATTAATCATAATATTGATACAAATGTCAAAACATTTAATCCCACAATACCAATACTATCATTACTAATAATAAAATGGGGTCCTGGTCATGTTTTTCTTTAAATTGGAGGGACACACTGTGATACTTAAATCCATTTTTTATGTTAGACATGTGTTCAGAAATTCGCACCCTTAGAAGTCGCTTCGTGCGCCCGACATAGAACAGGCCACAGGGGCACCACATTAGATACACCACATACGTCGAGTTACAAGTGATGAACTCCCTTATTTCAAAGGTCTCATTTTCATAATTAGTGATGCTCTTCATCCCTCTATTGCTGGCCCTAGCTGTTCTGCAGCATACACACTTCCTGCATGGGAAAAAACCATTTAAGTCTATTTTTATAGAGGGGCGACCAGGTGGGTCAAGGATCTTCCTCACCACCCTATCCCCAAAACTGGGAGCCCTTCTATAAATAAACCTAGGGACTTCAGGCAGAACCTCCCCCAAATGGCGATCCCTACAAAGAATATACCAATATTTCTTAAAAATATCTTCAATTTCTTTGTATTGGTAGTGATAATTAGAAATAAATCCCCACTGGTGTTGTTCATTGGAGGTGGTAAATTCTTTTTCTTTGCTTTTTAAACACTCTTCCCTTGGGATATTTCCCACCTGCTCTATAACCCTATCCAGGGATCCTTCCGAATATCCCTTTTGCAGGAACCTCTCGGATTGCAGGAAAGATTTAAATATTAATATATTTCCTTTGAGGTATTCACTGGGTTAATGATTTAGATTAATTCGTTGATAGGGTAGTATTAATGGATCTTAACTCTTATGTTTCATTTTATTTTTCATTTCATTTTATTTTTTATATCTAACCACTTCGTCAAGGGAATGATGTAAAATCCCGCAGTTTTTATGTAGTTTTAATCTATATAAGGGAGAATTAGCCCGTTTAAAACCTTGTGTGGAGGTGAAATCCTCATTTTATTATTAGTAATGATAGTATTGGTATTGTGGGATTAAATGTTTTGACATTTGTATCAATATTATGATTAATAGAATTGTACTGTCTCTGCTGCATTGTAATGGCAGTGTATGATGCGACAGGGGACACGGGGAGCGCGCAGGCGCAGTAAGATCATTTCCGCTTGGATTGGGAGCGGAGGGTATAAAGGAATGATTGCCGTGCCGTGTAGCCAATCCCATGATTAAGTCTTCATGACGAAACATGTCGGGGCGTGGCTACACGGCAATCGAACGCTTGTGACCTAGGACGCTGTGACAGGGAGCTTGTGTTTGTGCTGTGCCAGCTTGCTGTGCTGTGCTGCTTTGAGCTTGCAGTGAATTTCAAAGATGTGAGTTTAATGGTGGAGGAGTATGTTTTTTTAATAAAATACCATTACGTTATTGCACTATTGGATCATTTTCTTTTTTTCATGTGGAGAGAGCTCTTTAGCATCACACTCTGGATATGCAAAGGTGAATTTTTGGAGACCATTAATTTCCCCTTTCTGTGTGGGATAAGGCTTTAAGGCCCAACACGAGAGTGTGGGCGAAAGGAGCTGGTGAGTGTATCAACCTAAGGGGAGTGGATTCACGGTCACAGAGGTGCGGTGGAAGAGTCACTTAAAGTGGAGATCTACATCGTTATCACGTCACGGATTAATAATATTTTTCTTTGGACTTTTTTTTACACATTTGTGGACTTATATTCACTGGTGTTTATACACATATATATTTTCAATTATATATATTTTTGTGTACAGTTATAATATTCACATATTTGGTTATGTGCACTATATTTGTGATCTTTTTGATTATATTATTTTGATGCACAGGAACAGGAAGGAGTGATTATATAAGTATATCACTGGTGGATTATTTTATTATATCACTTTTTCAATTTTATTTATGATTAGGATTTTATTTAGCGCTGCTATTTTGAGTTCACTTGGGGCGAGATTGTAGTGAATCAATTTTTTGCATTTATAGTTGATAATATTTAAGCAGCAGCTTAGACTCAAGCTTTATTTTACCATCAGCGCAGTGTTTTGGGTGTAAGAAGGGGCGGATTTTCTACATACCTGATCTTTGACACTCCTGCTAGTCTATTGGTGGCTGAGACCCATTAATTACCGTATTTATCGGCGTATAACGCGCACCGGCGTATAACACGCACCTCAATTTAGGAGGGAATTTTAAGGAAAAAAAACTTTTAGGAGGGAAGTTGAAGGGAAAAAACTTACATTTAAATGCCCATCATTGCAGCCTTCTCAGTGCAGCCTTGTCAGTGCAACCATGTCAGTGCAGCCTTGCCAGTGCAGCCATGTCAGTGCAGCCTTGCCAGTGCAGCCATGTCAGTGCAGCCTTGCTAGTGCAGCCATGTCAGTGCAGCCATGTCAGTGCAGCCTTGTCAGTGCAGCCTTGTCAGTGCAGCCTTGCTAGTGCAGCCATGTCAGTGCAGCCATGTCAGTGCAGCCTTCCCCAGTGTCCAGTCCAGCCTTGCCCCAGTCCAGCCTTGCCCCAGTGCAGTCTTGCTGAAGCCTCTGAGCTTCAAAATTGCCGACCGCGATTTGAAAATGGCGCCGCCGGCGCCGAAATACACAGAGCCGGTCCTCGGCTCTTCTCGGCGGCTCTCGTTTACTTTCGGTTCCACTCGGACGGTGAGCGGAGCTATCCGAAACTAGCCGAGAATACTCGGCTAGGTTCGAGCGGCGCTCGAGTGAAACCGAAAGCCGCCGAGAAGAGCCGAGGACCGGCACTGTGTATTTCGGCACCGGCGGCGCCATTTTCAAATCGCGGTCAGCGATTTTTTTCGTTCTGACAGGTCAGGATCGCAGGGTATCGGCGTATAACACGCACCCGCGATTTTCCCCTGATTTTAAGGGGAAAAAAGTGCGTGTTATACGCCGATAAATACGGTAAGCTAAAGTCTTTGGCTCATCTAGCCGATTAGCCCCCAGCTATGGTCTTCCAATTGATGGACTTTGAGTTTTTACCATAAGGATTATAAGAAGAGGGGTGAGAAAACACCTCTCTTGTATGAGCAACTCTCCTGTAGCAGGAGGATTGATACTAAATTAAGCAAGATCAGAGCCAGGGACTTTGGTGAGCAGATTTGGTCAGTGTCGAAACCCAAATCAAAATCTGAACCGCATTGGGTAGATATGCTGATACCCAGATATGAATGAAATACCCTGGTCTCCCAGCAACATTAGTAAGATCAGCACACCGTCCACCATTGTACCTTTGGGCCCCCTACCAGCAGCAGTGGACTGGAAACCTTTGGCAAACACAATGAACTAGCCATTTCATGGTTGGGCAGATGTCTGTGTGGGCTAAAGAAAGTATACCACTCAAAGTGTGCTATGGTGCCACATTAACTGATGAGCATAGTGCAGCTCAGCTTAAGAACAGAGTTTATTGGAACACACCTTT
This sequence comes from Aquarana catesbeiana, assembly GCF_042186555.1. Lineage (NCBI taxonomy): Eukaryota > Metazoa > Chordata > Amphibia > Anura > Ranidae > Aquarana > Aquarana catesbeiana. The sequence continues at coordinate 636,845,042 of NC_133327.1, forward strand.
TCACATTTGCACATTTCACAGCACCGCCTTTGTGACCCCCATACGGTAATATGATATCACAAAGAAGATTAGTACTGGAAGACTTCCCTCTTATGGAGGCTATGATTGCAAGTCTGAACAGGGAAGCAAGTGGCTATATAATGTCTTTCTGACCAATTTCTTTTTTTTTTGAAAATCTTTTTATTGAGTATAAGACATACAAACAATTAACAACAATTAAACCTGCCACAGCATTGGGACTAGACCCACACAGGAGCCAGTGCCAGCCGGCCATTGGGCTGCATCCAGCATTAATATCATACATCTGTAGCATGTCCGAAAGAAAAGAACAATAACAAACAAACCTGGTGCGGTATTGGCTCCTGCTCAATTAAAGTATTTCAGGATCAGATTTATCAGCTGAGACCCATGGGACAATATTAGATATCAATTAAACCCATTACAGAGATTACATTACCATAAAATCAACCAATGTATCAGTATCACTTTCTCCCGTAGACTGGTATTATGTACCTGTTCAATCAGTCTGCGGTTGCCGTGGAGGCCTCAGCTAGCCATTTGGCCCACACTCTATCATATTTTTTGGGGCATCCCCTATTTTGATAGGTTTCCTTATAGAGTGGTAGTACTTTATTGACATGTGTTTTCCATAACAATATGGATGGCGGGGCACGTTTTTTCCAGCAGAGAGTGATCATTTTCCTTGCATAAAAGAGCAAGAGCCCTATGAGGGTTCTCTCTGCTATCTTGGGGGCTAATTCTTCCACTAAACCTAGAAGGCAGATCTGCGGGGTTGGGGCTATATCTGTTCTCACCACTTCTTGTATTATAGATATTACTTCTGACCAGTAGTTTTTAATTGCTGGACAGGACCAGAAAATGTGTATAAAATCACCTGGATCCCCAGTACATCTCCAACACTCCGAGGACAGGGAGGTTCTTTCTGACCAATTTCAAAATGGTGAGGTATGTCTACTCAGAGTCACCACCCCAACATATCTTATTAGTATTGTAACCCCCAGGTCAACCTCCTTACCAGTTTTCTACAATGCTAGGGGAACCCACAGTCCATCGTAAAGCACAGGCACCTTGTTCCACATATTGAAGAAACAAATGTGCATGTCATGTGAAATAGTTTGACATGATACATATAAGGAAGTCGAAAATTAGGTTGTACCACCGGGTTGCTTTTTATAGGGGCAGTGAGTGTACCCACCATCATTCCTGCCTCTGATTCTGCTTCACTTGAACTTACTTCTTCTGCTGGTTTCCTGTACTAGACTCGTTTATTGACTGAAATATCCATTTAGAGTGAATTGGCCTTTTAATTAGACGTTGCAAAAGCCTTGAAAATGTGCAGAATGTGAAGAAACCCTTAATAATCAACGAGACTTCAGTCAAATCATTAAAAGATATATGCAAAGCAGTTTCTATTACTTACAGTTCTCTGCACTCAGTGAACATCCAACAACAATATCTCAAGGGTAACATCACCAAGAAACATTGCCATAACATAAATCATTCTTTTCTTTAGTAACTCTGTTGTTCTCATCACTCTGTGGTTTTATTTTTTGTATCATATTATCTCTGGTCAAAGATAAAACTCCATGATACAATATATAATCTCAGCATGGAAACACATCAATGTTATATCTGTACAGTAAATTGAAAATATCTGAGAAAGGGAGTTGACTGTTGGCATCATTCAAAGCTCAATTAGATCCCCACCTGTCAGCTTTGGTCATGTGCACTTGACGTTCTTAATTCATAACACATTCAGCAAACTTTCAAAGGTTGGTGGTAAGTCACATGCGGTGTATTTTTTTCCAATTGAAATCTTGCAGTGATTTATATCTATAAAAATAGAGCAAGATCTGCCTAGAAATGAATTTGTTTCAGGCGAGCACTCAAATAATGGGTTGGAGTTTAAACAAAGCATTACTGTTATCCTTAGGGGCCTGTTCAGACTATGCATTGTGTTAATGTAACATGTTATAATGTATTAAGACATGCTGTGTTAAGGGTAGGGGTTAGCAAAAAAAGCACCTGATTTTTTTTTTCAAAGCACCATACCACAACATATGGCTCATATCTGTGACTTTTGGTACATTGTAGGTACAGTGCCTTGAAAAAGTATTCATGTATATTCATGTACAGTGCCTTGAAATTTCCACATTTTGTCATGTTACAACCAAAAACAGAAATGTATTTTATTAGGATTGTACGTGATCAACAAACACTAAGTGGAACATAATTGTGAAATGGAAAGAAAATGATAAATGATTTTTAATTTAAAAAAAAAAAAATCTGAAAAGTGTGGCGTGCCTTTGTATTCAGCCCCCTGTGTCAATACTTTGTAGAACCACCTTTCAATGCATTTACAACTGCATTTCTTTTTGGGAATGTTTCTACCAGCTTTGCGCATCTAGAGAGTGACATTTTTGCCCATTCTTTTTTGACAAATAGCTCAAGCTCTGTCAGATTGGATGGAGAGCGTCTGTGAACAACAATTTTCAAGTCTTTCCACAGATTCTCAATTTGATTTAGGTCTGGAATTTGACTGGACCATTATAGCACATGAATATGCTTTGAGCTAAACCATTCCATTGTAGCTCTGACTGTAAGTTTAGGGTCCTTGTCCTTCTGGAAGGTGAACCTCCCCCCAGTCTTAAGTCTTTTGCCGAACTGTAACAGGTTTTCTTCTAAGATTGCCCTGTATTTGGCTCCATCAATCTTCCCATCAACTCTGACCAGCTTCCCTGTCCCTGCTGAAGAAAAGCATCTCCACAACATGATGCTGCCACCACCATGTTTCATGGTGGGGATGGTGTGTTCAGGGTGATGTGCAGTGTTAGTTTTCCGCCACATATGGCATTTTGCTTTTAGGCCAAAATTTTGGTCTCATCTGACCAGAGCACCTTCTGCCACGTGTTTGCTGTATCCCCCACATGGCTTCTGGCAAACTGCAAACAGGACTACTTATGGCTTTCTGTCAATAATGGCTTTCTTTTTGCCACTCTTAAATAAAGGACAGATTTGTGGAGTGTAAGACTAATAGTTGTCCTGTGAACAGATTCTCCCACCTGAGCTATGGATCTCTGTAGCTCCTCCAGAGTTACCATGGGCCTCTTGGCTGCTTCTCTGATTAATGCTCTCCTTACCCGGCCTGTCAGTTTAGGTGGACGGCCATGTCTTGGTAGGTTTGCAGTTGTGCCATACTCTTTCCATTTTTGGATAATGGATTGTACAGTGCTCAGTTAGATGTTCAAAGCTTGGTATATTTTTTTAAACCATAACCCTGCTTTAAACTTCTCCACTACTTTATCCAGGACATGTCTGGTGTGTTCCTTGTCCTTCATGATGCTGTTAGTTCACTAAGGTTCTCTAACAAACCTCTGAGGGCTTCAAAGAACAGCTGTATTTATACTGAGATTAAATTACACACAGGTGGACTCTATTTACTAATTAGATGACTTTTGAAGGCAATTGGTTCCACTAGATTTTAGTTGGGAGTATCAGAGTAAAGGGGGCTGAATACAAATGCACGCCACACTTTTCAGATATGTATTTGTAAAAAAGTTTGAAAACCATTTATCATTTTCCTTCCATTTCACAATTATGTGCCACTTTGTGTTGTTTTATCACATAAAATCCCATTAAAATACATTTACGTTTTTGGTTGTAACATGACAAAATATGGAAATTTTCAAGGTGTATGAATACTTTTTCTAGGTACTGTAGGTGCATGGGGGGGGGGGGGGGGCATTAGAAATGAATTAAAGTGTATTTTCAGGCAAACCCCTTTGTTAGTAGAAAAATATTAGGTCCTCAATTGGAGTTTAATAGATTCTGGTGCTCCATTGAGGAGATTTCCATTCACTTCCTGCTCTTGGTTCAATGGGGAAATCTGTAGCAATAAAATATATTGGAGGTTTTAGTCTTCCTGATGTAGCAATGTGGACTAAAATTATAAAGTACAGTGATCCTCCGGTATTTCTATGCATCGCATGTCCCTCTAGTGTCCAGTGTTATCAACTGACATTTTTGTGAGCCAAGCTAAAGGGATTGTAGGATGAGTAGATTCCTCAGACTGATAATTGCCTCGCATGACTCTGTACCTGGCCTACATATCCCAGAGATCTTTGCTACCATCAGAGATATTGCTGGGAGGTACTATATAAGAAGCCAAAGCCCTGCCCTGCCCTGCACTCTCTTCCTGCTGGGCCTGACGTGAGACAGACCTCTTCGTGCATGGAGAGAGAGGTCGCGGCCTACCACGCGGTGTATCACATTCCAACCCGGATGATTGGAGCCTAGCACTGCTTGCTGTTCATCAGACATCCAATCAGCACCACTTCAGTCGCCCGCCAACCTGTGTTGTGAGCTTTGCATCGGGAGATCGATACGACGGATCTGCTGCACGTGTGCCGCTACAGGAGCTGCTGTCCGGAGGGCTTTAAATCGGCCTGGTCATTGGTGAGAGGGCAATTGCCCACCTTTACAAATCCTTTTCTCACGGTTTCACTGTGACACTTTTCACAGACAGCTTTACCTTGGGAGTACTTTACTGAACCTATCTTGAACACTGTGCATAGACACCTTTATCTTCCACCATTTCAAGAAACCTTATTGCTTGCTATTACACCTTATTGGATACAATTAATGAGCTCCTACTGCCGGTGAAAACCATCAGATCTGCAATGGGGACATTGCTGTCATTATTGCTACAAGGGTCCTTATACCATTGCCATTAAGTCTGACCTCTCATTAGAGTTAAAGGTTTATAGGCTGGCCGAGGTTTCCCCTTTAGAAATTTGTCAGTATAACCATGTAACTTTGTTTATCCTTTCAGGTGCAAGCAGAACTCCACTGTACATGTGTATATACTAGACTGTTTACCTGCAAATATCTTGAATTATGTTATTCGGAGGAATTACTTTGCTGAGTTGGCACTGTTGCCCAAAATTCAGCAGATCTATTACCGTCTCTTTGTGACAATATCTTCTTTGAACTGTCCTAGTAAACATTATCAGAATATAAATACACCGAGTTGTCTGACTTATTGCTTTAAGGTCGTGCAAAGATGTCTGAACCCAGAGTGTCAGGTGGGTTGGAATGTTCATCAGGTCATGGCAGTGCAGATGAGCAGGTAAATCCAAGCAGCCCCTTGGGGGGCCGTGCTACACTTTCAATACTAAAAAGTATTTTAATGCTGCTGTGTCTGCGTTGCAGACATATCACCATGCCATAGCTCTCAACTGTATCTCCACTTCTCATCTTAGCATGTTGATAAGCATTATATAGTTTATGAACTATGCTCTGCCAATAGACTTCTACTTAAAGTGCTTGAATCACTAAAGACCCATCCACACCAGACCTAAGTATGCTGCATGAATCTATGTTGCATCATGCTGCATTAGGCTGCCTATTTCAAATTTATTGGCCATAACAGTGCATGAGAATATAGTTGTAGGCCAGCCTGTCGCGCTTAACTGCTGAGGCTGCACAGCCCTGGGCTGTCACACAGCAACAAACAAACAAGTACAGCTTCTCTCCCTCTCCTCAGCCTTGCAGGGAGAGAGGAGATGGGGAGACACTTCAGGGCTGCACCCACAGCTGCTAGAGGAGAGTCCTGTCCACAACAGAGAGGAGGAGGGCGATTGGCTGCAGGGCCGCTTGGAAAAGCAGCCCAATAGCCCAGGAAATGCAAGGCTGCTGGACAATGTAGTTCCCAGAAAAGCAGTCATTGATGAAGCAAAGCCATGTGGGACTACAAGCCCTAGTGGGGAACAGAGTTCTACAAAGAAGGTAAAGTGCTAGAAAGACACATTGCTGAACAGTTTTGTGTGGAGAAAGCCAGGGAGAAATACATGCCCCGAGCAGAGGAGGAATGGAATCAGTAAAGGGCATACATGACAGGGTGATAAGGGGAACCGGTCTGCAGGGGTTAATCTATTGTAATGTTAGCATGGTCAGTCCTTGCACTTACCTTATTGGCCCAGAGGACGGTGTGATGGGGTGGTACAGTTGTACTGTTTGGCTGTTGGGGTCCTTGACGGAGGTCAAGGACCTTATCTGAGGTATCCATTTGAGGTATTGAGACCTCAAGTGTGTACGGTATATTGGTGTTAAGACCGGTGGGTGTCTGAGGTCAGCTGGTTTAGGCTCTGAGCTGGCTGGGGTTGCAACTCAGCTATCTGGTGCCTCGGACACAAAAAATTGGCAATGTGGCACCGTCAGGGACCTCGAATCTTGATAGCTGGATAAGTTATGTATGGTTATGTTATGGTTTATAAAGAAAGTGTATGTTTAATAAAAGGCCGTGTTCGGCCAGTTTAACTCCATTTATGTTTTGCGTGGTCATTCCTGATAAGTAAAGGGGTTAATTGGGGCAGACATAGGTAGGGGCAGTCTTAGGTGAGCTCTTACCTACCCTAGTCAAGAGCTGGGCTGCTGAGGCAGGTGACGCTGCTGAGTGCAAGTGCTTCATTGTGTTACTGGATCGGGACTGAACTGTTGCTTCTGAGACCACTGCTGCCAGAAGGACACATGAGGCTGCAGGTGATAGCTTGCCCACCACAGTCCGTGAGAAACTGCTTACAGTTTTCTTGCCAGGTGGGATCTCATTGAAGCTGCGGCATACAGATCTGTGTTGCCACAGGACTGCAAGACCCAGCAAGCTGCAAGAGATTGCATCTGTACCCATAACATCTGCCATTTCACCAAGAGTTGCTGCTACAGAATTTAGAGATGCTGCCATCTCCCTCCGAGACCACAATAGTCACGCTGCTCATGTATACACTGTTCTGTACACCTATGAGAAGAGGGACCTTATGATGGGCTTCAGAGTAGTGAGAGGCCTCTGGCCACCGTCTATGCTTTACTTCTGTTTTAAGAGACAGGGCCACCCTTTTCTGAGATCCCAAAGGATTTGTTTTGAGGAATATTTAGCTTTTTTTACGTTAAAGTTAACAAAAACTCTGTTAGGAGCAGTCCAACTTATTCTTGGACCCCAACGCAGGCCACCGACTAGTATACTACTGGCCAGGAGAGCAATGAGAAAAGACTTTGACTTTATAGCCCCTGTGTGTATATGTCCTATATTTAGGTCAGGGCCTTTTGATATCTCTGTTCACCATTGTTTGTTATTGTTGTTTCTGCATTTTCTCTGCTGGACATGAAGTCTGAACAAACAGCTTTTCCTTCAGCCTTAGTATGTCAGAGGGTGCGGTACTTCCCGAAGGGTATTAGCTATTTTAAATAGGGAACCAGCAGCTCCTTCAGGGGTAAGCGATATATGCTGAATTTTCATTCAGCACACTGCACACCGTAGTCTGCACTGTCATGTTGACACATGTCTCTTAGACAAGGTCCACCATAGTCACTGGAAGCTGGTCCAGGGTGGAGATGAGCTCAGGTGTCCTCTGAATTTATCTCTAACCCAAACGCCACACTCCCACTTTTTTGTACTCTAATGAACTGTGTGCTGGGTCATTGCTCCTCTCTAGAGCAATAATATGCAAGCCCTTCTGTGGTAAGTTTATGTAGACAGGGAGTGCCTGAAAAAGGGTGGAGGATAGCAACAGCTCTGAGAAGAAAATCGGGTAAAAAGACTGTAAAACACCATTCTATGGAAAATAACATGGCCGTTTTTTTATGGTACAGAGTGCATTACCAATCAAAATGTCATCCAGTTACGGTTTAGATCTACTTTAACCTAAGCCCTAACACTGGCTTAACCCTTTTCAACCATGTTTACCTATTACTGTAGGTGCCGAAAATTTAGGCACAGTCATGCACAAATATCTGCACTAAAACTTTTGCTCCTTGCACTAAGCTTATGACTGGATGTCAGTGCTAAAATCAAGTAATCGCCATGAAAATCATATTAAAATTTACTTTAAAATTCTTGTTATTACAAAATAAATGCCTGAAATGCAGATTTTTTTCCTTAAATCATTTTTTCTGATAATAACTTAAATCTTAAAAAGTGTTTTCTGACTTTTCCTACGGGCTGTCTCCACATCGATCTACAGGAAGGGCAGATCTTTGAAAAAGTAATCTGTAATCTTGTTCTTTGAAAGACAAAGTTCTTTAACAAGTAAGGAGCACACAGATGTGCTTTTTAGAGAGCATTTTACCTCTTTTCTCCCTAAGAACAAATATAGTTTATAAATCAAACACTCAGCAAGAAAGGCATTACCATTAGAGAACATTGCAGGGTGGTAATAGATATTAGAGCATTGTGGGTAATTTTCTTAGCCATAATTGGACCTCCAACTGTAGAAGATAATGAAGATAGCCAGGAAAACATCAGGTTATCAAGCTCCTATACCCCCCCCCGAAACTGGCTTGAAAGCTGAGTGTAATTTACCTGGTAATTACACACCGTGTGTTATTGTTCAAACATATGTATGGTGAAACGGGCAGATCTGGGAAGAGTGCCATCGTGCTGCCTATCAGCTCTTCTTATTTATAAGCTTGTAATAAGAGAGAGCATAATTCCCGCAGATTCCACTTAAAGGGAAGTTATTGCCTTGTTAGCAAGGTGAATCTTCATATATCATACATAGCAATGGAAAATGAGGATCTGTATACTTACACCTGTCCTGATTTTAATGCAACAGTGCTGAATCTTGTTGGCATAGCTATGGGATGTGGGTGAGACAGAGACAAAAGCTGAGACAGTGTAAAGCAACAAATAATATTAATCACTGAAATCTTAAAGTGTACAGGTCATATATTGTAGGATGCCCTGACAGTCCCTAGCCCTTCTTCCAGTCTTATACTCAGCTGTCCCCTATCCAGGGAGATACCACCCACAGAGCTGCTTGTCAAAAATCTCATGTATGTGCTGTGCATTCTCCATTAAATCCCACGAAGAGGTGATACTCTGAATGACAGAGTACGAACTGACCATAAGATTAAATGGACAAGCAGCAGGATAGTTTGGGAGCAAAATCTCTCTGGATCAGGGACAGTTGGATAAAAGCCAAAGGGGGGAGTGATAGATATGCTTTAACATGGACCTATGCTTTGTGCATTCAAGTCAAAGCATTTCACTTTAATGCCAACCTCAACAAAAGCGCATACTCCTCAGACAGCCAGCAAGATGTAGGAGAATTGCTGGGACCTGCAGTCCTCCATGAAGCCACCAAAGTATTGGAGCATCTCCTTAATGGATTTTCCTGTTCATGGACTCTGCCAGTAATGGACGTTATCTTGTACAGGTGTAGCAATAACTCTCGGTGGAGCTGCTGGTTTAAAGCGGGCTGTTACCTTCACTCTCGACACCTCTGTTTCACCGCCACCGGGTCTAGGGTTCCGTTGAGTTTACCTCTGGGCGATGCAAGCACTGAACACTCGAGTATATTTTTCCAATGCTTTAATGAACAAACAAAAGAAGTAGCAGGAAAGAGGCAGAAGGAAAGCTGCAGGGAACCTCAAATACCTTTCAGTAGTATTCTTCAGAACATTCTTTGCAATTGAACACTTGTAGTTGAATAGTCTCCCCTTTTTTTGTATGATCTAATCTTTGCCCACCTGGATAGACATCTCTCACTTGCCTAGCAGCCAGTACGCAGCACAAACAAAAGTCTCTGCCACAGACTTGTTTGGAATGAAACCCGTACAATCCTCTGCCACAGGATGTATTGGTTTGCGATTAATGTCAGACACAGTACTTGAACCTTTAAGCCAACCCGGCAGTACTATGCAGTAAGACTACTTTAGGATACGTCCTCCAACCGAGTCACCAGGCCCCTCTCCAGACCAGCACTCTGCATGATCCTTCCATGACGGGTCTTCCCCTGGGATCTTCTCGGTTGTCCAGCTTCTTCACTCAGGATAGACAGCTCAGGACCCTTCCTCTGCTGCTGTGGTAGGCCCCAGACAGGCTTCTGGGCCCACCCACACGCCGCAGCGACGTGGGTCTCCGGAACGGAGGACCACGAGGTGGTACCCTTAACACATACCTGTCGGCCAGGAGGGCCAGCAGGTGGCTGAAAACGAACCCCAAAATATGGCGTCTGACCCATAAATACCCTCTCCCAGAATACAACTCGTAGGACCACCTCCACCGAATTGTCCCCGGGACAGAGGAGCACTCATACGCTTCAACACGTTGCTTTTCCAACACTGGCCCATAGCGACAACGACACCCACCGGCACAGTGTGGAACTACATTCAACTCAGCCAAGCTGGAACAGAGGCAAATCTAACTTCCTATAATAAGTAACCCACTAGATTTACCTATCTGCGGTAGATTGAAAATCTACCCACGCTACACAGATATGCTAGGGCAGCCACAAGCCTGTAGTTAGGGACTAGGAATGTTAGGGAATTGACTGTACTTTATATTGAACTGTTTATTATCTTGTGGTTCTCATCATCCTGTATTTTTCAAGTAAAGTTTTTTTAAACTTTGCCTTTGCCTTATCTGAAGCTACTAAGGGAGTGCAATGCAAGTAACCAGATGATATAGTTACAGCTCAGGTCACTGAACATATCGAGGTATGAAGACATCAGTACAAAGAGTTATAACAGTGTGAAGATGCAAGTGGTTACCAAGGGTAATGAAGGGTTCTCCAACAGCCTGTCGTTAAGCATGAACTTGTGGCAGGTGAGAGCTAGGGAGATATTATCGGCACTCCTCCTGCAGCGATTCGTCTCCCATAGCTACGGGAGCAGATCTGCACCACCAAGGCCCTCAACCTGTGCACAGATATAGAAAACAAAGGGTTAAGTGAAGTGCACGCATGGAGTCCATGCTAGGTGCACAGTAGGACCCCATACTGTTACTGGGAGCGTTTACTAGAGTTTGTTCATGTTTGTCATCTACTGGGTCATGGGCTTGGCTCAAGTAAAGGTACACCATGTGTATGGCAGTCACCCTGTACAAAGTGACTGGGGTAGCCCAGTGGAACTCATCCTGGGGTAGGCCTGTCATGTGACCCTTGCTTGGCACCCAACAAGGAGGGAAACATGGAGGAGGTACCACCCACCTACCCCCTTACAAGTTGAATACTCAGGTACCAGTGCCAGTGGGGAGACTTTACTGGGCTAAGCAAAGTTTAATTTTAAGGATAATAATATATCCTATGGCATTTATTAACAAATTCCTTGTGAACCTGTAGCTGTTTAATGTAGAATGCCCAATTAACAATGCCTGGCCTTTCAAATAATGTGGGTACTTACACAGAGCTGAGGGCAAGCAGTTGGGGTCAATGGCATGGATGTAGACACCTCCATAGCTCCAGCAGAGTTCGGCTTGGATAGATTTTCCTAGCTTATCTTCATTGTTTCCCCTGAGACTTGTTACATATCCCGAAGTGCTCCCTCTCCCTTGGGCACAAATTCACCAGATTCAAATCTGCGTGTGTGAGCAAACATCTTCCATTGAAAATATTGTTTAGTGCCTGTGTCGTGCATTCGTGGTCACCTGCCATCTGCCGCTTCTAAATAGGTATGAAGATTTTTGGCCAGGCTGCCATAAACCCAGATTTCCTATGCATGTGTCCAAAGGTTTCTCTAGCATTCCATACCACTCACTTGAAACAGATGACTGTACCCTCATATGTATGAAGAGGCAGAGTCTATAACAGACTGGTAATTATTCTCCATGAGACAGTTCACTGCAACCCTCAATCTCCATTCTCATTTCATCTCAGACACCCACTTCCAATGAGATGCCAGGCATTGTTATCAGAGGCTTTCTACATAAACAAGTTATGGGTTTGAAATATTTTTTTTTAAGGGCATTAAAATAGTTTAACTTTTAATTCATCCTGAAGAATACAAAGTCCATATAGTATTTGCTCCTATTTGGATCAGTAGCCCCCTTCTGGATTAAAAAAGCCCCTATTTTTCTTACTGTAGCTCTACTCCATTCTTAAACCCAAATTATGGGCATTCCTGTGGGGGGTGGGGATACAGCCAGCACTGAGCACTGTCTTTTCTCAAAGATGACTGTTCTTTTTCGAAGGCAACACCACTGATCATTCATTCATATTGGTAAAAGATCATTCAGCTCTGTGTCTATCTGTGGCTGCTTGTACACATACACAACCAACAGTGAATGGATCACACAGCCCCGCAGTACTGAGTGATCTTTTACTTTTTTGAATAAATAATTAGCACTGCCATGTATGACACAATCCTGCATAAACACACAGCACCCCAGGCTTTGTGATCTTAAGTAAATGGCAGTGCTGGTTTTCATTGCCTTTTTAGCAGTATGGTTGGATGAGGAAACATGACTGTCCCACCATGCTGCTAGAAACGGATTCCACTTACATGCACTTGGCCCCCCTAAATGATTGAATAAAAGTTTTAGAAGTCAAGTAAAACTTCTTTAAATAAACTGCATAGTCAGGAAGTGTGGAAGCTGCCGTTACTAACCTTTCCTCTTTAGTTCCAAACTTGTATGGTTATCCAGTGGCCACAGATTCCAATGGCACCATGTTCTATATGCATTTGGTTCTCTAAAAGACTGAATAATATTTTTAGAAGTCTGACGAGACTTACTATAAAAAAAGTCTGGAGGCTGCCATTTCTAACCTCATTTCTTCAGTACCTCAACCAGTCTCCAGTAGCATGTCTCCAGTAGATGCCATAGTTTCTAAGTCCATGAACCACAACAAGTATACAGATTAGGAGGTAGGATTTCACTCTATGACTTTCTTGATCTGCATACTTGTTCCAGGTCAGTGGTTCAAAGTTAAGGCCAAAGACAGAATATGGCCTCCACCATATTTTTGTTAGTAAAGGTCCCCTTTAAGGCATGGCATTGGATGTGATACTGTTGTTTGATTTATTGGCATTAAACAAACATTGCAACTATTCTAATGGCAGAAATTAGACCAATTTACTATATCAATTTCTAAACCTGCCACAAAAAGGGAAAGAAAAAAGCTCTACAGATAATCCTATAAATTCTATTACTTTACATATCTCTCACTACATCTTCTGTTTGTGCTCGCTTTTTCTCTCCGTCACGTTGTCTCCTGGACACAATCACTTTATATAACAGCACGTTACCTTTTTCATGGATTGTGAGTGGAAGAAAAAAAAATAAAGGCTCAGAAACCATTTGGCGTTTGAACATTCTTCATTTGTTAGACTAATGCTTATTCAGTTAAACTATTGAAAGCTGAAATCATGCATTCTAAGAGCTAAACTCTGGTGTATAAAAATATCAGTAAACCTGCGGCTTCCTTTTCAAGGCTAAAATATTTCTTTGTCTTCTTCTATTATTTCATATTATTGTATTGATTTTTGAAAACTCTAATAAAAATGTAGACCAAACAAAACGTAACTGGGCAACAGGAATACTATTTCCCTGATGAGTACAGGCTTACAAACCTGGTTGGGATAGCAGAAGAAATGTATTCAAATGTTTCACTTATTGGAGGCTACATGGCCTTCCTTTGGTTGCATCTGTGTCATTCATCAGATCACCAGTGCATCTTGGTGTTGGTAAATCCTTCTATTATGAGTTTCCCAAGTGTCACTTATGTACGTAGATTAATTAGAATGTTTTAGGCTAGGTTCACACAAGCCTGCACGGTTTTACAATGCAGCTAGTGCAGTGTTGGCTCCAACAGGGAGTTGTGTGATGCTTATTTTTCTCTTTTTAATCTTTATTTTAAGTGTAACATAGTGACACTTTATTCGTGGCACTGCAGAGCAATGTGCGCTTACATGCAGTGCCATCCAGTGCCATCCAGTGTGGTGCAGAAAAATACAGATATGCTGTGTTTTCCCCACTGCAATGCACCACACATCACGCCAATGAACACCTGTTCTTATGGATAATTTATGATTGCATTCCCTATTGTGCCCAATTTTATGATACATAAGTATTCTAGTTAAAGCAGAACTTCAGTCATTTTTCATCTTTCTGCCCTTGTTTTTTTAACTTTGGATAGTAAAACATTTTTTTTCTGCTAGTAAATACCTTATCCAGCCCACTTCCTGTTTCTTGTCTGGAAAAAAGCCTAGGCTTATGATATCATGCACAGCTCTCTCTCTCACTGCCGTGAGAGTTTGCCAGGAAGGAAGGGGGATGAGTCATAAGAGGGCCAATGAGAGCTGCAGGGCTTCAGAGCTGGAGGTGTGCCTCTGTGTAAATCCAGGAAGTAAACAGGCAGCAGCTTCAGCTGCCCACAGTTAAAATGATTGCAGCCAGACTCAGTGGAGGGAGATTTCTGCAGCATATTTGGCAAGTACAGAATCACAGTATATACAAAATAATATGCAAAGTGGTTGGAGGGAAGCTTCAGAATGGCAAAGATGTTTTTATTACAAATTATGTGAGCAGACTGCAGTTCCTCTTTAAGTTAGACAAAGTTTGGCAAGTTGCCTGGATTTGCGAAGATTATGTTTGGTTCTGAGACGAGCAGTTGTAGGTTCTTGGGTTTAGTAGAATTCACAAGTCTCATTTTCACTGCCACTACGTGAAGGAAAATTACCCTAATGGGACACAGACAGCAGAAAAACTGACAAGGGTTTTAATCACTCCCTTCTCTTTCTAAAACATGGAAAAAAACAAAACAAAATTGGGCTTTAGATATATTTAAACTCATTGGACTACAATAAACTGAAATCTGATTGTCTGTGCTCAGTTACTACACTTGGCAAATCAGTGCTGTTTGCGCTCTTCATTAAAAAGCATGGGATCGATGGGTTTTGAGCCACAGCAGCTAAGACCAGTTCTTGTTGCCAACTCATTGCTGCATTCTCTACTGTGCCCCATTTTCTGATACATGAAAACTATAATAGCAAAAGTTTGGCAAACTGCTTGCACTGTCCTGGGTTTTGAGAAGAACAGACAGTCATAGATTCTTGGGTTTCGTGGAGTTCACAAGTCTCATTTTCACTGCCGCCCACCACTCAGAGTTCTTTCTAGTTGTAGTGTCTCAGGAGTGCCTTTTGTATTTGTTTTACCCTTAAATGGATGATTACTATTCTAAAACAATCAATATTGGAAATGATGGTCAATGGAGTTTAATGGAAAATTGCTTTTGATTTACAAAGCAATGGAGTTAAAAAACGCATTAGAAAAAACATTACCTTACAAAGTCGCTTGTATCATTCTTTATAAATGTCATGACTAAATACTGTACATAACTGCTTTCATGTCACATTATAAGATATGGAAAATGTTGATCAATTTTAATCAGAAGTTGTTTAGCATGAGTATAAAATCAGATATTTCCTCTTCTGTGAGTCCGGTAAGTAATAATTACCTGCTGGGGTTGTTGGAGTTTTTCAATACAAATGGATACATTATGACATTATCCTTGTTACTAATCAAGATGGTAATTGTTATCTGGCTAGTTTATTAAAGAAATGCAGATCTCCTTTCCTTGATCATTGGTGAGTCATTAAGTTGATCAATTTTCTTCTACTTTTCAAAAGTCTGACAAACCTACAAGAAATGAGATTTCAAGGAGTTATTCGTGAAAACGTTTTCCCCACAATACTATTTAATTTTAATAATGATACTGGTGTATGGTTGTTGAATGAAGTATGGATAAAAAATCTGTATACTAAAGTAGGCCTGTCATGAAAATGTATCTCACACACACACCATCCAAATAAGTTTATCATTTATACCTAAAAATTAAATAAAACATCATGAGTAAAAAGTAAAAAATACTCAGCTTCCACCTCTGCTTCTGGTGCATGCGCCTTGGTGAGGTTGATGTCCCTGGGCCTTCTACCTGGATCCTAAAAAAGCTGAGGATCCCAGATCACAAGATAATCTTTTTTTTTTTGAAGGTCAAACTTTGAGAAGAAAACCTGTCTTTAAGTGGTTCTAAAGGTGTATATATATATATATATATATATATATATATATATATATATATATATATATATATAAAGAGGTTATACTTAATTTCTGTGTGCAATGAAAGTTACCCCTTACCTCCTCTTCTGGGGTCCCCCACCTGTTTTGCTTGCGTCTATCTAGCAAGGTTACTCTGTAGTATAAGCAAGGAAGCTGAGATTTCTGCAGTGTGTAAATGTGCTTTTACTACTGTATACAAAGATGCTGTACATACAAAACTATTACAATATTAGGAATACAATACAAGACTGACAGATATCTATAACAAGCAAAATGCCTAGCAAATGAACAGCCTATGGTAACAGTACAAATACATTTAAAGGTTACTTATCTTCTGTTACTGTATGTTCATGATCTCCATTGGCAACGATTCCTCTGGAGGATCAGGCACGTTTCTTCTATCATGGGTGTCTTCTGATCTTACAGCATGCTGGTGTGTGTGTGTCCCAGTCTCTACTCGCCCCTTTTATGTGTCAGGCTGTTTACCATAGTTACCAAACAACAGAAAACATACCTCTTTACTGTAGCTGTAGAAAAAATGGACTGTTAAAAACTGTCAATTATATACAAAAATGGTATCTACGTACCCATTGTCTACTCAAGCCAACACCTGGAAGTAATCTAACAGTCATTCTTTCAGTTTGAGAGCTGAAAGAACCTCAAACAAGTAAATCTCTCACTTGTGTACTGTAGCTATAGAGACAATAGCCTGTTGAAACTGTCAATTGAATACAACAATACAACGCACCCATTGTCTACTCACGCCAGACCTGACAGTATCTCTATGACCAACCACTATTGTGTAATATTATGTCCCATGTATCTTATGTCTGATTAATATAAAAAAATCATATTGTAACAAACGCAACACACCCCACCAGAGTTCTCTGCTCCTCCTCTTTTCCTCCTCTTTCAAGCCATGTGCTGAGGGGGCACTCATGTAGGTACA
Organism: Aquarana catesbeiana; assembly: GCF_042186555.1. Classification (NCBI taxonomy): domain Eukaryota; kingdom Metazoa; phylum Chordata; class Amphibia; order Anura; family Ranidae; genus Aquarana; species Aquarana catesbeiana. The sequence goes on from NC_133327.1 coordinate 636,861,844, forward strand.
CTCTTGAGCCAGAATGTGTGCATCCATAGATATAGACAGCGGCATGGTCCTACCCCCTTCTCCCTCCTTACAGAATTTGACTGACATCAGCAGTAGCCAATGGCTTCCGCTGCTGCCTCTGGGTTCTGTGAGAAGAAGAAGAGAGAGAGCAACACTGCTGCAAATGGGCACAGTGCTGGATTGGGGGAGGACTTAGGTAAGTTGGGAGAGGAACAAGTAGCTAGACATTTTTTACTTCAATGCAGGGAATGCAGTAAGGTAAAAAATGTCTTTAGAATCACTTGAAAGTAAAACTATAGGCAAGCGCTTAAATACAAATCTGAGAACTGTCAAAGGCTTTGAAATCTGCAATTTGATTCTTAAAGTGTTACTAAACTCAGGACCCTGCATTCACTATATCTAGTCTCCCACAGTACACAGAACATGGAAATACAATAGTTTTAGTAAATATAAAATGCTAAATACCTTTTCTCATCAGCATTTAGAGCAGTCTTGTGACTTCTATCAGTGTCTGGTTAAAGCTTGTAGGAGGAGTTTTCATACTCCTCTGACTGCCCTATGAGGATCCAGGACCCCAACCCTCTATCCGGACAGTGCTGATTGGCCTTGTGCTGATCACATGCACCCAAAAAAAACCTATCTAGCAATGCACACCAAAATGAGCATGTGCAGCTTGTCCCCTTACCTCTGTACTATCAGGAGATGGATTGGGGACAGTGGAAGAAGGGGAGGATCAGAGAAGACAGGGTCAAAAAGTCTTGCACAAGAAGCAATGCAGAGGATTGACCCCTTAGGTTCCACAGTGAGTATAACAAGCATGCTTTCCTGCATATACAGACTGATTTTACTGTTTTGGGGTTTATTTACACTTTATTATCTACTCACTACTGCCAGACAGCATGGCAAGATCCCTGACCTCACATTTCTCCACTGTGGTTAAAAAAAAAAACAGGTTGGTCATGTGTCTGTCCCAGCATGCTTTCGGACAGTGAAAGGGTAGCAGCTGACTGATAAGGTCATTTCTTTGCTCTCTGATTGGCTTCCATTGCTAAACTTGTCTGCGCCTGCACAGTGAGTCTGCCTGTAAAGAGAGATTTGGGTAAAATGTAAAATACATTCAAAGATATTTAATGAACACATATGATATAAGCGCATCTTTTATTGTTAAATGATTTTATTACATTTTGTATGGTTACAATATATTGACATTTGCAATAAACAAGTGGTAGGAGACATAAAAAAATGAAGACAATGCAATTGCCAATGATTCCATAACGTACTCATTAAATACACAGCACAATTGTTGCACGTAAAGTAGAAACATTCTATGCAAACACTACAGAAAACACTTACAAGCTGTAAGAACAGTTGTAGTTCGGCAGTCTAAGCATATAGGAAGAGGAAAAGGAGGAAAGAAAGAGGAAAAGAGAAAAAAAGAGGGGGGTGAACAGATCTATAGGGGTTGTTAACATAATAGAAGATCTTGGTCCAATCCTGCGGGGAGATGATGGAAAATACATGGCCTCCATCTAGTCTAAAAACGTTTGACCTGGATATGTTGTATGCGCATCTTTTATAGCTATTTATAATATAAAATAAAAATATTCACACTTCACATGAATCAACATGTTAGCACTTCCAAATCACATTATAATTTTGCAGTAAAAAATATGTAATAAATAAATCTGATAAAGTATGTAATAGGTAGTTAAATGTATTTTTACATAAAATGCGCTAAAAGTAAAACTAAAGGCAAAACTTTTTTTTTTTTTATTTTGGATAGTGTAAGAGACGATTATCAACCCTGTCAGTTTTTTTGCCTCCCATTGGGGAGATTTCCCTTCACTTCCTGTCCCTTAGTCAAAACAGGAAATGAGAGGAAATCCCTCCAAAGTGAGGGAATCCCTGGTTGTCACCAGGGTCACTGGAACTAGTGTCCCCATTGTAAGATTAACCCTCTTTTCCTGTTCTCATTTCTTTAACTTGAAACCAGGCAAATAGAGAGGGTGAATCTCCCTAAAGGGACACAGACATCAATAAAAATCTTTGTTCTAAGCCCACTCAAGTTCTAAGCCCATACGTTTTACCTATAGTTATATTTTAAGTACCAAAATGTGGTATGATCCTTAGCAGCACAGCAGTATAGCAGCACTCCGACTAAGAGAGGGGGGAGCAGCACTCCCACCTAGTCAGAATTCTGCTGCTTTGCATAGTGCCGACTTACAAGCATGACCTCTTTGATGCACTGTTGATCCTTTATCATTGAATGAAAATCTGGGGCAGGTTCTGGTCATACATTATACAATTTTCTTATTCAATTTTCTTTAGATTTACCTTCAACTATGTAGTGCAAGGGCATGCCTGATTGCATACAAATTGAAACTGTTTAGTTTTGACCTCGCATTACATGGTTTTGGTAAATCTAAAGGAAAATTGTACAAGAAAATTGTATGACGTATTGGACAGCCTTAAGCCTCGTACATGCGATCGGATTTTCGGCAGACAAAGCGTCAGACTTTTGTTCGAAGGGCGTGTGCCTGGATTTTGTCCTGCATACTAACGGCACACAATTATCGGCCAACAAACACAAATGTAGTGACGTACTACATGGAGCTTCAGCTCTTGAGCGCCACCCTTTGGGCACCTTCTGCTAATGTCGTGTTTGGTGAGCATTTATTCAGAGCATGCGTGTTTGTACTTTGGACTTTTGTGTGACGGACTTTTGTACACATGATATGAAAATCTAAAACAGACCGTTGTCCACCGAAAATTTACTAGCCTGCTAACCAACATTTGCTGGCCGAAAGTTGTCTGAAGGAGCGTACTAACAGTCAGATTTTAGGCAAACAGTCTGTCATCACACAATTCCCTGCCGAAAATCTGATCGTGTGTACGAGGCTTTAAGTGTTTCCCAGTGCTAAACCTTTCACCCAAGTTCTACATTGCTGCATCTTTTACATTTCATTAGTGGTAAATAAATGCACTTGTGGGCGTATCTAATAATTTTAATTGTATAGTTCTATATTAATGGGCATGGCAGGGGGTGTCCCCTATGCCTACATACGTTTTCTAATAGGTGTCCCTCGTTCCCAAAAAGTTTGGAGGTGTGTGTGTGTGTGTGTGTGTATGTGTGTGTGTATATATATATATATATATATATATATAAATAAATATATATATAAACACCCACCCACATTATCTCTCAAAAGTGAGTAGAACATATATATATTTTATATATATAATATATATATATATATATATATATATATATATATATATATATATATATATTGGTATATAATTTGATATGCAGGAAGCTGTCACTACACTACACTATCCCAACCAAAAACAATAGTTATCACACACAAGCAAAGTAACATAAAGAAGGGAATCTACCTTCTTTCGTTCGAGATTCCAATGGTGAAAGATCGTGTTGGTTATCGTTGGGCCTGTTGGATCGTTGTTCTCCAAAATGGTATCCTTCAACGTTCTTTCCTCATGCAAGACACTGTTTGTGTGCTCCTAGCTCCGCCCCTGTCTGATGATTCGCGCTGCAGTGTACACGTGTTTGTGATGCGCCAACTGCGATACCAGCCACCGAATGGACCACCAGGCACTATGGCGGACATGGCTTCTGAGAAAAGTCCCACTAAAGTGAAGAAGGGCAAGCATGGCAGGAAGGACACAAAACAGTCTGCAAAGGAGGACAAGCGCAGCGACAGGGGCCAGAGGAGACCAGACTTCTGCAATAAAGATCAAAGCAAGTCCTATGTCTAGAGCAGAGATGGTGGACATGGTGTTCATACTTGAAAAACATGATTATGATGGCAAGAAGAACAACTATGAAAGGCCTAATAACAGGAAGGAGATTCTTGCAAAGGTGATTGAACTCCTCCAAAAGAAACATGGCGTCAGTCGTTCTAAGGACCAATTAAGGAAGCGCTGGTCAGATTTAAACCTTCGGGAACATGACCAATTTCATCAAATTCATGTTACCATTCAGAAAAGTAAGGATGCATTTTTTTACAATAAAGATCATTGTATGATGGTCTTATTGGCATTTGCCAAATGTTAATATTGTATGTATCAATGTTTTATCAAATATGTATTTTTCTGGAGTGCATTTTTAAAACTTTCTTTTACATTTTTTTGACAGGAAGGAAAATGAAGTTATCAAGGAAACAAAAAAAACATTAGAAGAGTACATGGCCAGCGTGCAAGTACATCATGTGTACAAGCCTCAGAGCCTGGAGACAGTCCTGAAGATCATGGTCAACCGACAACTCCTCCAGGTACTAACACTAGTTAATAATGGTTGCAAATATAAGTGCTGTGTAATGTTTTATTTTTTAAATTTACAGTTGATTTACCTAATGTATTCCTTTATAATCTGGACAGGTCCTAGCAAAGAGAAAATTGGATATGGACGCAAATGTGGAAGTTTGCCTATCAAGCCAGGGTCCCTCTATTGCTGTTGACACAGAACACATTGCAGAGGAAGACAGTGGTCACATGACCTTTGAGGAATCGTCTAATCTTGATCTCCCTGAACAAGGTATGTCTATGCATTATGGGTAAATAATTGATAATGGATTATGTTCTATTAATTTGTGACAGTAGAAAAATCAATCATTATGGGTAAAAGTGATTACCGTACATGACTTGCAGCAGGTAAGCTATTTCATTCTCTTTATGTCTTTGGATTTGTTAGAATTATGATATTTCAGAATGCTAACATCAGTTACGGAATACATCCTTTACAATATAGATTGCATGTAAAGTTTATGAATAATAATTGATGACATGTTGAATATTAACGCTTATGTTATTGTCTTTTCAGATGAGATATAATTCAGTCAAGATCATCAGCAATTTAAAGATGTACATACTGATGATGATGGCACAATGTGCACCAACAATCCTGAAAATCTCTTGGAGAGCTTGTCAAGTTCACGTGATGTACAATCAATTATTTTAGTAATTTATTTTCTAAACGTATGTAAAACCTATAGTTAAAACTTGAGCTATGGAGCTTCAAGCGGTGTTCCACCCAAAAATGGAATTTTCGCTTATCTGCTCCCCCCCCCTCCAGTTTCACATTTGGCACCTTTTGGGGAGAGGGGGGAGCAGATACCTTTCTTTGACAGGTACCCTGTCCCCACTTCCGGGAGATCTGGCCGCAGCATAGTATGTCAGCGCTCGCTCCCCCTCCTCCTCCCCTTCTGCCGAACCAGTGAGAGAGCTCAGCATGCTCCGCGCATGCGCATTAGGGACCTGGCCGTGAAGCCAAAAGGCTACACGGCCGGGTCACCTTACAGGCAATGGCGGTGGAAGCACCCGACAGCTGATGGAAACATCAGCTGCGGTGTCGACATCACTGGACTCCAGGACAAGTAAGTGTCCCAATGTTAAAAGTCAGCAGGTACAGTATGTGTAGCTGCTGACTTTTAATTTTTAAGCTCACTGTAAAGTTCCTAGATTGCTCAGGTTTATTGGTGACTGAGGGCGATGCTGCATACAAAATGAGGGAGAGTCCACAAGTGAATGAGGCTCTTGTGCACGTTATTTTTAGATTTTATTATATATTATATTATATGATTTTTATATATATTACATATATTGTGCACATCAATTCCTCTTGCACTCTCCCTCATATGCGGACACACCAGCGGGAGTTCTAATCAAGTACTTTACAGAAGGGATGTGCCAGGAAGGCCTTTGGGGGATCCTAGAAGAGGGGAAACAGGGCAATGCAGTTTACCTGCAGCTTTCCTGGGGGTTTGCTGCACTTGCCATAGACTCTTAAAGACTTCTATTATATCCTGCTGTTTTATCACCTTGAACAAGTACTGCTCCTGTGAAAAACGATCCTAGTGTATTGATAAGTGGTGAGGAGGCGATATGTTGCCTTCTCAACACCTGATATAAACCCTAGATTTGACATACAAAGCACACATTAGCAACATGGTAGTCCTTCAATTAGGTGTGAGGAGACGGCACTGTGCCCAGTGGACTTTGACTTCTCCCGTGTTGTTCAGGTAGATCTCCACCTCTAGGTTGCCTAACCCGGCTTTACAATATATATTTACACCTGTGTAGTTCGCTAGAATATTAATTCGTATATGATCCTTTTTTCCAGGACGAGTTTTAACCGCATCCACAGTTGGTCATATGTCATCTGCCATGCTGCAGTGCTGTGCGGAACTACAGACTATTAAGGATTGCACTTCATCTTTGATCTGTCACTTGCAACATGTTCTTGATCTTTTAGCAAAAATTGGGAGAGATTTATATTAAACGTTTTTTACTTTTCCTGTTATCAGGTTACAAAATGTTGTTTGTGCTCAACTGCAAGTGTTTAACTGTCAAGCAAGAGCGTCTTTATGTTTGTATTGTTTTTTTTTTTTTCGGTAGACTGTCATGTAGTTCATGTTTATGGGCAAGCACCTATCAGGGGTTTTTGGTGAGCTGACGCGCGCTCTCGGCACAGCACTGTGGGCGCTGTTGCAAGAAAATATGCGGGCCATTGGCACACAGGCACGGTTGCCATGAGGCCACATATTGACCTGCGCTAAATGGCTAAATGTCAGGACAGAATCGTAGTGTGTCTGCCTGTGACCAAAAATATAAATAGTGTGAATGTGGCATTGGCACTTTTTAGATTTTTTTTGTTTTATGTCTAAATATTATGATAAATAATGCATACAGTGGAACCTTGGATTACGAGCATAATCTGTTCCAGGAGAATGCTTGTAACTTAAAGCGAGTTTCCCCATAGAAGTCAATGGAAGCGAAGATAATTTGTTCCACATTGACTTCTATTATATGCAGTACCGCATTTGGCCAAAGGTGGGGGAGGGCGCCGGAGAGACTCAAAAATACTCGGAGACCGCTCAGAGAGGCTCGGAAACACTCAGGAACTGAGTGTTTCCAAGTATTTCTGAGTGCATCCGAATGTCTCAGAGTGTCACCGGCACCCCCCCACACCTCTGGCCAAATGCGGTACTACACACAGAGGCGGATTTTTTCAATGTAATAGCTCGTATTGCGAAATGCTCGTTAACCGCGTTACTCGCAATCCGAGATATTACTGTAATTTTCTAGATTTTTGTTATCTAAATTGGGATACAGAAGAATGTTTAAGAAGATATTGTTTAAGTTTATGTTTGCTATGGATATTTAAAAAGAATATTAGAATGGGACTGTTCTTGATCTTCCCCTTGTAGAGGCCAGGACAACAAATTATGTTAGTTATGTCCATGATTACAGGACAACATGTTAATTAGAAATAATTATACTAAAAATAATTATGTTTCTCTATAAAAAAAAGACATATTTTTTCCTTGTGTAATCATGGATCTACTTTGCCTTTATGTGCAGCAACATTGTGTCTACTTCAAGTGCAATAAAAATAGTTTGCTATGGGATTGTTTTGGGTGTTTTATTTAAATGATGTTTGTACTGGGTTTTGAGATGTTTCACGTAATTGGTTTTAATGCACTATTTGTGCCTTGTTGGTTGCTGATAATTTTGTTTTTTTTAATTAAAACGTGTAATTAAACCATTCAAAGGGGTTGTAAAGGTATTTAAAAAAAAAAATAACAGACATGTCTATACTTAACTACTCTGTGCAACGGAATCGCACACAGTGCGGCCAGGAACCTCCACTATTCAGGCCCCCCCGCCGGTGCTGTATGTGCCCCAGCAAAGCCTGCAAGACCCAGAAGTGAGGGGGGGAAAGGTTGTGCAGCCGTGCACAGCGCTGGATAGAATGAGGTCTCAGGTAATTAAAGCCTGTTTTTTTTTTACATATCAGACTGCCAGGGCACTGCCCCAATTCCGGAGAAGTAGTTAAGATAGTCCAGCCTGCATTGCCTTGCATTCAGTGTAGGCAGCCTCGGATGTCCACTGCTCAATGGTGTGAGCACCCTTATACTTTCCTGTCCTCCAACGCCGCACTGCGATTGTCTCGGGATCCTTTGGTGACGGGGTAATGTATGCTGGGGAATGTTGCCTTAGATAATTGTGTAGGACACAACAACAGAGCACAATGATAGCTATTTTATGCATTGACATATTGATGCTTGTTAAAAACAGGCGGAATCTGTTGGCCAAGATCCCAAAGGCGTTTTCAACCACCCTGCGGGCCCTTGATAGTCTGTTATTGAAGATCCTATGGTCCAGAGTCAGATTACGCATAGGGAATGGTATCAATATGTTTTCACTTAATGCGAACGCATCATCAGCCACAAACACAAAGTTCATGTTTTCACATGTGTCGTCACGTGTGGGCAGGTTAAGGGTTCCATTCTGCAGACGGTGATAGAACTCCATCTGGTGGATTACACTGCCATCAGAGTTCTGGCCATTCTTTCCTATATCCAGATATAGAAAACTATATTTGGCATCAACTATAGCGAGCATTATGATGATATAAAGGCCCTTGTAGTTAAAGTAATAGGATCCAGAGTTTGGTGGTGGTACGATGCGCACTTGTTTCCCGTCGATGGCTCCTCCACAATTGGGGAAATCCCACAGGTCCTTGAATTTATTTGCAACTTCCATCAACTCAGATGGGTTGCTTGGAAACTGTAACAAGAAAAAAAATATATAGTGTTTTAATATATTTTATATTTATTTCATACCTAAACTGAGTAACAGTCACTTGACTTAAAACTGATTTTTTTTTATTGTTTTAACTTTGGATTAGAATATAATAGTCTACTATACTACAGCTATATACTACATTACTGAACTATAGTGTATGTATATATAGTATAGTGAGTGTGTGTGTGTGTGTGTGTGTGTGTGTAGATATATATATATATCTACCTACACACACACTATACTTGTATATAAACTACTAAATAAAAAAAATCATAATATATGGAGGTAAGTTACCTTGACATAGTTTCTCTGTAGCGCATCGATGAGAGACTTGCAGGTTTCTGGTATGATTCTCCCCGGTGATTGTGGTAAAATTCCTGTTGAGAATTTTAGGTTCTGGAGACTTCTCCCAGTCACCAGATAGCGGTTAACCTCTGCTCCGAACTGATTGGCTGCCGCATAATTATTGTTTGTTTTTTAATGACTGATGTCACAAGCTGCAGCAATGCTTGGAAGCATTCATCATCCATTTTGAGGTAATTCCTGAAATCATTAGGGTTATTCTCTTGTAATTCACGAAGCAGCGACATTTGAAAAATAGTTCTCTCAGGTCTTCAGCCATTGTTTTGACCATGTGCTCCTTTTCTTCTTTTTTTTTTCAAAACATTGTGGGTGGCCAATACTCCAAGCATGACCAGTGAAAGTGTTTGGGCTTCCATGTAAAAGTCAACTTTCATAGACAACTGTCATATATAACGAATATTCCTCACATGAACGAACATACATATTCATGTATCCGTATCCCCGGCACTCCGAACCCAAAGGCGTGACATACACAAGGTCAATTTCTGACATCACTTCCACGCTGCAGAACGTGCCTCCGCACACGGGACATTTGAGTAGATTGTACATGAATTTTCGTATATATACTATATGCGCTGGCGATTCGATTCTAGACGCACATACGATTAAGTTTGGAAGAACGTTCGTACGATATTCTTAAAGTGTGTACGAGGTGGGCAATTCAATTCTAGACTCACATACAATTAAATTTGGAAAAACGTTCATACGATATTCTTAACGTGTGTACGAGAATTTAGTCTGTAGGAAGTGCCAGGATCGGACTATTTTCTGGCATTGTTTCCTACATCACAAGACTGGCTGAACCTAATTACAAAACCTTTAGTAGGCAAGTATTTTCATATGTTTGTACCTAACTATATTTACCTGCTTTTCTGGAGTTAAGCCTAGGTTCACACTGAGTGTGGGAATGGAATCATGCGAGTTCAGCTGAACTCATATGATTTCATTCCTGCATGTCAGTCCCGATTTTGGGGGCGATTTCAGAGACATCTGTGCGAGTTTCTGCACAGATTTCAATGGAAATACCACCCTGAAATCGGCAAAAGTAGTACAGAACCAGGGCTAAAGCAAAGTTAAAGGAACCTTAAATTGACTGCGGCCCCTCAGCAATTCGAAACTTTGTCTTTTGTGATTTTATTTTATTCTTTTTCATCTTCCTATCTCATTGTAGCCTAGCCTTTCTTTTGTGCCTGTCTGAATTTCTGATTAAATCTATGAGCAATGGCATTTATATATGAGCAGGTTTTTATATGCTCTTCTACAGATAGAGATCAGCAGAACAAAGAGAAGTTACTCCAAGCCATTGAAAAGTTCAAGAAGGAACTTCAGCATATCCATCCTACAGCTCTTCATCGTCTACAAAGCAATTTCCTCGAACAAGGCAAGGTTAGATGTTCTTTCCTCCCTCTAGAGTTGCACAGACCATGCTGAATTGCAATTTCCATTTCATAATCCTTTTATATTTATGACGAGAACACTCAGCCTCACAACATAATTCACAATACACTAATGCCATGTCATAGAACTACAGACAGGTGCATTAACAATGCTAGTTGCATGGTGTGAAAATAAATAAATAAAGTAGTAGCCTGAAAATTTATATCCAAAAACTGGATAACTTCTTTGCCTCCCACTTAGGATTCTTGGATATCATACATTAATGCTATTATCTCTTTCAAAATACTGTTTACAATACTGTACATATTATTTATGTACATCGAGGCGGTCCGACAAAATGTCATAAGATATGGGACCAATGGATAAATCAATTTACAACTTGCAATTATGTGGACCAAATATTTCCCATTGTCTAAATCCACTAATAATCTAATTGTCATCTAAAATACTATGCCTAGACACTATTAAACTTTGCCATGCTAATGCACAGATAAATGATGGAAACAGAAATTTAAAGAACAGTAAATTTTTTTTTTTATTTTGGTTGACGCATTTGTTGAGGCTCCTGAGAAGAACATAATAAGACTTCAAATAATGCTTCCTATTCCTAACTATAATAACATTATTTGTACAGTATATTTTATTCTTAACCACTTGCTTACTGGCCACTTAAGCCCCTTCCTGCCCAGGCCAATTTTCAGCTTTCAGTGCTGTCACTCTTTGAATGAAAATTGCGCGGTCATGCAACACTGTACCCATATGAAATTTGTATAATTTTTTTCACACAAATAGAGCTTTCTTTTGGTGGTTTTTAATCAATGCTGGGTTGTTGTTTTTTTGCTAAAAAAAAAGACTGAAAACTTAAAAAAATTTAAAAAATGTTTTTAATAGTTTGTTTTTAAATTATGCAAATATGTAATTTTTCTCCTTCATTGATGTGTGCTGATGAGGCTGCACTGATGGGCACTGATAAGGCGGCATTGATGGGCACTGATTGGTGTGACTGGTGGGCACTGATGAGGCAGCACTGAAGGGCACTTATAGGTGGCACTGAGAGGTGGCACTGATGGGTGGCACTAAAGGGCACTGATAGGTGGTACTGAAGGGCACTGATAGGCGGCACTGAAGGGCACTGATAGGTGGCACTGATTGGCAGCACTAATAGACAGGGCGGCACTGATAGACACTTTTAGGTGGCACTGGTGGGCACTGATGAGGCGGCACTGGTGGGCACTGATAGGTAGCACTGATGGATGGCACTGAAAGGCACTGATAGGTGGTACTGAAAGGCACTGATAGGCAGCACTGAAGGGCACTGATAGGTGGCACTGATTGGCAGCACTAAAGGGCACTAATAGGTGGCATTGGTGGGCATTGATAAGTGGCACTGGTGAGCACGGATAGGCAGCACTGATATGCACTGGTAGGTGGCACTGGTGGGCACAAATGAGGCGGCAGTGGCTCTCTGCGTGCGGGACTGATGTCCCTCTGACAGAATCTGATGATTGGCTTTTTTTTTTCTCCTTATGCTATCAGCGTGAGGGAAAAAAAAAACAATTACCGATCTTCTGTCTACATCACATGATCAGCTGTCATTGACTGACAGCTGATCACATGGTAAGGGGCCGGGATTAACTCAGTGATCACAGAGCTCGCCCCGCGCGCCCCTCAGGCAGCTCATGCATGGGAGGACATACATGGACTCCCTCCCGCTAATTAAGGCCCGCACTGTAGCCGTCTTTCGGGTATAGCGAGGATGGGAGGTGGTTAATTCATACTAGACATCCTAATATTGTACTTTATGGAGGGCACTCAACACTTTACACTTTAGCCTCTGGTTTGTTGTTTTGTTTTTTTAAAAGCTGTTTTGAATAAATAAAGTGTCAAAATCAGACCAAATGGAGGAAGCTGTGCACAAGGACATAAATGAGGATCTGTCCCGGTACCCGTGCTGCTGAGTGTAAACAAATATAGTATTCTGACACTGCGCAGAATCAGTACATTCAGAAAATGCTGCCGCTCAGCTTAAAAGGTCAGTCCACCCAGAACTGGTATTACAGTGTTTGGTGGATGCTGGTGAGATAAATCACCTGCCTGTTTCTTCTTGTCTCAGGGGTGCTACTAGTTATATGGATTTCCCATATCTGCAATCTGCTGTGCCCATTATGAGGGTTCCCACCATCCCTGTGCTGAGTTTCCAGGTCTGTACACCTGCTGTGCCCATTATGAGGGGTTCCCACTGTCCCTGTGCTCAGTTCCCGGGTCTGTACACCAGCTGGCTGCTGTACGCATTATGAGGGGTTGCCACCATCCCTGTGCTGAGTTCCTGGGTCTGTACACCTGATGGCTTCTGGGCCCATTATGAGGGGTTCCCACCGTCCCGATGCTGAGTTCCTGGGTCTGTACACCTGCTGTGCCCATTATGAGGGGTTCCCACCTTCCCTGTGCTGAATTCCCAGGTCTGTACACCTGCTGGCTGCTGTACGCATTATGAGGGTTCCCACTATTCCTGTGCTGAGTTTCTGGGTCTGTACACCTGTTGTGCGCATTATGAGGGGTTAATTTTGTTTATTGAAAAATCTTACAAACAAGAACTTATATACAATAAAACCATAATAAATAAATAAAACATATTTACAAAATAATTGAATACGTCTATATAAAACAAAAAAACAAGAACATAATAAATGGTGCAAACCAAATTGCACACAATATAATCCCTATGAGAGAGCCAGACTAAGGAACATCACTGTCACCATGCATGTAGCCTTTTATCAAAAATATATTTGATCTGAAAATCTAGGAGAGTGAAACAAGAATACAAAGAAAAGCCACACACCCCGAGATCAACAGGCAGCAGCTACAGAGTCCTGATATTCCTCCATGCCCTTATCCAGGCCTCCTGCTGCCACCTGTCTTTCTCAACACCCTGAATCTTCCCAACCTCACCCAGAATGTCCTGCTTCACCACTTGGACAGGGAGGATTTTACTCCGTAAGGATACCTGACACCGTGCACTCCACGTGAAATAGACTACTAGTCTAACTAAAAAAAAGTGTTTCCAAATAATAATCCCGACGAGTCTGGAATGCCCCATACACCCACTCTGCATAACTTTTATGGGGGGGGAAGGGTGTACTCAGAGCCCTCCCCACCCTCTTGTACACCTCTATATTAAAAGGGCACTGAAGTAGAAAGTGATCCATGGACTCCACCACTCCTCCACACTCCACTCTTGGGCAGCCCCAATCACTCGTGGAAAGAAACTTCAAGTTGCCCTTCACATATAGTTTTCCATGAAAGGCAAGACAAGCCTGATCCTTAAACTTCATTGGGATTCTCTCCAAATGAATCAATTGCAAACCCACCCCCAAAACCAGGCTTGGGCAATCCCTTAAGGCCAGTGGCTTGCAGAAAGCTGAGCTCGTGATCCACTTCTCAAGAAGTTTCCTTGGAAGAGATCTGACTTCTCCTGCTGTTACTTGCCACTGCCCAAGAATTTTCAAACACGGGGCAACATTATGCTTGACCCTTAGGCTTTTCACTGGCCCACCATTTTCCCAGTCTCGCAGAAAGGGCCTAAACCAGGACTGGAAAATTCCAACCCACCCAGGCAGTCTCTCTGTCAACATGTTAACAAGATTGTGGGACAGATGAGCAGAGGGTACAGGGGTGTGGCAGATGAGCAGGGGGGTACAGTGGTGGGGCAGATGTACAGGGGGTTACAGTGGTGGGGCAGATGTGCAGGGGGTTACAGTGGTGGGGCAGATGAGCAGGGGGGTACAGTGGTGGGACTAATGAGAAAGGGGGTTACAGTGGTGGGGCAGATGAGCAGATAAGTTCAGTGTTAGGACAGATGAGAAGATGGTTTAGCGGTGAGACAGAAGAGCATTGGGGTACGGCGTTGGAGCAGATGTGCAGGGAGGTACAGTGGTAACAGTAAGTACAGTAAGTAACCAGACAATTCAGTCTATGGTCCAAAAGAATCAATTTGTCAGAAATCCAAACAGCGACTGAACCTTTTTACTTTTTTCCAGACAGCGCTTCAATTGCGGCATTTTCTAAAGATTTAGGGGAAATATCTGCTCCTCTTCCAGCTCTAAACAGTTTTCAAAAGCTATGCCTAGCAGACTTTACCTGTCTCTAGCCTGATGAGTTTCTCTCCCTCCATTTGAACCAACATGATCCGTCCTACATCACTAGATGGGAATCTGAGAATTGGTCATCAGCTTCTCAGACTAGCAGAAAGAGCACATTTTGCATTTCACTCACACTGCATCTTTCTCCAGCCCCGATCAGGAAACTGGATTCAAAATTCGAACACAAGGGTACCGGTTCCCAATGGACCGTCACAAAATTTTCCCCCAAACTTCATCTAGCTGTTTGCAATGTCTCACAGAGGAGGGCACAAATTTACATATGTTCTGGAGTTGCCAGGTTATGAACCCCTTTTGGTCACAGGTGCATAACCTTGTACTTAAACAGATGTCCAAAAAAAGAAGTAAGGCTGGGTTCACACTGGTGCGACACGACAGCCGTCCTACTTTGGATCCGACTTTGCCCTGCGACATGAAGCCGGCATGTGTCCGACTTTCAATGAACGGGGATCCGACTTGGATCCCCGCCAATGCCGGCACTGTGTTTGGTATGAATCTTTAGGGGGGAACTCCGCGCCAAATTTTAAATAAAAAACCGGCATGGGTTCCCCCTCCAGAGGCATACCAGGCCCTTGGGTCTGGTATGGACCTTGAGGGGAACCCCCTACGCCGAAAAAACGGCGTGGGGGGTCGCCCCCAATCCATACCAGACCCTTATCCGAGCACGCAGCCCGGCCGGACAGGAATGGGGGTGGGGACGAGCGAGCGCCCCCCCCCCCTCCTGAACCGTACCAGGCCGCATGCCCTCAACATGGGGGGTGGTGCCTTGGGGGAGGGGGGCGCGCTGCGGCCCCCCCACCCCAAAGCACCTTGTCCCCATGTCGATGAGGACAAGGGCCTCTTCCCGACAACCCTGGCCGTTGGTTGTCGGGGTCTGCGGGCGGGGGGCTTATCGGAATCCGGGAGCCCCCTTTAATAAGGGAGCCCCCAGATCCCGGCCCCCCACCCTATGTGAATGAGTATGGGGTACAGCGTACCCCTACCCATTCACCTAGGAAAAAAGTGTCAATTTAAAAAAAAACACTACACAGATTTTTAAAGCATTTTATTAGACAGCTCCGGGGGTCTTCTTCCGACTTCGGGGGTCTCTCCGGTTCTTCTCCACGCTCTCCGGATCTTCTGCCGGGCTCCTCCGCTCTCTTCTGCTCTTTTGCCGCTCTTTTGCTAAAGCGGAGGAGCCCGGTCTTCAATCTTCTGCCTTCTGCCTTCTGCCTTCTGCCCTCTTCTCCTGATGTTGACACGACGCTCTCTGGGGCTAGAATGCTCTCTGTGCGCTCTGCTCTGACTTATATAGGCGGTGACCCCGCCCCCTTATGCCGTCACAGTCCCTGGGCATGCTGGGACTATGACGGCATAAGGGGGCGTGGTCATCGGGTGATGACCACGCCCCCTAAAACGTCACAGTCCCAGCATGCCCAGGGACTGTGACGGCATAAGGGGGCGGGGTCACCGCCTATATAA
This sequence comes from Aquarana catesbeiana, assembly GCF_042186555.1. Taxonomy (NCBI): domain Eukaryota; kingdom Metazoa; phylum Chordata; class Amphibia; order Anura; family Ranidae; genus Aquarana; species Aquarana catesbeiana. Next base: position 636,877,830 of record NC_133327.1, read on the forward strand.
GTCAGAGCAGAGCGCACAGAGAGCATTCTAGCCCCAGAGAGCATCGTGTCAACATCAGGAGAAGAGGGCAGAAGGCAGAAGGCAGAAGATTGAAGACCGGGCTCCTCCGCTTTAGCAAAAGAGCGGCAAAAGAGCAGAAGAGAGCGGAGGAGCCCGGCAGAAGATCCGGAGAGCGTGGAGAAGAACCGGAGAGACCCCCGAAGTCGGAAGAAGACCCCCGGAGCTGTCTAATAAAATGCTTTAAAAATCTGTGTAGTGTTTTTTTTTAAATTGACGCTTTTTTCCTAGGTGAATGGGTAGGGGTACGCTGTACCCCATACTCATTCACATAGGGTGGGGGGCCGGGATCTGGGGGCTCCCTTATTAAAGGGGGCTCCCGGATTCCGATAAGCCCCCCGCCCGCAGACCCCGACAACCAACGGCCAGGGTTGTCGGGAAGAGGCCCTTGTCCTCATCGACATGGGGACAAGGTGCTTTGGGGTGGGGGGGCCGCAGCGCGCCCCCCTCCCCCAAGGCAACAACCCCCCATGTTGAGGGCATGCGGCCTGGTACGGTTCAGGAGGGGGGGGGGGCGCTCGCTCGTCCCCACCCCCATTCCTGTCCGGCCGGGCTGCGTGCTCGGATAAGGGTCTGGTATGGATTGGGGGGACCCCCACGCCGCTTTTTCGGCGTAGGGGGTTCCCCTCAAGTTCCATACCAGACCCAAGGGCCTGGTATGCTCTTGGAGGGGGAACCCATGCCGGATTTTTATCTAAAATTTGGCGCGGAGTTCCCCCTCAAGATGATCTGAGCACAAGTCGCGTGCCGAAGTCGGATCATGCGAGACGGCAATCCGACTTTGATCCGACTTCAATGATAGTCAATAGGATGAAGTAGGATCAAAGTCGGACCAAAGTAGTACAGGGAGCATTTCTAAAGTCGGAACGACTTGTGTCGGACCAGTTAGGACGGCTCCCATAGGGAAACATTTAATTTCACACGTCATGCGACATGAGCTCCCAATGTCGGAGCGTTTGTCGGACCAATGTGAACCCAGCCTAAGGGGAGGAAGGAATCCCAAGAACAGGAAACCTTCTATATGTTGGACAATCAATTTGTCTGGTACCACATTCTATATGAATTCACAAAAAAAAATCCTAGCTACAGAAATTGTCAGGACTTTACCAGCTCCACAAAAAATGAATTAATAAAATATCAAGTTTTATTTGTTACACTTGTTAAAAATAGTTATGTTGTTTGTTAAAAAACAATTGCAGAGATGTATACTTGTATTTTTGTTTATAATTTAAGGGCGAGTTAGAATGGTAGGAATAATTTCATGGAACATTCGGGGTACAGGGGATCCCATTAAAAAAGCCACTGTACTCTCAGAGTTGGAATCCCAGGGCGGGGATCTGGTGTGCCTACAGGAGACACACCTGACCAATGAGTCTAAATTATTAATTTGGAACAAAAAATTCCAAGCCCAATTTCATTCAGTACACACTTCCTACTCGAGAGGAGTGTGTATATTGGTAAAAAAGGGGCTGGTGTTCTCCTGTAGGGACGTCAGGATCGATACACTGGGTTGCTATGTTTCTTATTTTGTACAATAGAGGATAAATCTTTTGTTATAGCCAATGTGTATATTCCCCCTCCCTTTAAGATGGAGATCCTGTACTGCCTTTTAGAATATGTTGAGGATAAAAGGGATACCCCGCTTATAGTGGTGGGTGATTTCAACACGGTTCTTAATGGTAAAATTGACAGGTTTCCCCCAAGGGATAGGGAGAATAGGGCAGCCGAGGGACGGCTCACTCAGCTGCTCGAAGAGATTGGGTGGTACGACCTCTGGAGGATCTGCAACCCAGAGGAGCGGCAGTACTCTTGCTTCTCGGGGTCGCACCGCACTCTCTCTCGCATAGACATGGCTGCGGAAAATAGGGGGGTGTTATCCCTACTAGAAAAAATAGAGTATAGGCCAAGAGGGATATCGGACCACTCGCCGTTGATGCTGATGATAAATACCCGTGCTAGATGGATTAAGAGATTATGGGCACTAAACCCAACATGGTTGGAGATTATAGGAAAAACGGAAGATATAACAGAAAAAGTAAAAGAATTTGTTGTAATTAATTCAGGGTCTGCGCCGCAGGGGGTGGTCTGGGATTCCCTGAAAGCATTTTTGAGAGGTATTCTTCTACAGAGAATAACATGGGTTAAGAGACAATCAAGAGAAAAGGGGGAACGGATTAGGAAAGAGGTGTTGGAGTTAGAAAAACAATACGTGGCGGACCCAAGTCCAGGGAAACAGGAGCTCTGGGTAAAAAAACAACAGGAGTATAAAATGGACACACTCAAAAATGCTGAAAACAAAAGATTATTCCAGAGGCAGAGATACTTTGGAGAGGGGGAAAGAGTGGGCCGTACGTTGGCATTACTAGCTGATACTAACTCATCCTCCTCAATGATAGCCGCGATCCGGACCTCCAGTGGGGAAACCTCGTCGGACCCCTCAACGGTCAATAAAGTGTTCTTTGAATATTATAGTAATTTATATAAATCATAACAACAATTAGAAGTGAGAGAGATAGAGAACCTCTTAGAGGGTGTCAGCCTGCCATATCTTTCTGAAAATGAAAGAACTGGACTGGATTCCCCCATAACCCTTGAAGAAGTACAGCAAGCAGTAGCAGATATGCCTAACCAGAAAGCCCCAGGTCCTGATGGCCTACCTGTGGAAATGTATAAATATTATGGGGAGGCGTTACTCCCAGAACTCTTGAAGACATTGAATTGGGCAATTACTGATGGCAGCTTGCCCTCTTCAATGACAGAAACCAACATAGTCTTGATTAAGAAGGAGGGGAAAGATCACCTCGAAGCAGCCTCATACAGCCTCATACAGGCCAATTTCGTTACTATGCTCGGACATAAAAATCTTGGCAAAAGTAATAGCTACTGGGTTAAACAAATGTATTTCAGAGTTAGTGCACCCGGATCAGTCAGGGTTTATCCCAAACAGATCTACCAGTGTTAATGTTAGAAGGACATACCTGAACCTCCAGTCCTCGGCAGGGATCAGAAGCTCCAGGGCGGTCCTCGCGCTGGATATTGCCAAGGCATTTGATAGCCTGGAGTGGGGGTATCTCTGGTGGGTGTTGGAGAGGTTTGGGTTTAGCCCAAAATTTATTAAATGTGTGAAAACCCTGTATTCCCATCCAAGAGCTAGGTTAAAGATCAATAGTGAATATACGGAGTGGTTATTCCTTGAGAGAGGGACGAGGCAGGGATGTCCACTCTCGCCCCTGTTATTCGCTTTAGCAATGGAGCCACTAGCCGAGGTAATAAGACACTCGTCTGGAATACAGGGATTTGGAGGGAGGAATAGGCTGGAAAAAGTGCACTTTATGCCTAGGGGTCTGGGAGTCTCAGATAAGATTCAGGTCCCAACGTCTCTTTTTATAATGAGAGTAAAGTATTTTTGCATAATTGGGCCTGTTGACATTTGTTACTTGATATGTAATTTATATGCTTCTGGTTTTATCTTTTTTGTAATAAGAAGAAATCAATAAAGAGTATAAGAAATAAAAAAAAAAACAATTACAATTTAAATCCTTTCTATGATGCCTTGTTGTTGATTTATGGGGTATTAGGGGAACAATTGGCCATTTTTGAAAAGCTCAGCTCTAGGGATTTAGCCAGCATCATGAGTAAGTGTAAAAAAATAAATGCCAGGATGGAATACAGAGATGTGCAGCATATAGGTGGTAAACTAAAGTCAAAGGAAGATGTTTTCCCTTGATCTTAGTTTTATATATCCCAAATTCAACCATATTTAGCAAGATGCTCACATACCTCCTGGTGGGGGGTTGCGGTCTCTGGCTATGCAGCTATGTTAAGTACTACATTTATTATTTACATATTCAATGGGTAGTTTATTGGGTAGTGCAAGGAGCAAAACAATAATTGCAAAATACCGTAACCTATCAGAATTCATTTTGGCTAAAGTCAGACCAGGACCAGATGAATTCTGATCAGATCATTATGAGTATTTCACTTTGCACCTTGCTATTTAGCAAATATGTCTGTATGTCTTGGAGGCAAGAGCACCAGTCTGTAGTACATGTTCACAAATATCACAAGATGTGTTCCCAGAAAACTCCTGCCAATAAATTTCCAGCAGCAGCATGGCTGCTACACTGCAGCTATATCTTGACAAGAAATGTAATCCTTGGGCAAGATGGAATCCCCTCTATGCATTTCAGTCCTTGATTTTTTTCACTAATATGTCTCTTTGCCAACTGGTTGTCTTTACTGGCAGGACTCGGAGATGAGGAAAAACATGTGAATAGGGGCAACACAATAAGGGATTTAGAGTCTACATTTATAGCACAATAACAAGCCAATATATTTCAGAGGCCAGGCTTTACCACCTCCATCAAGGCTTAGAATGCTGTGTAACATATATGGACAAGGCTAACCTTGTGCGAAAGACAAATATCTGTGAACCACTGATGGAAAATTACATTGATAAATGAAGGTTTAAACGACTATCCATTCATATTATATAGCATTGTTAGCCCTAAAGAAGGGGGTACAACCTGAATTGAATACTTTCAGAACTAGATCCTTTGGTGTGGTGCTCTTATTCACCCATAACTTAGGCTAATCCTTACCAGAAACTAGATCTATTGCACTCCTCCAGCTAAAAACTTTACTCTTCAGCCCCATGTATGAGCAATTACAGATCCAAATCATCCTATCAAAAATTTTCTAGGATTCAAAGGTAGGCACATATTGAAGTTGATGTTAGCCAGTGTCCTATCCTTAGAAAAATTAGTTGACCTTGTTTGATATTTGTCTATAGCTCTGTAGTTGGAGATATAGTGTATCAGCACAACATCCCTCTAAATATACATATTTTTCAAGCAAGAGTAGAATGGGATTTTAAAGGTGCCAGGCAAATCCACCAAAAAGTACATTTAAAACATGTACTATTTATTCATAGAAAAGGTAAAATCAATAAGCACATACAAATTACAAGTACATTTAAGTAGCTGAGCAAGGAATATTGTTACATTGTATTGTTAGAGTGTACCGGATTCCAAATGCAGTTATGTCCTACATGTTTCGCCAAGTTGGCTTCTTCAGGAGATATTAAAGTGCAACAGTACAACTATATAAAGAAAGTAAGTAAAATTAAAAAGTACACATGCAAAAATCAAATATACAGTATATATATCACATAAAAATTTCCGTCACATACCAAGGCTCCCAGAACTTCAACCCAGATGAAACCAGAGACCAGAGAGCTGAGAAATGTGAAGGGCCCCCACGGTCCACACAAGTCCTCACCCCCCCTACACACAGATGGGGTCAATTTTGATATTTGTTTCTTTTTAACCTAAATAACTATGCAGATCATTGTTCTTTTTCCATGAATGACCATCAATGAATGGACTTTGAAGCGTCTACATCTTTTCCATCTACCATTCGTATATTTTACAGGTACACCATGGTGACAGAGAGTTTCCAGTGTCTTTAATGAGCCAATATTTCAACTTATACAAGGAATCATCACTATTTCTTACTGCAAGAGACATCCTGCAAGGGAATGAAAAGGGGACCCACCACTATAATAATGTGACGACCAGCAGAAGTCAAAACCTTCCAAAGAAAAAACCTTATAAAGACCCTCAGAAACAGACATATAGTGGAGATCTTCTGGATAAACATGCTGCCAGTTTTACAAGTGTCAAGAAGCCCTTCAAGCCGAGATTACTGAAAAAATCCACAGGTTCTTTTCTTTCAAAATATCGCTATTACAAGGCTCCTGCGAAGAGTGATAAAAAGTCCCCTCAGACTGACAAAGGGGGCATGTCCAATTTCACAGAAGTGTACAGGTGAGGTACAAGAAAAGGGGTATTTATCTGTAAAATTTACATATAGGGGTTGATTTACTAAAACCGGAGAGAGCAAAATCTGTTGATAACAGGTTAAACAGATGCTAAAATATGTAAATAGCTAGGGATAAGAGATTAGGGGTTTGTATTTATTTTAGGACACAGTATTCCATACTCACACTGCAAATGAAATGTTTGTGAGTCCAGGCCCAGAGCAATGCCACATCATTGTAGAGAGGTTTGTAAAGACTCTGTTAGCATACTCTGACTGTAATGTACTTAATTGTATGTTCCAATATCTTTTATCCTTCACACTATTGTGTTCCCTTTTCATACCCCTTTCATACCCTTGAACAGGAACTGATCCAGGAGGCCCCTACCGATACTCAGACACCAGTACCAAAATATTATTTAAAACCTCCTCCTCTGCTTTTGTCCTTGGTGCTTCTGTTTTGCTTGCATGTATAGTAGACCCCCAAAGGAGCTGCTTTTGATTATTGGTTCAGTCCGTTGCTCTGCCTCTCAACCCCAAAGAATTGTCCCAGCCCCTCTGGCACACCTAGCGAGGGGGTAATAGAATCACCTGATAATAATACACAACACAGTGCTGTACTTCAAGTTTACTTGGAGCAGAATAAAGTTTGGATTAACATTAGTCAGCCAAGGCCTGTGTAAATAGCCAGGACTTGGTTGAAACAGGAAAAAAAAAAACAGGCAGTAACACTATGCAACAAATAAAAGGGTAAATAACAATATACACAGATTAAATAAGCTCCCCTAAACACGCTATTGATGTGTGTCAAATGCTATGGCTGAAGGGGAACCCTGGGCTGGCCTATAACTCTTCCAATACACTCAAGGAAGGGATTCTAAACAACCGTGGCATGTCCCTTTTAAGAGTTACCTCAGTAATGTACCATGAGCAAAGCTTTGCATTTAGTCTCTTCACCGGCATGTAGGAGCTCTGTGGATAAAGGTCTCTCAATGTAGCAGAGTGATTAGGAGAAATGTAAGTAGCTGGTGCTGTGATGTAGCATTCTTTTATGTGTTCCAGATAACAGCTCCTATACACAGCATTCAAGTGTGGTATCTTATGGAATGCAATAAAGTTCCTGGGCAAAGCCCTCTCACCAATACTTTACACAATCAGCGGTCCTCCACAGAGTGATCGACTCTCCTGGCTGCAGGTGTGTCACAATGGCGTCCTGTCTTTGAGCTGTGGAAACGGCCTCTCCTGTGAACGTTCTCCGCGGGTGCAGAGCGTCTTGCTGGAGCATGCAGGTTCTGTTCCTCTGGGCTGGGCTGCAGACTGTGTGTCACTGGGTAGGCCGCAATACCCCTCACACACAGCAACGGAGGGGTTGCTCTCCTCATGGGATCCAGGAAACAAAGGCTCTGGCCTAGTCCCTTCCTGTCCTTTGTAGTCTCTCCCTGTCCTCCTGACTCTGAGCGATGTATCCTGGGATTTGTGGTCTAGTCTCTAGTCAATCAGCTTGCCTTCTGTTATGACTTCATATCCCACACTTCTCTGCTGCTGCTGCTGGTGATTGGCTGTCAGTCTCTTCCAATAGGGAGGCTAAAGAGCAAGCAGTTCTGTGTGTGTGAGACAAGAGGAAGAGGGGTGAAAAAGCCCACGCAACTGCTAGCAGGCAGCTCTCACCTCATGGATTGAATCAGCCTGAAGAGGTACCTGCTATACATAAATTTGGTTCATGCGGAAAAAAACAAAAACCTTCCTGGCTCAGACCAGCTCACAAGCAATTCATCTCTCATTCAGAGGCAGTTTTTCTGGTACTTTTGGCCTGATCAGTGGCAGCTGGTGAAGTTTTAGGATGGGGGGGCAGACCCCGCCCTTCCTTTTTGACCCCTCCCTTCCTTTGTGACCCCTCCCACTTCTCATAAGCCCCACCCCTTATAGAATCCACCCACTCCGTCCCCTGTATTCCACTTGCTTCCACTCATAGTGTCAGGAGTATACAGCTCAGCATCACAGGACAGAGTATATAGCCCCAGCATCACAGGACAGAGTATATAGCTCAGCATCACAGGACGGAGTAAATAGCTCAGCATCACAGATCATGGTATATAGCACAGCCTCACAGATCATGGTATATAGCGCAGCCTCACAGATCATGGTATATAGCGCAGCCTCACAGATCGGCGCAAACAAACTGAAAAATGACACTGTTAGCACTGATTTGTAATTTGCAGCTGGGAAGATCAGTTGACTTATCCAATTCCAAAGTAGCATATCTTTCAGTTCCATGTGAAAAAAGCAAACTCTGTACTGACCAGCATATGTGATAAATTTTTTGCATGTCATTATATACAGTATAGATATTGCTATATGATATCAACTTAAACCCCACTTTTCCTTGTTTTATATTATCTGCCAATAACTTAGTATACAGTCTTCATTACGTGGTTATATTTAATGTTATTTCCCCCGGTTTATGACATCCTCATGTCAGAGCCTCCAGTAAGGGTGTGCCATGGGAATGATAATCTGTTATCGCAGTTTGTGCATCCTGTTGAAAATTATGGGGCCACTCTTGTACTGCTAGGGGTTGTTAGGGACAATCAGAGTAATGAGCCTCCAAGGTTACATTCGGTGGGGCTTACTTACTTAGCTCCGCTTGGGCCGTGCATTCCACGGAGCTGCTGGCGATACTTCCGGTTTCCCTGTGCCAGTGGTAAACCGGAAGTGACGTCGTGACTCAGAGGGAAAGCATGTCCTAGGACGGTGCCAATCTCGATCAAAGCGTAGTGATATTACGGGCGCCGGGCAGGAGTATTCCGGTGCAGTCGATTGCGCCAAAAGGCAGGTCAAAAGCACCCAAAGCAGTATTCGTTGGCTAGAATCACTTCTACACATAATATATTGTATTTTTTATTTACTTATTTAGCTGACAACTTGTAAGGCTTAAGACTGCCATAGATGGTTCAAATCCTGGATCGGTCTGCAGGGACCAGCCGCTATTCAAACCATGTATGGGCAGGCTGAATGTACCCAAGATGATTGATTGATCAATCAATCAACCTGTTGGATTTTACATGTGTTTATTGCTAGCCACAATTATAGCCGCTAGCATTAATCACTGTGTTCTCCCAGCGGGGACGCCCCCACCCTCGGGAGAACACTATGGCTCTGCGGCAGGGATTTCCACATCAACACTGACCTTACTGTGTTGATGGGGGAATCAAGCAGGTTGCAGGAAAGAAAATTGTTCCATGGCTATGAGATGAGTATCCCTGTTGATGATGGGTAAAAATATGCACCTGATAACCACACAGGAAAAAGAAGTCTCTTTGATGCTTCTAACTGTAAGCATAGACTTCTGTGCCTAATGATGAAGCTGCCAAGACCAGGTGTATTTATGTTATTTTATAAAGAGCCCCTGACAATGGAGGGGTTAATAGGCACTACATTTTTTGGCAATGAAAATAAGTTTGTTTTCCATAACCTCATGACAACCGTTTTAACATTCCCTCCAGGTACCAATAGAATTTTTCCCGGTCTACATGGTATTGTCAGTACAGTGGTATTTTATAAATGCTTAGCACAGTAAGCAGCCATGTATTTTAGGATTGTTCTCAGTTAAGGTTTATCGATCAGTTGAAGGCAAGGTTTCAACAGTTATTATTGACCTGCATTGAGGTCATCGCTGCTTCTTTTATTCTTCTGGTGTTAAAACAAAATCTGTTTGCTGTGTGAGGGCTCATTTACACTTCATTTTCCAACATTCTAGTTCATATTTATGTGCTGGAGGTTAATGCGTTTTTAAAAATATGACATATTTGTGCCTTAAATTGTACCTAAAGCCAAAGCAAAAACAAAGAAAAGGGTTGCTGTAACTGCCTAACCAGTTGCGGAACGCCCACTGTAGTTTTACTGCGGCAGGGCGGCCGCTCTGGGCCAGATCACGTACCTAGTAAGTGATCTGGCACTTCCGGGTCTGGGGCGCAAGTCACTGGTGACCTGCTTCCACTGTGATTGGACACAGCGGGAGCCAATCAGCGGGTCCAGCGGACGCGATGTCCGCCAGGACCCACCGATCATTCAGGAGAATTCCCCCTGTGAGAGGGCAATTTACTGATCCTGTGTTCCTGCTAAGCAGCAACACAAATCTTTACATTCCCCCAGTCAAAGCATCCCCCACACAGTTAGTAATCACTCCAAGGGAACACATTTAACCCTTTGATCAGCCCTGATGTTAACCCCTTGCCTGCCATAGTCATTAGTACAACAACAGTGTTTATTTTTTAGCACTAATCACTGTATTAGTGTCACTGGTCCCCAAAAAGTGTATAAAGTGTCAGTTCGGTGACCGATTTATCCGCCGCAATGTCGCAGTCCCGCTATAAGTTGCTGATCACCGCCATTACTAGTAAAAATAAAAAATAAAAATAATATTATACCATAGTTTGTAGACGCTATAACTTTTGCGCAAACCAATCAATATACACGTATTGGGATTTTTTTTTTTACCAAAAACGTATCAGAATACATATTGGCCTAAACTGATGAAGAAATTCGATTTTTTTTTTACATTTATTTATTGGCTATGTTTTATAGCAAAAAGTAAAAAAATATTGTTTTTGTTTTCAAAATTGACGGTCTTTTTTTGTATATAGCGCAAAAAATAAAAACCGCAGAGGTTATCAAATACCACCAAAAGAAATCTCTATTTGTGGGGAAAAAAGGACAGAAATGTTATTTGGGTACAGCGTCACACGCCCCTGCAGTTGTCAGGTAAAATAATGCAGTGCTGTATCGCAAAAAATGGCCTGGGCATGAAGGGGGGGGTAAACCTTCCAGAGCTGAAGTGGTTAAACACCACTGGCATTGCTATGTTTTTCCTTAACCTGTGTCACTATCACTTTTACTCGATATATTGGATTGGGGACAAGCTTCTAAGTAAAGTAATTAAAATTAAAATGAACAGGTATTGGCTTAAAGTGTATCTGAAGACAATTCTTTTTTAAGTTTTGGATAGGGTGGTGAGGGATTAGATCCTTTATCAATGGTGTTTTCCATATTTCTGTCAGTCGTTTTATTTATTTTTGCTGTAACAAGCCATGTAATATAATATATAGTATTATGTATAGGTATACAGTTATGTGTGTGTGCAAATCTGATGAATGGCAGTATAGTGGTTCTGTTGTCATAAATAATGTTTATAGTGGTTCTGTTGTCGTAAATAATGTTTATAGTTAATGCAACAAGAAAATGTATGATGAAAACAAGAAAAGGGCGCACCGATCTAGTGCAATACCATTATAAACATTTATTTAAAGATAAAGGGCAACATGCATTATTCTCACAAACGCATGCTGTATACACGCATATCAATGCAAGTGGAAAAAGGTCGCCTCCAGGGCTTCTGGAATACACCAATAATGCAAGGAGACTGGATGGCCATGTTGGTGCGCCCTTTCTTTTGTTTTCGTTGTTTGCAGTGTATTTGGATGCCCATGGTCCTGAGAGGGCAGTAAGACCCTAGGCTTTGGCAGTAAGGATGAGACACACTCTTTACCTTCAAGCATAACACTTAAGTGCAGGAGAGTAGCTTTCTTGAACAAAAAATTAATGTTTGGCTTCTTTGTGCCATTAATTATATAGGTTCCTGGAAGACAGTTTTGACCCTCTGGAAAATGTAAGTCCTGTGCCTAAAGCACTAATTTTTTCATCCCAACTTTGGATGGTCAGACAGATAGATGGATGGGCAGAAAGATGGATGGGCCGGTGTACAGATTTGTTTCAGAGGTAGATGGATAGTATGATATGGGGGTTTGTTAGCTTAGGGATGGTGACCGTTTTTAAAGTGAGTCCACGTCAGTCAGAACTGTATTTAAGGGCATAGCAGCCCACTTTTATTCAAGAGGAAAAGTTCACAAACTGGTTGTCCACACGGGGGTTCTTTGCCAGCAACTATACATAATGCAATTTTAGCCTATCTGGCTATAGTACACTTCAGCAGCACCTCTGCTATTAATACTGGTCTCCCAGACTACGGGTTCTCACACCTTTTCCTCTAGCTTCCCTGGATTCGCTAGCCACCTCGGCTTTCTCAGTCTCTCCAGACCCGCACAGCTGCCCTGACTTTCCCAGCCCTGTGGGCAAAAAGCCCCTCGAACATAGGGTCTTGTCTCCCTGAGTAGGTCACCCCTACTTCGGACACAGGATTGAAGGTTCCGTCCCACCCAAAACACTTTGGAACCTTCATACTCCAGGCACTGATCCAAGATTACAAAACCTGGAGAAAGCTTAAACCACAACTTTCTCTATTCACATTAAACTTGCTTGAGTTTTTTAAACTGCAAATTTGAGAAAACTCTGTCATGCTTTACATCCCTTTTCTAATCTCACACCGCCATGGCAGGGCCTCACTCTGTCACAATGGGTAGACGGCTGGGTGGATAGATGGACAGAAGAGTGGGTAAAAGAAATTCTAAGGCAGAACACATAGCTCAATTATGATACAATTTTAATCAAATTCCACCAATATAATCTGATAATGACTTCATATGTTCTTTGTATAAATAATAATCTACTTTATTTGTATAAAATTATAGAGGACACAGAATCATGGAACTCATTCAAGACTTCCTAAACAGTAAGTTTACTCTGTTATTCTTTATTTTCTTATTCTGCTTTTTTTTTTTTTTTCTTTAACATTATTACTTATATACTGTACATGCTCATATATATTACTGACTATCTTAGCCAATGGTTCTCACCTTTAGTAAAGTATAACAGCAAAACGTGTAAAAGTATATGGTAGAAAAGCTAAATGTGTGACCTGTGTAGTCTTGGAAGGTGTCAACTCCTCTCAAGTTCAACTTAGTGTATATTTTAAATCAGATTTTTTTAAAGATAAAAAGTTTTGGTACCATAGAGACAAACTGCTACACAGGACAGAAAGGAAAAAAAGAAGTATAGGAAGGCCAAAGTACAGCACTAAACACACATAGTATAGTATAATTTTGAAGTGGCTATGACACCCGGATATCTCTATAAGATAAAATGAGCAGATAATTAGCCCGCAAGTAACAGTAGATGCAGTGTTCTCAGCCAAAAGCAATAATAGGATCACATTTATCCAGCTAGACCAGATGTATCAAATTTGTGCAGGGCATTACAAATGAGGTATGTATGTTTTTCGAATAAAATACATCTATTTGTTTCAGGATTTCACTTACCTACAGTGGGTGGATTGGCAGATACCCATTTAGGTTTTGATTAGGTTTTGTGCAATAAAGAGTGATCTTGTGATTGCTAAAGTTAAGTTGGCTTCCAACAGAGTGGATTCAACATAACCATGGATACATGATAGGATCAGGGGCTAGGGTGTTAAATGTACATTTATTAAAAAAGTAAAACATGCCACCTCTACATTTGGGAATCTAAAGGCGTCACCCATAAATTGGACCTTTATATAAAACATATAATTTGCTCATTTGAACATCTCCATTATATCTAATATAATTTGGCACCATCGGACCACTTCTACTACTCACTTCTTAAATATTATATATACAAGTGGGGTATGCCTGTACTCTTTCCTTTGTAAAACCCCACTACCCTTAGATATCGACATTAGTGCTCAAATGTACCTTTTCTTTAAGGATCATTCTTATAGGCTGAAAGGAATCTCTATGTTTTACAATCTATTAAATGAGATAACTGTATTCACTAAAGCTAGTAGACCTGTGCAATCCGTTTCATAACTAATCGAAATTCGGCCGAATTTTGCATCTTTCGGACATTCGGAAACATCCGAATGTCCGAAATAAAAAAATAATGAATTTCAACTAATACAAATATATTATAGCGGCTATAACGAATTAATTCAACATGATTCGGTAGTTCGTTAAAGATCTAATGAAACAAAAGGTCAACTCAAAGTAAATCTTACAGTCCAATCAGCTGATTAATTTTGTGCTGGAGGTTGGATTACTGGCAAAGTGCATTCCTGAGAACTGAGTGAGAAGGGTGATTGTATTGTATTTGAGCAGAGGAGAAGAGATATTGTCATTGTGTGTTTTTCATAGATTCAATAAACAAACGACTTTCCAAACTACGAATTATTATCACAAATCAATATACATACATAAATATCGAATTTCAACTAATATGAAAGAAATTATAGCGGATATAAAGAATGAATTTGACATGATTCGAGATTTAGAATAACGAATATCGACAATACGAATAATAACAAATTATCCGAAAACGAATTAACGTAACATAACAAATATAACAGAACGAAATTATGTATTTTACGAATGACAACGAACCGAAACTGAACGAAATTTCCTGTTGCGCACAAGTCTAAAAGCTAGCACCATGTATAAATGGAAATCAAACTTTTCCCGAAACATTATGGCAAAAGGCAATATCCACTATCTACACATCATCCCACTGCACAAACCACTGGGAACTATTTCAAATAATAGTTCACTGCTGGTATCTTACCCCTTATGCCGCGTACACACGGTCAGACTTTTCGTCTACAAAAGTCCGACAGCCTGTCCGACAGACTTCCGGCGGACTTTCGGCGGACTTGCAGCAGACTTTCTAACGAACGGACTTGCCTACACACGACCACACAAAAGTCCGACGGATTCGTACGTGATGACGTACACCGGACTAAAATAAGGAAGTTCATAGCCAGTAGCCAATAGCTGCCCTAGCATGGGTTTTTGTCCGTCGGACTAGCACACAGACGAGCGGATTTCGGGGTCCGTCCTAGTTACGACGTAAAGATTTGAAGCATGTTTCAAATCTAAAGTCCGTCGGATTTGAGGCTGAAAAAGTCTGCTGAAAGTCCGGAGAAGCCCACACACGATCGGATTACCAGCCAGCTTTAGTCCGTCGGCGTCCGTTGGACTTTTGTAGACGTAAAGTCCGACCGTGTGTACGCGGCATTTCAGACTCAGTAAACCTTATGCTTCTTATACTTCTTCTTGTTGGACACAGTGTGAGGAAACTGGACCCCTTTACCATGTATTATGGCAATGTAAATCCCTTCACTAAAGCTAGTAGACCTGTGCAATCCGTCTCATAACGAATCGAAATTCGGCCGAATTTTGCATCTTTCGGACATTCGGATAAATCCGAATGTCCGAAATAAAAAAATAATGAATTTCAACTAAGACAAATATATTATAGCGGCTATAACGAATTAATTCAACATGATTCGGTAGTTCGTTAAAGATCTAATGAAACAAAAGGTCAACTCAAAGTAAATCTTACAGTCCAATCAGCTGATTAATTTTGTGCTGGAGGTTGGATTACTGGCAAAGTGCATTCCTGAGAACTGAGTGAGAAGGGTGATTGTATTGTATTTGAGCAGAGGAGAAGAGATATTGTCATTGTGTGTTTTTCATAGATTCAATAAACAAACGACTTTCCAAACTACGAATTATTATCACAAATCAATATACATACATAAATATCGACTTTCAACTAATATGAAAGAAATTATAGCGGATATAAAGAATGAATTCGACATGATTCGAGATTTAGAATAACGAATATCGACAATACGAATAATAACAAATTATCCGAAAACGAATTAACGTAACATAACAAATATAACAGAACAAAATTATGTATTTTACGAATGACAACGAACCGAAACTGAACGAAATTTCCTGTTGCGCACAAGTCTAAAAGCTAGCACCATGTATAAATGGAAATCAAACTTTTTCCGAAACATTATGGCAAAAGGCAATATCCACTATCTACACATCATCCCACTGTACAAACCACTGGGAACTATTTCAAATAATAGTTCACTGCTGGTATCTTACCCCTTACAGACTCAGTAAACCTTATGCTTCTTATACTTCTTCTTGTTGGACACAGTGTGAGGAAACTGGACCTCTTTACCATGTATTATGGCAATGTAAATCCCTTCAATCCTACTGGTACAAAATATTCTCTATAGCCTCCGACCTTTTATGCCACGTACACGCGACCGGTCTTTCCGTCGGACTGAAGTCTGACAATCTTTCCGCCGGAGTTCCACTGAAACTGACTTGCCTACACATGATCACACCAAAGTCCATTCGTTTAGGATGTGATGGCGTACGACGGGACAAGAAAAAGGAAGTTCAATAGCCAGTAGCCAATAGCTGCTCTTGCGTAGTTCTTGGTCTGTCGGACTAGCATACAGACGAGTGGTTTTCCCGATTGGAACAGAGCCAGTCGGAAAGATTTGAAACATGTTCTATTTCTAGGTCCGTCAGATTTTTCGAAAGAGAAGGTCCGATGAAGCCCACACACGATTGGAATGTCCGACGGAATAGTTCCGTCGGACCTTTTCTGCCAGAAAGTCTGCTCGTGTGTACGCGGCATTAGCCTTATCCTTCCCTAGCTTTACTTCTCCTGGGTATTGATACATTTCCTCCACTCACCAGAGTTGTAATTCACTTATTTCTTGTGGCCAAACTCTGTATTACCAGACTTTTGGAATACAGCGAATGCCCCTTTTATTAGAGATACTCTGGCCACTATAAATCACCAACGTGAAATGGGAAGAAAACTGGCAATAAAAAAATCTAACCACTTCTAAATTTCATATTTAATTTTTTTTTCTTCCTCCTCACTACCTACCCCAATTCCCCTCATTCCTTGCTTTCACCTTTCCCCTCCTACCGTTTACTTCACCACTCCTCTCCAGTGGTGAATTTGACATAATCTAGTGTTATGCCCTGTACACACGATAGGATTTTCCGACAACAAAATCCATGTTTTTTTCCCGACTGATGTTGGCTCAAACTTGTCTTGCATACGCACGGTCACACAAATCTTGTCGGAAATTCCGAACGTCAAGAACGTGGTGGCGTACAACACATAAATTGAGCCAAGAAAAATGAAGTTCAATAGCCAGTGCGGCTCTTCTGCTTGATTCCGAGCATGCGTGGAACTTTGTGCGTCGGAATTGTCTACACACGATCGGAAATTAACAGCAACGGATTTTGTTGTCGGAAAATTTGAGATCCAGATCTCAAATTTTGTATGACGGAAATTCCGATGGAAAATGTCCGATGGAGCCTACACACGGTCGGAATTTCCAACAACAAGCTCCCATCGAACATTTTCCATCTGAAAATCCTATCGTGTGTACGGGGCATAAGTGACAAAACAGTTCCTAAAGTGATTCTAAGGCCTAAACATTTTTTACCTTAATTTATTCCTTGCATTAAGATAAATAATTATTTGGCATCAGCATTTTTTTTAATTTTGGTCTTTTTTTGTTTATTTAGCAAAAAATTTTAAAAACCAGTAGTGATTAGATATCCCCAAAAGAAAGCTCTATTTGTGTGAAAAAAATGATAAAGATTTCATATGGGTACAGTGTTGCAGGACCACAAAACTGTTATTCAAAGTGCGACAGCACTGAAAACTGAAAATTGGCCTGGGCAGGAAGGGGGTGAAAGTGCCCAGTATTGAAGTAGTTAATAAACATTCCAGCTGGCAGTGGGTGATTTATCATTAATAAGGATAGCCTCACCAGTGCCCATTAATGCAGCCTCACCAGTGTTTATTAATGCAGCCTGATCAGTGGCCATCAGTGCAGCCTCATAAGTGCCCATCAATGTTAGTCCCCCCCAGTACCTGTCTGCACAGCTTCTTCTACCTAGGTCCTGGGTGCAGTGCTTGTCCTGCAGGTGGTTCCTCTGGAGCTGGGAGCCCAGAACCAGCTATGCACTGCTGGTACATCTGGTCCTCTCCCTTCCTCCTGGGCACCACAGAGCTGGGTAACTAGGGCTGGAGGAAACTGGGGGGGGGGGGCGCGAGGTGAGCGGGCGGGGACTCCCAAATCCTGTCCACCAATCAGCTAATCTCCCAACTGCCGCTGTGTAACTGTTTAGAAAAAAAACTCCTGGTCTCCCCTGTGTTCGGTGGGAGCCGGGAGACAGAAAGCGGACTATTTCATCACTTTCGGCTTTAGGCGGATTGATTTGCAGCAGAGTTCCAGGCCGGCTTCAGTGTACTGATATAGCACAGGCCGGCCTTCAACTGTGTAGTGTGCTGCTACAGAATAATCTGCCCAAAGCCGAAAGCGATGAAATAGTCAGCTTTCTGTCCCCCGGCCCCCACTGAACACAGGGGGCCCGGAGAAGTTTTTTTTCTAAACTGCACCGCGGGAGATTCAAATGTTGGTGGACAGGGTTTGGGAGTCCCCACCCACTCTACCTCCGCTGTCACTTAAACTGGACCACTGAGCCATCGGCCCACCGGGAAACTCCCGGTAGTCCTGATGGCCAGTACATGCCTGATGGGATGCCTGAAATCTAACTTGTGTCTTAGTGTAGACTTCTGGGAAAATCAGTGAGCCAATCACACAAGCAGGAAATTATGTTTCTGGGGGCATATTGTAAATTATATATATCATATATCATATATATATCATATATCATATCATATATCATATCATATATTATGTATATTACAGAGCTGCAGATTGAAAAGGAAAGGTAATTTTTAATATTCAATTACAATATGACTTGTGTTGCACTTGTATACGCTAAATTATTTATGCTTTATTTGCAATTTTTTTCCCCCACGAAAGTGGAGTTACCCTTTAAGTGTAAATCAGGCAAATTACTTATTATGGGTATTGTCAGTGTTTCCATATTGTGTTTATACTGTTTAAATATCGGTTGTCTTTTTTTTAATAGGAATTCTGTCATTTTTCTGGTTGCCAGTAAAAAAAAAAGAAGTGCTTTGTCAGTAAATTTTCCATGTTTTGTCAGTAAAAAAATGCTACAGAAGGTAGGCAATACTGGGTTCCAGCCACTAGAATGACGAGCGGTAGATCAGGCTATGAGGGACTGATTACAGTACAGTATATAGGGGTTTCAGGGGAATGGAGACTGTATGGGAAACAAGATTTCCAGGGACAAGTATTATGCCCTGTACACACGGTCGGATTTTCCGACGGAAAAAGTGCGATCAGATTGTGTTGTCGAAAATTCCGATCGTGTGTGGGCTCCATCGGACTTTTTCCGTTGGAATTTCCGACACACGAAGTTTGAGAGCAGGATATAAAATTTTCCGACAACAAAATCCGATCGTTTAAATTCCGATCGTGTGTACACAAATCCGACGCACAAATGCTCAGAATAAATTAGGAGACGAAAGCTATTGGCTACTGCCCCGTTTATAGTCCTGACGTACGAGTTTTACGTCACCGCGTTCAGAACGATCAGATTTTCCGACAACTTTGTGCGACCGTGTGTATGCAAGACAAGTTTGGCACAAAATCCGTCGGAAAAAATCTGACGGATTTTGTGGTTGGAATGTCCGATCAATGTCCGATCGTGTGTACAGGGCATTAGAGTGCACAGCAGAACTTCCAAGGTAAGGGTATTACTCAGCATGCAGGATTTCTAGGGATAGGTGAGCAGAGTGCACATCAGAACTTCCAGGGGGAAGGAGTCACAAAGTACAGGTTCAGCGAGGCATGGGTAAACGTTGGTTGGACAAGGATGGCCAAGGATCGGTGCACAGCTTTAAATAGAGTAACTGATTGCCAGAGTGGATGAAGACTGGTCTTATAACACACATGAGGTGGAAATATGTGGTGCCTAAGGCTGCCAGAACAGTTCAAGAGTCAGGTGAGAACAGACCATCAGACATTACGATGATCACAGGTAATAGTTAAGCTACTTAACCATAGCAAGGGAGGAGCAGTCTTTAAGACTACAAGGAAACAGCTGATCTGTGACAGTAACACAGAGTGCAGGGATCAGGAGAGGTTATCGCACAGAGTGCAGGGGTTTGGATTATCGCCCTTCTCTGTCCTCTCTCTATTCCCCATCCTCTCCCCCCTCCTTTCTCTCCCCCCCCCCCCACCTGTCAGCTCTGTGTCATGCCCCCTCCCCTCCTGCTGCTGAAATAACTATTACTGTGTTATATAATTCTCTCTGTTTCCTAAGCCTGTGTGCCTCTATCTCTGTTGTATAAAAAAAATGCTGTATATACCTGTATTCAGTGCACTGCTTGGCAATCACGTGACCGGCCGGCTCTCTCCTCCCAAGTGATGTCAGTGGGAATTTTTCGGCCCCTCGTGCTCTAGCTGTCAGATGGGGAGAGGAGAGAGCCGGCCGGTCATGTGATCGCCGAGCAGCACACTGAATACAGGTATATACTGCATTTTTTTTATACAACACAGAGACAGAGGCACACAGGCTTAGGAAACAAAGAGAATTATACAAAGTCATGCAAGTGGCTTAACAACCACTTTAAAGAAACGTATTTTATTTTTTTAATGTTTTTTTTTTATTTCGCTTTTAAAAGAGAAGTATGGTTTTTTTTTTTTTTTTGCAAAATCATACTTACCTAGGTGGATGCAACATCGGTCCGATGCTGCACCTGTCCCCTGTCGTCTCTGCACTGAGAAACGATCAATTGAACGCCGCTGATCGCTCGGTTCTGACAGCTCCCTGAGCAGAGAGCTGCACACTGTCAATCAACAGCTCTCTGCTCTGCCCCCCCCTCGTTCACTGGAGAGCTGGGCTGTAGAGGTGGAGGGGGCAGAGCGGCCGGCTCAGTCTCTCAGCGGCTTGCTGAGAGGCTGAGCCGGGTGTCAGTCCAGGGTCCTGGCGGATCCCGACTTCCTGGATTGACTTCTGTGACGTCAGCAGAGAGTGGATTCAGCCCTCTCTCTGCTGAAAATGGGTCACAAGAGTGCAAAACGAATTGCACTCCTGTGATTTATATTAGAAGTACAGCCAAACAAGCTTTGGCTATACTTCACCTTTAAGGCTAAATGAGGGATCTGGGGTCTTTTTGACTCCATGGGGGAGATTTACTAATACTGTTCCACTCAGAATCTGGTGCAGCCGTGCATGGCAGCCAATCAGCTTCTAACTTCAGCTTGTTCAATGTAAGCTTTGACCATAAAACCTAGAAGCTGATTGGTTGCTATACACAGCTGCCCCAGATTCTGTGTGCACCTGTTTTAGTAAATTTCCCCCCCAGATCTCTCAATAAAGATGACCTATCATGCTTATTTCTATTACAAGGGATGTTTACATTCCTTATAATAGGAATAAAAGTGATAAAAATATAAATTGTACATTGTAAAAATAAAAAATAAAAATAAAATTAAATAGGAAAAAACAAGATTTAAAGCGCCCCATCCCTCCGTACTTGCGTGCAGAAGCGAACATATACCTAAGCCGCTCCCGCATATGTAAACAGTGTTCAAACCACACATGTGAGGTATCTTTGCGATTGTTAGAGCGAGAGCAACAATTCTAGTGCAGGACCTAATCTGTAACTTGAAACATGTAACCTGTAAAAAATGTTTAAAGCGTCGCCTATGGTGATTTTTAAGTACTGTATTTTGTCGCCATTCCACGAGCCTGCGCAATTTTAAAGCATAACATGTTAGGTATCTATTTACTTGGCATAACATCATTTTTCACATTATGCAAAAAAATTGGGTTAATTTTTATGCCGCGTACACACAAGCAGAATTTCCGACAGAAAGAGTCCGATGGGAGCTTTTCATCGTATATTCCGACCGAGTGTATGCCCCATCGGACGTTTTCTGTCGAAAATTCAGACGGACTTAGATAGAGAACATGTTCTATATTTTTCCGACGGAACAAATTACTATCGGAAAAAACGCTTGTCTGTATGCTGTTCCGATGCACCAAAAATGACGCATGCAAGTACGAGATGGAAGCTATTGGCTACTGGCTATTGAACTTCCGTTTTCTAGTCCCGTCGTACGTGTTGTACATCACCGCGTTCTGGACGGTCAGAATTTGGTGTGACCGTGTATATGCAAGACAGCTTGAGCGGAATTCCATCGGAACTCCATCGTAAAAACCTTCAGAGTTTATTCCAACGGCAAAACCGGTCATGTGTACAGGGCATTAGTGTTTTTGTTTTTTTGTTTTTATTTTTTCATTAAAGTGTATTTTTTTAAAAATATATTTTTGAAAGACCGTTCGCAAATACAGTGTGATATCAAATATTGTAAAGACCGTCATTTTATTCTCTAGGGTCTCCGCTAAAAAAATACATATAATGTTTAGGGGTTCTAAGTAATTTTCTACCAACTTGTAAGCAACAAATGTCAAAAAAAGGCTGGGTCAGCAAGTGGTTAAAGGATTTGTAAAGGCAGAAGGTTTTTTTACCTTAAGGCATTCTATGCCTTAAAGTGGGGTTCCACCAAAAAAAAAAAATCTACATGAAAAATTAAAAAAAAAAATACAAAAAAAATTTGGATATTTTTTTTTTTTTTTTTTACTTACCTCTAAATGCCTGTTGCTAGGTGATCCCTCGTAGTCTGCCTCTTCCAGTGCCTGGGCTGGTGACATCACTTCCCCCTCGGCCTCGGCACAGGAAGGGCTCAGCTCTGCTCCCTCCCTCCTGTCAATCATCTGGGACCCATTACAGGTCCCAGGTGATTGAGCGGCCAATCACGGCGCACGGCGCCGCTCGCGCATGCGCAGTGGGTGCCAGGCTGTGAAGCCACAGCCCGGCGCCCACAGTTGCAATGCCGGCGCCACTGAACGGAGGGGGAGACAAGCAGGGCTTCGATCCCCAGCATCGCTGGACCCTGAGACAGGTAAGTGTCCAATTAAAAGTCAGCAGCTGCAGTATTTGTAGCTGCTGACTTTTTTTTTTTTTTTTTTTTTTTTACTGGACCTCAAGTGGAACTCCTCTTTAAGATAAAAAGCCTTCTGTGTGCCGCAGCCCCCTCAGCCCCCCTAACTGAGGTCCCTCTCTGTCCAGGGATGTCCACGAGTGTCTCAGCTGTCCGAGATTCTCCCTCCCTGATTGGCTCAGCCACAGCAGCTGCACCACTGGCTGCTGCTGCTGTCAATCAAAGTCAGCTAGCCAATCAGGAGAGAGAAGGCGGGGCCAGGTTGAGGCTCCGTGTCTGAATGGACTGTGACTCAGCTCGGGTGCCCCCATAGCAAGCTGCTTGTCATGGGGGCACTGAACAGGAGGGAGGGGCCAGGAGCACTGAAGAGGGACCCGAGAAGAGGAGGATCTGGGCTGCTCTGTGCAAAACCACTGCACAGAGCAGGTAAGTATAACATGTTTGTTATTTTTATAGGAAAAAAATTTAGACTTTACAATCACTTTAAGCTCTTTTACAGGTTGTTAAGAATGTGTACCTACTTTAATGCCCATAGTTTGATCATAGGTACGCCTAAAGGCTCAGAACCAAACAATGATCCTAAAATGGGTAACAATGAAGATGAAAACTTTGAGTTTGAATTAAAAACAAATTCAGATTATAGCACCACTTCTGAGAACAACTTATCTGTTTTGCAGCTTTCTAAACAACCACATCTATATACCGTAAATTGTATTATGCCCATAATGCTTATAACTAATCCTGGATTCTTTCATTGTATATAATTTAATTTAGTTGTATCCATTTATGTTGCTTCTCTTTGTTCTCCAGCAATAATAAGCATGGCGGTTTCCTACATTAATGGATCTCACACTGCACTTTTATGTTGATTAAAGCCTAGGGGGCATGCCGCTCTAAAAAGTTATTAAAATACAAAAATGTACAAAGGAAAAAAGCTATTCTTTCATGGTGATGAGTTCCATCAACTGAAAATCATGTGCAGGAGTGTGAGGTGGCTTATCTTCATTGTTCATCAAACTGGCAGTGTTCTTAAAGAGGTGTAAAAAGAGTTGATTAAAATATGGCAGACAAAATAGATTAATCTTAATGTGTCTATACATTTCATTGGGAGGAATTACCATCATTTGTGTCATTGGGCCCCATTGTTGGTGTCATTGGGAGGAACTGCACCCTTCATTGGTGTTAGTGAATAAAATAGTGCCTGAAGGTCCGGATAAAAGCAAGCAAAGGGCTGTGTGCATGGGGCCTTGCACAGTTTTGCCAATGTTAAATGTGATAGTGGGTGCGGAGGAGAGGTAGGAAAAGTATAAGAGGCTGGTCAACCAACCCGAACCATGTTAGGTGTGAATGATGGCCTCAGCCAGCGCTGCTCTACTGACCACGGTCACTGATGCATTTCGCCCCGGCCACTGGGGCTTATGCAGGCCATACATGGGTCGAATTTCGAAAGAATTTTCTTTCGAAAATCTTCTCTACGAATTTTCATTTGTATTTCGCACCATCAGTGGGCTGCAGCAACAGCCGATTTTCGTGCGGCCATCGAATTTGAGTAATCGGACATGTTGGAAATTTTTTGAAAAACGAACGATTTTCTAATCAATGATGGGAGAATCCTGCGAGAAATGTAATCAAAACAGAAATGCTGATGTGCAAGAGAAGAAAACTCCCGGAAAGAAAAGAGGATTCCCAGCCACGAAAATTCTTTTCTGTAGCAACATGAGGTGAAATTGAAGGCTTGGTTGGACGAATTTCGAAATCAATGGTGGCACCATCTGATCACAAAACGCACAAATTTTCTGATTTTCAAAAGAAAATTCTTTCGAAATTCGACCATGTTAGAGGTGGGAGACAAGAGCAGGATGGGGGAACTTATGAATCAGCCATGAAAACAAGTGAGCAAACATGTGTGGCTTGTTAATATGAAGATGGAGAAAATCATGAGGTGGAAAAAAGAAAAAAAAACAAAAGGAATTGAAAGATAAAATAAGCATTGTCCAAGTGAGGAAATATTAAAGTGAAGATAAAAAAAAAAAAAAAATAATTTTAAAAACTATTTAATCTTTATTTTCATATTTCCTCACATGGACAATGCTTATTTTATTCCATTTGATCATTTAATTTTTATGCTCTTTTTATTTTTTCCACCTCATGATTTTCCCCATCATCACATTAAAGTGGGAGTAAACTCCCATGCATGACTTTTACCAATAGGTAAGGCTATAATAAGGCCTACCTACCTACCTATGGAAATATCTCCTAAATGTGCACCGATATTTACTGTATATGCAGCCAGTGACGTCACCGGCTCATGCGCTCTGAGGGAACGGCCACCCGGGCCAGGGCCATTCCTTCAGAGTCCTGTGCCATAAACAGCAGCTACCACGTGCATGCGTGGGCGTGACACCATCGTGGCTCTGGGCACTCACACAGCCGGAGTCCGCAAACCCGGAAGGAAGACCGGGTGAAGATGGAAGCTCCTTCAACAGTGACAGCACGTTCTAAGCTTTGTTCTAAGGTAAGTTATACATAATGTGCTAGTATTATAACTTTGCCTTGCAGGTCCCGCTCTTGTCTCCCACCTCTATGACTAAGCCCCCCAGTGGGCGGGGCAAAACACGTAAGGGGCGTGGTCAGTGGAGCAGCGCTGGCTGAGGCCGTCATTCACACCTAATGTGGATTGGGTTAGTTGACCGGCATCTTATACCTTTCCAAAGGCCCATACACATGATTTGACTTTTTGACAACAAACATGCAAATTAGCTGTTTTAACCACTTCAGCCCTGGAAGAATTTACCCCCTTCCTGACCAGTGCGTTTTTTGCAATTCGGCACTGCGTCGCTTTAACTGACAATTGCGCGGTCATGCGAAGTTGCACCCAAACAAAATTGACGTCCTTTTTTTGCCACAAATAGAGCTTTCTTTTGGTGGTATTTGATCACCTCTGCGGTTTTTATTTTTTGCGCTATAAACAAAAAAATAGGGACAATTTTATTTTTTACTTTTTGCTATAATAAATATCCCCATAAAATAATTTTAAAAACATTTTTTTTCCTCAGTTTAGGCTGATACGTATTCTTCAACATATTTTTGGTAAAAAAAAAATCGCAATAAGCGTTTATTGATTGGTTTGCGCAAAAGTTATAGCATTTACAAAATAGGGGATAGTTTTATGGCATTTTTATTAATAATTTTTTTTTTACTAGTAATAGCGGCGATCAGCGATTTTTATTGTGACTGCGACATTATGGCGGACACATCGGACATTTTTTACAAATTTTTGGGACCACTGTCATTTATACAGCAATCAGTGCTATAAAAATGCACTGATTCCTGTGTAAATGACACCGGCAGTGAAGGGGTTAACCACTAGGGGGCGGGGAGGGGTTAAGTCAGTACTAGGGAGTGATTCTAACTGTAGGGGGGGATGGGCTAGCTGTGACACGTCACTGATCTCTTCTCCCGATGACAGGGAGCAGAGATCAGTGACACTGTCACTAGGCAGAACGGGGAGATGCTGTTTGCATCAGCATCTCCCCGTTCATCCTCTCCGTGAGGCGATCGCGGGTATCCCCGCGGCGATCGAGTCCGCAGGACCCGCGACCCGACTCACTAAGATCCCGGCCGGCGTGTCGCCGCCGGCGTGCGCGCAATGGCACGGCGGAAAATTCAATGGGACTTACCTGTACGCCCATTTGCCCAGCCGTACCATTCTGCCGATGTATATCGGCGTGCGCCGGTCGGGAAGTGGTTAAGGCAACATCCGACCTTGTGTACGCTCCCCGTTCATCCTCTCCGTGAGGCGATCGCGGGTATCCCCGCGGCGATCGAGTCCGCAGGACCCGCGACCCGACTCACTAAGATCCCGGCCAGCGTGTCGCCGCCGGCGTGCGCGCAATGGCACGGCGGAAAATTCAATGGGACTTACCCGTACGCCCATTTGCCCAGCCGTGCCATTCTGCCGATGTACATCGGCGTGCGCCGGTCGGGAAGTGGTTAAGACAACATCCGACCTTGTGTGCGCTCCATCGGACAAACTTTTTTGGTTTTCATCGGACAAATGTTGGCTGTGCGAACAGACAAACTTGGCGGCAACAAAAGTCCGATGGCAAGTCCGATCGTGTGTACACAAAACCATCAGACTTTAGTACAAAGTACCAACACGCATGCTCAGAACCAATGCAAAAGATCAGACAACAATACAGAAGTTGACCAAAGGGTGGCACCGGAGAATTGAACGTCCTCTTTTGAATTGTTGTCAGTACGTTGAAACGTCACTATGTTCGTGTTTGTTACCTAAAAAGTCCTGCTGTGTGTATGCTTAACAAGTTCACATGCAACGCCCTTTGTACAGAAATCCACGGGAAAGTTTGTATAAAGTCCGATCATGTGTATGAGGCTTTACTGACACTTTGGATGTGTGAAAACAGACACCAGCACCCTCTTTTTTGAGCACCACACTATATTATACTCTTGCTTGGAGCAGCACTAAAAGTTTTGACAGGTCACAGTGTGGAGGAGAGGTACCCACACACGCTGTGATCCTAGGGGAGTGAAGCGGGTGCTTATGAATGTGTTACATATTACACTCTAAATATAGCTGTACCATGTTCCTAAAGGTGAACCTTTAAAGCTAAACTCTTGGCACGAAAAACTTTTAATAAAGGACATTAAAAAAATTAAAAACCATAAAGGATATAAATGCAGTTTGTGAGCAGCAGATGCCTTTGAAAACCCAGATATTAACATATAAAAGTAGCAGTGATGTCATCATTGGGCTGTACATAACCTGTGTAGAGAGCAGAGCTGTGGGAGGGATTCAGCAGGCACCACCCACTACAGACTGCCTACAGAAAACTACAGGAAGGGGCGGAGACGAGACCAGTCACCCTGCACAAGGAGAGAGAGCAGCAGTGACTGGTCTTTACAGGACACACAAAGGTAAAGATTCATGCTGAATTACTGCACAGATCTGGATTAAATACACAAAAGAAACCAAAAATCAACTATTAATAGACATGTCTCTTGTAGTTAGACAATACTTGTTTATAACGGAGTTCAGCTTTAACACTAGGAAGAATTTTTCAAAGGGGACACTTAATCCAGTGAGCAATGTTAAAGTCAGATTTCCCCTCACTTCCTGTTGTATTTCAGTGTTAGGAAGCGAGGTAACAAACCAACAATGGGGACACTGACAGCAATAAAAACCTGACGACATGTTTTCTAAGCCTTTCACAAACTATCCACAACTAGAAAAAAATTATTTGGTAGGAGTGAAACATCCACCCCCCTCACCCATTTCGTCCTTTAACAAACACGTCATCGTGTTTCTTGGATAGTATCCACTTCTTCAGGAGTAGCTCTGTGGATAGCATCCAAGAAACACATTGAGCTAGTTAAATGCCTATTGGAATCCTCCCCGCTGTACTATTGTATTCTGACAGCGGGGTGTCTCTACTGTCAGAATACACTGATCAGCACTGCGCTGAGCAAAGGGAAATTTTCCGACAGTCCTGTTTGACAGAAATTGATTGTTAGATCGACTTTTGTCAAGTGTGAACGGACATAGATGAAGGAAAATTTGTCAGGTCCCTGATGAACTGGCCAGATTTCGATCCATCTATGGCCAGCTTAAAGTGATTGTAAAGTCTAATTTTTTCCTATAAAAATAATAAACATGTTATACTTACCTGCTCTGTTGCAGTGGATTTGCATGGATACTCCTCTTCTCAGGTTCCTCTTCTGTAATCCTGGCCCCTCCCTCCTGTTCAGTGCCCCCACAGCTAGCAGCTTGCTATGGGGCAAACAAGGTGAGTTACAGCTCCCTGTGTCCATTAAGATACGGAGCACCGATCCCCCCCCTCCCCTGATTGGCTAGCTGACTTTGATTGACAGCAGAAGAAGCCAATGGCGCCGCTGCTGTGTCTCAGCCAATCAGGAAGGAGAATCTGGGATGACTAAGACACTCGTGGACATTGCTGGACAGAGAGGGACATCAGGGAAGTGTTGGGTGGCTGAGGGGGGCTGTTGCACACAGAAGGCTTTTTATCTTAATGCATAGAACGCATTAAGATAAAAAAACCTTCTGCCTTTACAATCCCTTTAAAGTGTTACAAAACCCACATCAGTAAAATCAGTGTGTATACACAGTAAACCATGCTTGTTTTACTGACTGTGGAACCTAAGGGGTTAATCCTCTGCATTGTGTAAAAAGGCTGTTTGATACTGTCTTCTCTGTTCCTCCCCTTCTTCCACTATCCCCAATCCATCTCCTGATAGAACAGAGCCTTTGAAGTCACTTTGCACATGCTCAGTTTGGTGTATATTGCTATAGAGTTTTTTTTTCCTTGGGAGGATGCATGTGATCAGCACAGGGACAGTCAGCACTTTCCTGACAGTGGGTCAGGGGTCCTGCAGCCTGGTAGGACAATCAGGGGAGAATGAAAACTCCTCCTACAAGCTTTATCCAGACACTTAAAGAAGTCACTCGCCTGCTATATACTGCTGATGAGAAAAGGTATTTAGCAGTTTATATTTACTAAAATAATTGCTTTTCCATGTTCTGTGTACTGTGGGAGACCAGATATAGTGAATGCAGGGTCCTGGGTTTAGTAACACTTTAAAGCGGAATTCCAGGCTGTTTTTGTTTATTAAAAGTCAGCAGCTACAAAAGGTTTAGCTGCTGACTTTTAATAAACAGACCCTTACCTGTTCCACGGTCCAGCGATGCGGCCACACAGAGCCTCGCTCCTCTCCCCCTCCTCTCCTCGGCGCCTCCATTGAAACTGTGGACACCCAGCCGTTACAGCTTGCGGCTTCACGGTCAGGTGCGCACTGCGCTCTTCCAGTGGACAGGCAATCTTCTGGGACATGTCACATGTCCCAGAAGATTGCCGAGAGGGAGGGGCCGCCTAGGGGGTGAGGAGGAGTCGCCTAGACGGCCCGTAGGCAGAAGCAGGAAGTGGGACAGGAAGTCCCACTCAAAACTAAGCACCCACTCCCCCCCCCCCCAAGAAAATTACATGCCAAGGGGGCGAGGAGTGCTTAAAGCTGAACTTCCACTTTTGGGTGGAACTCCGCTTTAAGTCATGGATCACAATCTCAGCAAAATCCTTGGTCAATCAGAGTTCCTGAGAGGAAGTGGAACACGACAGTCATATGTTTCAAAACTGTCATATTATATAGCACAGAACGTCAATAACTAAAAAGGTAAATTAAATAAAATATGGTTGTACATTTTATTTGCAATGATTTCCAATGTTTTGGGGTGTTTCCAAAGCTTTGTACATAGTACTGTATGTCAGCCTGGGGTATCCCTTTCATTTGAACAAGCAGAGATATTTTGGCAAAGAAGGAACATGGGCTAATTTTTCAGAAGCGATATGCACCATACTGCACAAAGTACTACTGAGTGGAACACAAGCCTTAGAATTTAAAGTGGTACTATGAACAAAATCAAAAATGACATGTATAGTATAAGGCAGTCTGTCAGTAGCATTACCACAGCAGTTTTTATTTTTACAAGTCTCCCCTAATTTTATTACCTGTCGATCAACGGCGGCTGCTCATGCAGGGAGCACGGGCGCCCCCCCCCCCCCCCCCATTCATGCGCCGGGTGCATGGATTTCAACTGTTTCTAATTGGCTTCTAAAAAGGGTGGGCTCAGGGTGCATGGGCACTGCACCCGGAGCCCACCCAGTTGTGTGACATTAGCAAATTATTATACACTAATGTCTTCCTGTCTCTCCTCCTGGCCAATCAGGATCCAATTGGCCGGGAGTCCTAAGACCCCATTGTCCAGATTCTAGGACTCCTGATTGCCCGGGAGGAGACCACCGGGACTTGGGCAGAGAGATGCAGGGATGAAGGTAAGTACGGGGCTGGTGGGGTCCTGACAGGAGAGGCAGCGAAGTGGCAATCGAGGGGGGTGGGTGGTGGAAGGTTGGCAGCGATGGATGGATGGGGGGGGGTGGCAGGTGGGTTTGGTGGTGGCTAGATGGCTAGCTGGTCGGATGGCTGTCATGGATGGCTGGGTGGGGGCCGCAGGCCGCCTCCCAAGAAATTTGAGCACCAGCAGCCACTGCTACTAAATACATGGCAAATAAGGTTTAATGTGGAGAAATGTAAGCTAATGCACTTGGGGACTAAAAACAAACGCAAGCTACTCACTAGGGGGAGAACCTCTGGGGAATCAAGGATTGAGAAAGATCTGGGGGTCCTAGTAGAAGACAGACTGAGCAATAGCATGCAATGTCAAGCCGGCAGAATATTAGCATGCATAAAAAAGGGGATATACTCCAGAGATAAAACTATAATCCTGCCACTTTATAAAACTCTGGTCCGGCCACATCTGGAGTATTTCGTCTAGTTCTGGTCACCGGTCCTCATAAGGGATGTGCTGGAGCTGGAGAGAGTCCAAAGAAGGGCAACAAAATTAATAAGGGGATTGGAGGACCTCAATTATGAGGAACAACTACAAGCACTAAATTTATTCTCACTGGAGAAGAGACGCTTGAGAGGGGATATGATAGCGTTTTATAAATACCTTAATGGTAATCCCAGCATAGGAAAAAAGCTATTCAGGGAGTGTAAGAGAACACAGGGCCACACGATGAGATTGGAGGAGAAGCGGTTTAACCTTAAGCTGCGCAGAGGGT
Organism: Aquarana catesbeiana; assembly: GCF_042186555.1. Taxonomy (NCBI): domain Eukaryota; kingdom Metazoa; phylum Chordata; class Amphibia; order Anura; family Ranidae; genus Aquarana; species Aquarana catesbeiana. The sequence goes on from NC_133327.1 coordinate 636,909,012, forward strand.
TTTTCACTGTCATGGCGGTGAGGATGTGGAACGCTTTTCCACAATTGGTGGTGTCAGCGGGGAGCATTGATATTTTTAAAAGACTCTTGGTCGTGCATCTTAAAGAACACAATATACAGGAATATGCACAAAACAAAGAGTTCCCCTGGGTGGACTTTTCCGGCACTTGCAAAGGCAAAAAATAATAAGGTATATGAAAACAGAGGGTGTTTGTACATAATAAAAAACATATAATTTTATTCGTATTGAACAGTACAATTAATAAAAACAAGCAATAGATATCTAGGGTAACATAGTAAAACTACATAGTAACCATGATATGCAACACAAGATAAGTTGTGATGAAAAGCTCTTCTCAAGCCCGACGCGTTTCGGGGTACTTGATGTCTGTACAGTCCTTCTTCAGGGACATAGTTGAGAGAGAAGGATTCATCTGGGCTGATTGAAAAAGGAATGAGAGGGAGGAGGGTCAAGTGATTGGTAATGCTTTCAATAGTATTCGATGGGGGTTGGGATGATCAATTGATCACCTACCTGAAGATATACGAATGTTTGCTTGTGAGAATTTCTAAAAGCAAAGAAAGCCACGGAGGGAGGGCAAGGTATGGCAATAAGCAGTAGTATTGTAGCTAATGTAAATATTGGTATTTAGACGGTGAAAGATGCAGGTTGGTAGGCTGCAGTCACCATGGAGAAGTGTGACAGTACTCCCGTCCCGCCCGACCCGGGCGCGCGCAAGCCAGAGCGGGGGTCAATATAGCACGTCTCTGTTTACGCCTTCTACAACACAGCTGTGCCTCATTCTGACGCCAGCTGATTGGAACCTTCACACTACTTAAACCAGCCTTATTCATCCCTTACCAAGGCGCTACATACGCTGGACGCTTGGTTGTGAGGCTGTCGGCATGCACTTTTGTTGCCATCTAAGGTATGATTTTTTAGTTACTGTTCCCTACTTTTTCTTACCCCAGCACTTAAGTCTCAGGTATATTTATTACTCTCCCGCTCAGCTGTACAGTTACACCCGACTACTCCTGGGCCTGCTCTTACTCTGGTCCCTGCAGGCTATTAAGAGCATATTACATGGGCTTTGCATTAATACATTTGTCTGTTTCATACCTCATTTACCTTGGTATTTAACTATATCATTCCAGCTGCTACCTAAATATTTATTATGGAATTTTCCAACATCCATGTATATCTTATTTACTCTGTGGCATGTATTTGTATATTTACTTTTACTCTATATTACGTTGAACCCTTAAGTAAACCTCTATATATATATATATATATATATATATACATATGTACTTTGCCACTTAAATACATTATGAGCTGGTCCTTTTTGTTACCCCCTATTTGATGCATTTTTACCTGCATATATATCATCCCCTACACTCTCCCCATTACCAACCTCACTCTTACTTATTTATCTATTTACACATTCACCTTCATCCTACCTACAATGGACCCCCTCTTAAGGTCCTTTCTATATTTTCTTATTTGTTTTAGAGACGCCTTCCTGTGACCTCAGCACGCCGCTCTGGCTTGCGCGCGCCCGGGTCGGGCGGGACGGGAGTACTGTCACACTTCTCCATGGTGACTGCAGCCTACCAACCTGCATCTTTCACCGTCTAAATACCAATATTTACATTAGCTACAATACTACTGCTTATTGCCATACCTTGCCCTCCCTCCGTGGCTTTCTTTGCTTTTAGAAATTCTCACAAGCAAACATTCGTATATCTTCAGGTAGGTGATCAATTGATCATCCCAACCCTCATCGAATACTATTGAAAGCATTACCAATCACTTGACCCTCCTCCCTCTCATTCTTTTTCAATCAGCCCAGATGAATCCTTCTCTCTCAACTATGCCCCTGAAGAAGGACTGTACAGACATTAAGTACCCCGAAACGCATCGGGCTTGAGAAGAGCTTTTCATCACAACTTATCTTGTGTTGCATATCATGGTTACTATGTAGTTTTACTATGTTACCCTAGATATCTATTGCTTGTTTTTATTAATTGTACTGTTCAATACGAATAAAATTATATGTTTTTTATTATGTACAAACACCCTCTGTTTTCATATACCTTATTATTTTTTGCCTTTGCAAGTGCCGGAAAAGTCCACCCAGGGGAACTCTTTGTTTTGTGTCTATAGATTATTGGACGTGGCACGGCTCCTTTCCCTAAACTAGTTGGTCACCCCTTTTTCTGTTAATATACAGGAATATGGGAAATAATTATCGACATTGACATACATACACCTACACAGGTTGAACTGGAAGGACTCTTGTCTTTATTCAACCTTACCGACTATGTAACTATGTAACTACGGTGCCTTGAAGAAGTATTGATACCCTTGAAATTTTACACATTTTGTCATGTTACAACCAAAAACGTAAATGTATTTTATTGGGATTTTATGTGAGATACCAACACAAAGTGGCACATAATTGTGAAATGGCAGGAAAATGATAAATGGTTTTCCAAATTTTTTACAAATAAATAACTGAAAAATGTGGCGTGCATTTGTATTCAGCCCCCCTGTGTCAATACTTTCTAGAACCCCCTTTCACTGCAATTCCATCTGCAAGTCTTTTTGGGGATGTCTCTACCAGCTTTGCACATCTAGAGAGTGACATTTTTGCCCATCCTCTTTGCAAAATAGCTCAAGCTCTGTCAGATTGGATGGAGAGCAACTGTGAACAGCAATTTTCAAGTCTTGCCACAGATTCTCAATTGGATTTAGATCTGGACTTTGACTGGGCCATTCTAACACATGAATATGCTTTGATCGAAACCATTCCATTGTAGCTCTGGCTGTATGCTTAGAGTCGTTGTCCTGCTGGAAGGTGAACCTCTACCCCAGTCTCACGTCTTTTGCAGACTCTAACAGGTTTTCTTCTAAGATTGCCCTGTATTTGGGTCCATCCATCTTCCCATCAACTCTGACCAGCTTCCCTGTCCCTGCTGAATAAAAGCATCACCACAACATGATGCTTCCACCACTATGTATCACGATGAGCTGTGGATCTCTGCAGCTCCTCCAGAGTTACCAGCCTCTTGGCTGCTTCTCAGATTAATGGTTTCCTTGCCTGGCCTGTCATTTTAAGTGGATGGCCATGTCTTAGTAGGTTTGCAGTTGTACCGAACTCTTTCCATTTTCAGATGATGGATTAAACACTGCTCCATGAGATGTTCTGTAAGTGAATGCAGTGCTGGGCAGGGTGACGAGTGGGCCACAATCACTCAGCAGCCCCTACGGGGGTACCCCTACATTTGGGGGCTTGTTGCGGGACCACCTGTTCACGGGAAACCTGCCAGTCGTGCCCCTAGCAACTGAGGTTGATCGAGCCGAGGAACTTTGTTCCACCACCATTGAGGATTGAACTCAGGGGAAGGACTTCTGTGCTCTGCCTGCTGTTTCAGTGCTTTAACAAGTGCCGTTGTCCATAGCAGCCAGTAAGGACTGTCGCTATTTATTGTTCCTGCTACCCAGTTGCCCCAACCAGTGCTGGGACTGACACTTGTACCAATCCTGCAATTCAGGAACTGTTCACTATGTGCTGTCACCCGTGGCAACCATGCCAGGTAACCGCGCGTATGGCTTACAAATACGCCCAGCGCTCTGCTATTACTGGACATCTCACTGAGGGTTACAAATATGTACAGTGTTCTGCCAATGCTGGACATCTTAAACTGTTGCTCCAAACTCCTGCTACAAACAGTAAAGCAAGCCGGGGAGTGTCTACTGTTGCCCGGGGTGATCGGGGTAAACCTGTGGGTGCCTGCGGGTGCCTGCGGGCAGGACTGTACTAAAATCGTTCCCTTTAGTAGGACATTGGCTGCGGGCTTTACTGCTGCTACCGGAAACCCCTTGGAAAGTCAGCTGTCATCTGCCTTCAGTTGCTTGGGCACAGTCGGTGCCGAGCGACATGCCTGGACAAGTCCTGCTAGAGCCAGCATGCCTGCAAACTTCAGTATGTTCAACAAGGGGTTACAGCAGCGTGCCCAGGGAGGAGTCTGCCTATCAGTTCCACTGGCGCCAGCCCATCTTAATGTGAGGGGAGCGGTGTTACACCCTGGAGGAGACCCAGCGTTCCCTGCTAGCAGTAGACATGAGGCGGAGGAGTAAGATGGAGGAAGGTGGTCGATTACTGCCAGCTTTAACCTGGTTGCCGGAGTGGACGCTGGCGGACACTGGCGTTTGATTGAGGCACAGCAGGGGATTTTCTATGGGGATGGTCAACGGGATGGAGCGGCTGTTTCCTGTGCCCTAAGTGCCCGATACCTACTGCAGTGATTGGCGCATGGGTCCGGTGTGGGCATTGCGGCAAACCGCTAACACAGCTAGCATCTGCCAGCAGGAGCCATGATAGTTTAATGTGGACCTGCTTTCAGAACTCTGTCATCCGCAGCTGCGGCAATCCCGGAAGGCCGGATTGGGCCTAACATCATCCTCTAAAGGCGGAACGGAGTTGCGGCCTGGTGACTCCCCCCGCGAAAAGAGAGGACATGGGACGAGAAGGGGCCGCGGCCTGGTCAGGGACTCGGCAACTGTGAGTACTGTCATGCAGGAACTGGATGTCCCTGAAATGCCGGCTGATTCAATGTCTGTAGCTATCCTTTCTACACATACATGACAATGCATTGAACGTGTCTAATTATCACTCTCTTCTGTATTGCAGAGTACATCTAAGGCTGTGTAATGATGTGTCACATTTCTTCAATTAACGCTCAGCTGTGTGTTATTGTTTCCTCTAATGGAGTATATTTATCACTGGAAATTGGGCTGTCAGTAAACGCGCTAGAACAGAAAACACCCAAACAACATAGAGCTGTTTATGATGGTGTAAAACTAGAAGTACCAAAGTCATTCGAACAACCAAATTAGCAGGAGGTTCTAGAGATGAGCGCAGTGTTTTCCACCAAATGAAAATGTAATGATTTTGCAGTTTGCATCATTGTGCAGAAGTGCAAAAGTTTGCTGAAATTGCGACCATCAAGAACGCGGTAACGTACAACACTACAACGAGCCGAGAAAATGAAGTTCAATGCTTCCGAGCATGCGTCGAATTGTTTCCGAGCAAGCATGCGTAGGAATTTTGCGCGTCGGAATTGCCACAGACATGCCACAGACGATCGCATTTTTGGATAGGAACTTTTTCCGACCGAAAAATTAAGAACATGCTCTCAATCTTTTGCTGGCTGGAATACGGCCAGCAAAAGTCCAATGGAGCATACACACGGTCGCATTTTCCGACAGAAAGCTCCCATCAGTCTTTTGCGGGCCAAATTTCCGATCGTGTGTACGCGGCATTACTCTACTCTTTCGCTTTTTTTTTTTTTTTTTTTAGAGGGTGATTTTTTTTTGGGGGGGGGGGGAGTTTAGTTTAGTTCTTTGTATTTGTGTGTGTGTTTTTTTTTTCTTTTTTGTGTATTTATTTGTGATTCATTTTTTTGATTTACCCACTTGAGCTCTGGAAGGTTTTACCCCCTTCATGACCAGAGCATTTTTTGCTGTTCAGCACTGCACTACTTTAACTAGCAATTGCTCAGTCATACAATACTGTGCGCAAACGACATTTTTATCATTTTTTTCACACAAATAGAGCATTCTTTTGGTGGTATTTGATCACCACCAGGTTTTTTTATTTTTTGTGATATGAATGAAAAAATACCATAAATCTTGAAAAAAAAAGTATTTTATATTTTCTGTTATAAAACATATCCAATTAAAAAAAAAAAAAAAAAAACAATCAAATTTCTTCATAAATTTTAGCCAAAATGTATTCTGCTACATGTCTTTGGTAATTAATTAATTGGTTTGTGTGATACAGTAATCAGTAGCAATACTGACAAGGAGGACAGCAGTCTAGATCATGGTTTCCCAACTAGGGTTCCTCCAGAGGTTTCTAGGGGTTCCTTAAGCAATAATCAATGTCTGCCTCTCAGATAACTTCCCACTGACACCATTCATCTTTTTAGCTTTCTGTAAGGGTTCTTTTTTTCCCAATGACCACCAGTGTAAGGAGCATTAAGGTTCCCTGAGACCAGAAAGTTATTTCAGGGGTTCCTCTGTGTTGAACAGGTTGAGAAAGGCTGGCCTAGATCTTTGCTATTCTTGTTACTGACAGTCAATAACATGTCTGGGGTGGCTGTGTTGTGCCCCTTGAAGCCCTGATAACCTAGATCACGGCATATGTTGGCTGGCCCAGGTCCCATTAATCCTTTCAAGGTCAACAGGAATATGAATGTACTTTATATACCGGTAGTGGCAGGCACCCAAAATTGCTCATTATTTTTGTTACCGACTGATATTTTTCTGATTTTTTTTTTAAGGGAGGATGATCTGAAATGCCTTAACTTTCTTAAGGAACTAACAGATGACATCTTACTTAGAGGTGGTGGCTCCAGCAGGTAAGTACACACAGGTCTTTTGCTTACCTCCTCAGACCTTTGCTCCCAATAACATCACATATATTGCACCTCTTACCTCAATGCCAAGTTTATGAAAGCAAGACTGAGAATGTATTCCAATTCATATATTTTTTTAAAAGTCAAAAGAAATTCTTGATTTGATTTTGCTGTATTTTTTATTAGAGTTTTTGGTTTGCTTCTGATATACATAATAGAGAAGACCTAAAGCATATTTAAGCCCAAAACATGAATATTTAAAAAAATGAATACATTACAATTTACCAATCCTAGATGTGGTGATTACATATTTTTCAAGTTTTTTTTTTTAATTTCTTTATTTTCATCTGGTGATCCTGCCAGTAATACACTTCTTGTCCTAGGGTGAAAACGCTCACTGGCTGTATTATATCTATGGAAGGATAGAATTTTCACCCTTAGCTGCCCTCCTGGTTTGGACTACAAAGAAACCTCCCCTTCTCCCATTCTCTGTTATTTAGGTAGAAGGAGTTGAGTCGTTCACAGGCGATGGTTAAAAAAACGAATAACATTGTTTGAGACACCAGTTCAGTACATAGAAAGTTATAAGGACACTGGAATTCTGGCAGGATCAACAGGTATTATTCAGTACTTGCAGAAAATGTTCTTTGCCTAAAAACAGAAAATGAAGGCAACAACTACAACTAAGGACTGGTTAGCTGCATATATTACATTTTTATTCTTGGGTTTTGATACACTATAGTTGTTTGGGGAAACCAATCTTCTGTATTGTTCAGAAGGCAGTTCAAACATTACTACTGATATGGTGTCTCAGCTGGTAGGCAAGGATAATTGGGAGTAATTTTAAAGAATGAGTACATACAAAAAGAATGTGATTACACTCAGAGTAGTTTAAAAATAGGTTTGGCAAAGTTCAGTAATACTTTTAGACTGTATATGTGATTTGCTAATGTGTTCTATGTCATTGCCAGCGCAATAGACCGTGTATTTCAAGACCACCTCCAAAGAAAAAAATCACAACATCCCTGAGGTAGGTAGTTTTCTTCTAATGCCGCGTACACACGGTCGGACTTTTCGTCTACAAAAGTCCGACAGCCTGTCCGACAGACTTCCGGCGGACTTTCGGCGGACTTGCAGCAGACTTTCTAACGAACGGACTTGCCTACACACGACCACACAAAAGTCCGACGGATTCGTACGTGATGACGTACACCGGACTAAAATAAGGAAGTTCATAGCCAGTAGCCAATAGCTGCCCTAGCATGGGTTTTTGTCCGTCGGACTAGCACACAGACGAGCGGATTTCGGGGTCCGTCCTAGTTACGACGTAAAGATTTGAAGCATGTTTCAAATCTAAAGTCCGTCGGATTTGAGGCTGAAAAAGTCTGCTGAAAGTCCGGAGAAGCCCACACACGATCGGATTACCAGCCAGCTTTAGTCCGTCGGCGTCCGTTGGACTTTTGTAGACGAAAAGTCCGACCGTGTGTACGCGGCATAAGTCCTTATTGAAAGGCTGCTAAAAAACACTGAAGTGCTGAGCTTTCTTATTTGAAAGCCCATAATCCTGTAAAAAACTGAGTGTCATAGGTGCACTCTGTATAAAATATAAGGATTTTATGTGAAATAAAAAAAAATGAAATGTAAAACATAATTTTTCAATTTTGTAAACTTTTAAAAGACACAATAGACTTTAAATGCTTATATAAATTAAGAGTAATCCCCCTTTTATAGGCCATTAGTAGTTTTATATACTTAGTGCTTACTCCTGTAGGAGCCGCTGGATTTTTTGGGCCTTCTCCTTTGCACACAACCAGGCAACAGGAATTTTTCAGCTTTCATACAAACTCAAGAATTAGTTCAAGGGATTTTTGTTTTGTTTATTTAGGCAGTTAAACTTAGATGGGGAATGAACAGATGCATGGGATATCCAGAACTGTGCAATCTGAATGAAACCTTGAGGACTTGCTAATTTCTCTATCTGCTAGATATTAACGTAAAAAATACTGTCCACCCATGGGATTAAACTGAAAAGCAAAAAGTTCCAACTGATGAATGCAGGTGCTTCTCCTTAGAGAACTGCTGATGCACCTGACTGCTTTGAACCCAAGCTAGAGGTGTAGGGTGACTTTGATGGCTATGAAGTAGCATTAATCCATCCCTTGGATATGGACTTGCAAAATATTGCACCTTGCCGCCCCACTCTATCCAGGCCTGGGGTGTGATGAAAAGAAGTTCTTCACTCAGTCCCACTTTGGTGAGTCCTGAGGTCCAAGAGACTGTTGCACAGGCTTTCTGCTATACAGTGCTATACAGCCCCAATGCTTGACTGTCGGGAAAGCCTCAGCTAAGCCTAGCTGAAGCTGGAAAGATTATGGGACCTCAGCTGTTCCTTCTCTCTTCCATTGGCTCTCTCCTGTCCTTCCTTCTGCCCTTCCTTCAGCCCAGGGGCAGAGCCCCCCCCCCCCCCAGCCAGGGCTGCTGTTAGTAACCACAAGGCTCCATACAGCTAACCTGACAGGCCCTCCCCCCAAATATACACAGTTTACCATGCTTCAGTTATGAATGAGCACAGTGAGTGATCAGTACAGAAGGGACTTGTAAATGTGACATATTTACTGGACCCTTTCCCCACTGTCCATCCTGAAGGATCCTACTGTGTGCTTGTAGCTGACGATGGGAAGGAGAGGAGAGAGGCTGGAAGCACTACCTGGGTAGGGGGACACACAGGGGGGCGTGGGCAGCAGGGGGAAATCTATGGTGCACAGTGAAGAGGGGGGGGGAATCACTGGAACTGATCCCCTGTATGGCTCTCTCCGCAGCAGCTGAAAGCCATCAGGAGGGAGATGAAAAGAAGACAGCTGCTGCAGAGAGAGCCATACAGGGTATAGGTTCCATGTGATGAAACTCAGCTGCCTGGCCCCCCTGCTGGTCTGGGCCCCATACAGGAAGACTGGTGGTACCCCCTTATCAAAAGCCCTCCCCCTAGCACAGAGGTCCGTTCCAGGTGTCTGGACCCTGGACTGCTTTCTCATTGCCAGGCCTCTGAACATTTATAGCCCACTGTCTGGGCCTGACCTCCCAAGGGATAGGTGGAAACCCCATAAATATTCAGGCTTTAGGCTCTGTTCCTCCATCCTCTAAGTTCCAAAACGATCCAGGACATTCTAGAACCCAGGAGGAGGTAACAGAGTCCAAGCCCTTGAAGCTCTGCACAGCTAAACACAAACCAATTAAACGTACTCTGTGGGCAGACCTAACTGGGGGCGCCTAGCTGAGCCAATGGCTGTCCTGGACTTTGCGGGGTGACAAGGAGACACCTGGACCTGGGTCTCATTAATGTGACATGCTGCATACAATATAAATAAAATAAAAGTCTGGTCTCTTCAGTGACACACCTCCATCCCTAATAGTACAATAAAAACATAGGTATCGCCCTTGGGACTTTATATGAGGTGTGCACAATAGGCCGATGAAATTGACAAATATAAATACAATAAAATATTTATTGCAGAAATAATCACACATGAAAGAGTAACATAACCAAAGGCAAATCCGATACAATATTGCACATGGTTAAAGATTGCATTGCATTTGAAATACATGAGTATACATGACATCTAAAACACCTGACTTGTTTTGCGAGATGTGACTCGCTCTTCAGAGGTGGATGCATGTAGGATATATCTGGAAATTAATGACCAAAAAAGTAATGTAACACATGAATAAATGATGGACAAATGGTAAGAGGGGCCTTGCAGAAAAAGAAAAGACCCCATACTCACCAATTGGCAAAGCCTAGGTGCCTGTGGCTATGTTCACCGAGGATGGCAGCAATATACGCTTGGGAAGGGAGTTGAGAAAGCGGTGCCAACCAAAAAACCCTGACCAAGGAACAATGTGAAGTCGGACATGGCATGGGTAGAAATTAGTGACCTTGGAGGTCTTAGATAATCCATTCAGGTATCAACTATAATATAATATGTATATAATCAAAAATTCCTAAATTGTTTGTTACTCTTTCTTTGTGATTTTTTTTTCTGCAATAAATATTTTATTGTATTTATATTTGTCAATTTTATTGGCCAATTGTTCATACCTCATATAAAGTCCCAAGGGCGATACCTATGTTTTTATTTTGCTGCATACAATGAAACAGTAACTTCTTGTAACATGAGAATATATGTTATAATGATAAAAAAAACTACCGTATTTATCGGCGTATAACACACACTTTTTTCCCCTTAAAATCAGGGGAAAATCGCGGGTGCGTGTTATACGCCGATCCCCTGCGATCCCCCGCTGACTGAGCGGAGCGATCGCCGACCGTGATTTGAAAATGGCGCCGCCGGTGTCTTGCCGAGAAAGTTCCCCCGGCGAATAAGGACCCCCCCTGTACTGCGCAATCGCAGCGCTTGCGCAGTACAAACTACTAGGAGCCGCCGAAGATAGCCGAAGATGAAAATCTTCAATCGGCTGTAAATGGCGCCTGCGCCCTAGGTCCAGGTTCAAGCCCCAGCATCCAAGTGGACCTAGAGGGGGAATAAAAACGTGCAGAGCGCAGCGAGGCCGTACCCGAAGAGTGGCGAGCGAAGCGAGCCCGCGAGGGGCCCTCTTACAGGCGCCCTGTACAGCTGATTTATTCTCTATTTCGCTTTGGCTATTTCCGCCGGCTCCTACTGCGCAGACCCTGCCCCTGCGCAGTATAGGGGGGTCCTTATCCACTGAGAGGAACTTTCTCGGCAGAACACCGGCGCCGAAATACACAGAGCCGGTCCTCGGCTCTTCTCAGCCACTTTCGGCTTAACTCGAGCGCTGCCCGAACCTAGCCAAGTGTACTCGGCTAGGTTCGGCTAGCTCCGCTCACAGTCACGCCCATCCCGGGCGGGACTACGAGTGGAGCCGACAGTGGCCGAAAGTGAACGAGAGCCGCCAAGAAGAGCTGAGGACCGGCTCTGTGTATTTCGGCGCCGGCTGCGCAAATTTCAAACTGCAGTGACACTGACATGTCACTGCAGTTTAACTGCAGCCTGGGCAAGGCTGCAAAAGGACACAGACAAAGCTGCAGATGGGCACTGACAAAGCTGCAAGGCTGCAAATGGACACTGATAAGGCTGCAAATGACACCAAGGCTGCTGACTGCAAGGCTGCAAATGACACTGGACAAGCATGCAGATGGACGCTGTGCAAGGCTGCATTGATGGGCATTTAAATGTAAGTTTTTTTCCTTAAAACATTTTTTTCCTTTTAATTCCCTCCTAAACTTGGGGTGCGTGTTATACGCCGGCGCGTGTTATACGCCGATAAATACGGTAATTAAGCCTCACTGTAACAAATAAAACTATATCTGAAATCTCATTTAAATACATTTACTAAATAACTTTCAAAGGATTTGAGCTGAAAAATGTCAGTTGCATTAGATAATATCAAATTGTCAAATATCAAGCATTAAAATAAAATATCACTGTACAGAACTGTGTTACTTTGGATAAGCTTTCTGAATATTTATGAGATACAGAGCCATGCATTTTACAAACAGGAACACAAATCCCTTAAACATTAGTCTCTGCTTAAGGAGGACTCATCATACAGCCAATATACACAAATTCTTTAGGCTGGGTTCACACTATTGCGAATTGGATGGGGGATCACCCCATCCAATTCGTAATAGCAAGAGATTGTGACCGGCTCTCTATGGAGCCAGTTCACATATCTCCGATGCGGCTCCGGTGCAAATCTGCAAAAATTGGGGCTGAAATTGGACCTGAAACAATGAACCAGGACGCGCAGGACCCCTGCTGGGAGCCACATCGGTATTATGTGTGAACCGAGCCTTTCAGCTACTTGAATTATACTGTTCACATTATATAGCTGCATTTTTTACATATTCTCATGCAGTTACACTAACATACCTCCCAACATTTTGAGATGGGAATGAGGGACACCTACTAGCAAATGTAAGTAGGCATAGGCAACGCCCCCTGTCACACCCCCTCAAAAGGGGAAGTTACCAAAAAAAAAAAAAGGTTAATTAAATCCACAAGGGTTTTTTTTTTTTACCACTACTATTCCTTTATGTTGGCTTTTAAAATTTACTAACACAATTTAGCAATTTAGAATTTGGATGAAAGGTTTAGCACTGGCAAACACTTTTTGAAAGATAAAACCTGCATTTTATATACATCTATAGAGATCAGACCAAAATGAGGGACAAATGAGGGGGACAGAGGGACATTGCTCCAAATCAGGGACAGTCCCTCGAAATCAGGGACAGTTGGGAGCTATGCATTAAGTCCTGCTAACACAATTACTTTTTAGATCGTATTAACTGATTTTGGATGATATTTTATTGTAAAATGTTTGTATAACAAACATTTTGTAGGATTTCCAAAATTGGTTTTGCAAACATAAGTTCACACTTTTAGAGTCCATTTCCAGGCATTTTTAAAAAAAAAAACATCATACCCCAGCCAGGCTGGGATATAAAATATATATCTCTTATAATATAAATTATAAGATATAAAATTAAGTCATCCCGGTATTGGGGCCCTTGTCATGGCGGAGCACTCACACCTCCCTTACACGGGGTATTTGTAATTCTGAGGTCTGGACTAGCAGACAGGAACAGGATGATTAAATGCCTCTCCCCAGTGCAGCAAGTGGTCTAAGAACTGTGGTGGTCCTACGAAGGCCAGCAAAAGGGCCTTTCACCTCTTAAACCCGTTTTCTGCAGCATCACAAAGCAGTACTGAAACAGCTACAGTCTCTAAAAACAGGTCATCAGTAGCAGAATCTTGTAGCAAAAGGATAGGGTTAGCCAACGTGGTCTTGGGGATTTTAAGCACACACAACACTAAGACATTGACCACATGGCCTCCGCAACCATCCTCTGTAGCCCTCTTTCTCCTAGCAAAGCCAGGTGGCTTAGGAGCTCTCACCCAAAGCATGCAGTCTGGTCCAACAGTTCAGGAGCCCTCAGCTGTCTACCTAAGTGTCAATGTCATCAGATTCCCTTAAAATACTGAGCCTCTTCCTGGGCTCACTGTCTCAAGTACACACTCTTGACCTTAGCTCTCTCTAGTACATCTGTTATTTCATCTCAGCCTGGTCCCTGGTCACACAAGCAGTGATGATCTTTTACCAGGCTCTACCCCTGCCCCTGGGTCTCGGTCCCCAGTTGGGGGTCACTGAGAGTCAGGGCACACTTGGCAGCCAGATACAGGCTCAGTCCATTGCACTTGTGCTTGCAACAGCCCCCTGCCCCTCTGGGCTCACAGCAGCTCCCAAGCATCCCCAGGGAACAGCTAGTACTGGAGGATTTTTTTGGGGGGGCGTGGATGCCCCCCTCCAGGTCAGCACTTGCCCTACAGCGGAGCTCCCCTGGACTGTCCAAAGCCGCAGCTTCTGTCTTTACCTGGACATCTTTTCAGGTTCTGAATGGCTGGGAAACCAATGCCGATTCGCTGGCATTACATGGTGGGAGGGCTCGGGGAGCAGTGCTCTACACCCCAAGGACAATATATAACTGACCAATTGGGGACTCGGGATGTAGTAATGTGCCTGTGAGGGGATGATGGACCTGGTAGAAACCTATTGGTCCGGCGCCCCGCACAGTGCACGGCCACACAGATGATGTGTGCTGGGGGAGGGATGCTGTGAGCTGGGGTGCAGCGCCCCTTGTGGACTGGTTGCCAATACCAGGGAACCTCTTCTCTACTCCTTCTACTCCTCCGACTGGTGTCAGAGAACAAATAGGGGGGCTGTGAGTTCTGCTTCCTGTGGCCCCTATGATGCAATGAGGGTCCCCAAAGCTTCCCCCGCAGGCCACCTGTTCACACACAGTGCCTGGAGAAGTTCCATTGGGAATGGGTGGGATTTCCTGTCTCCTGGCCAATTAGGTTCAGTCCTGTTGATTGCTAGGAGTGGGTCCGGCCCCTATAGCTGCACTGGCAACCAACCAGTGTTCAGTCCTGCCTCTTTCTCCCTGCAGATCCCCCTCAAGCAAGCAGAGGAGAGCGAAAACAATACATTGTTTAAGGCGGCCAAGTGTTAGTGCTTGCTGGGCAAGATTCAAAGTGCCCCAGTAGGCACTACACAAGAAACAAAGAGTGTGGTTCTCACCAGGATGGGAAAACGCAAGCAGCAATAACACAATTGTTCAAAGTTCTATCCCTTCCTTACTTTTCTTCTGCATCCCCTTTGGAGAGGTTTTCCATCACTTTTAGTCCTGACAGGATAAAGTAGCAATAGAGTAAAGTAATAAATAATGTTGATTTTTTTTTTTTTAATATAAAAGTTTAATTAAATAAATGGACAAAATACACCCATACATTTTTAAAACATCCTAACCCTCCTTGCCCAGGCACATATGAATACAAATGAGTGTGTAGGGCTCCCATGCATACGTAAATGACAATTGCGGCACACATGTTAAGTATTTTGATGTATGCATGTATGAAAGTTCTAACTCTAGCTATGCCTATAAACAATTTCTGTATCATATTGTCTTGACATATTTGGTATTTATTTATTCTATACAGCCTCATCTTTTATAGTTACCAAAAATGGAGATTATATTGTGTTTGTGAGCAATAAAATTAATTTTAGTGTATTCTGTACTAAAAATAGTATAGTACAAGGTAAAAATATGATCTACCATCCTTTCATTCTACAATGCCTCTCCTTTCAGAAATATATAACTTTTTTTTGGGGCGGTGAGTAATATTTAGACAAAAAATGGGTAATGTGTGCAAAAAAAAAAAGGAACTGGCAGCAGAGTAAAAAACCCCACAAATTAAAGTAATAACATATTTATTTAAAAATAAAATATTACATTTATTTTAAATTCAAATGGGGCAAATACCTGAATATTGCATGATTTTAATCTATTTTATTCACCAGCAGCACTTGGATTGAGTGAGGGAGGAGCAGTACTTAGTGCCAATTAGGTAGGTGCCCTGCATGCACATGTGCACTGACAATGAACATGATGCATGAAGGAGAAATTAGAGAAATGACCACATCTAATTTCTTCTCCTTCATTGACCAGTCAAAAGCTGGGGGCAGGGAGTTGACCTCTCTTTATTTCCTAACTGCAGCAGAAAAGGGTCAGGTCCTGAGGAGTTCCTGAACAAAACTAAGGACGGCAAAAGACGGTTCAAATTCCGTCCAGAACAGCAGGAACCGGTTGAGATTTGAACCATGTATAGGCAGGCTGAATGTACTAAGCGGATCGTTCGATCAACTTGGGTACAACCAGCCTGCCAGATTTTACTTTAGATTATCGCTAATGGCTGCTATAGCCGCAAGCAATAATCACTGTCTTCAGTTTGGCAGGAGGGGTTCCCCTGTCAGCACTGTCTGTGTTGATGGGGGAATCGTGCAAAATTCTTTCCTGCAACCCGTGTTTGCAGAAAAAAAATTCGCACCACCAAAGGCCTGCATAAGGCTTCATTTACAGGTACAGCCGGGGAGCAGGAAAGCGGTTGAGCTGTGGTTTTCCTGCCCCCAAACACTAACATAATGCTTTCAGTGGGCGGTGCCGCCATTAAACACAACTAATGCAGTTCTATGGGGCCATGCTGCAACCGCACCGTAACCATGTGCAATGCATGCAATTGCGGCACAGTAGTACGGCAATTATAAGGTTAAATCAGGCAGTGAGGAGGCAACATATCTCCTCCTCACTACCTGTCAAACGGCGATGAAAAGCGGTCCAAGCAGTTCCTACCGCACATGTGAATGAGCCCTATGACTATTATAGTGGAACATTTTCTTTCTACATTTTTACCTCTACATTTCATTAGCTAAAATAAAAAAAAAAATTAAAAAAAAGAGAATCTTGCCTTGCCATCATTTAGTATCTGTGAAATGAGACTTAGATGAAACTATTTTTAGAAGACTGTGAGAGAATCATTAATCACAAGACTGTTACTGTTTCTAATTGATTTTTTACTAAAATATGGATCATAATTAAAAATGCTCATGGATAATAAAATCTTCACAGATGAACAGCACCTTCTGCTGAAAGTTTTACCTTGTGCTCTTCCAGAATTGTATGTTTAATACATGCCAAACTGCCTTTCAGAATGTAAACGTGCTCCAGCCAGACTCCCACAGTCCCATTCTAAATCTGTTGGGGCTCGTTCAGCATTCCGCTATCATTGTGGCCTCTCTGAAAAAGTGATTTTCGGTGGATCGCTTTTCAGAGGACATTTGTCAGGTAGTAAGGGGTAGATATGTCACCTCCTCAGCACCTGTTTTAACCCTCAAAATGCTAACCCACTTTACCACAAATGCACACACTGCACATGGTTGCAGGACGATTGCGGGGCGGCCCCATTCACATGAAAGATGCACTGCTGCCAACTGTGACAGAAGATTTAATTTTTGCTACGGCATGTCTACAGCCCTGTGCGTCTGCATGTCTGTGTTTAGGTGGGCCATCAGGGGGACAGTAAAACCGTGGCTAAACCATCTGCTTTTACAACTCCCTGACTATTTGAACGAGTCCTTAAAAAATAATTTGTCTACAGTTTTAGAGAATTAGGGTATTAAAAATGAATTGTTGAATTATCATTACCTTTACTTAATGAATGAGTGACTCAAAATGGGTTGAAGCTAGAGGGTCCGCATTACCGCCAGGTAATTAGGATTTTCGTACAATGGTGGCCCTCTTATTTCTCTTAGGAAAGGTTTCTCTTTAAGGAATTGTCCAAATATACATGCTTGGGACAAACACAGATCTATACTCAAGAAATGTTTAAAAAAAATAAAAAACATGGGACCACTTGTTTTTTTTTTGCTGTCACTCTTAAAGTGATACTAAAGTCTAATTTTTTTTGTTAAAAATAACAAACATGTTATACTTACCTACTCTGTGAAGTGACTTTGCACAGAGCAGCCCGATGCTCCTCTTCTCTGGTCCCTCTTCTGTGCTCCTGGCCCCTCCCTCCTGCCAAGTGCCCCCACAGCAAGCAGGTTGCTATGGGGGGCAACCGAGGTGAGCCGCAGCTCTGTGTGTCCTTTTCCCCGCTCCCCCTCTCTCTCCTCATTGGCTCACTGACTTTGATTGACAGCAGCAGGAGCCAATGGCACTTCGCTGCTGTCTCAGCCTGTGAAGATTGCTGGATCGAGATGGGATCGAGGTAAGTATGAGGGGGACTGCTGCAAACACTAGGTTTTTTATCTTAATGCATAGAATGCATTAAGTTAAAAAAAAACTTCTGCCTTTACAACCAATTTAATGATGTAATTTAACCTCAGACTTCCCTCTACCCCTCTAGATCAGTGGTCTCCAAACTGCGGCCCTGAGCCAGATGTGACCTTTTGCTTGCTTTTATCCAGCCCTTGGGGCTCTATTTTATCCACTGATTCCAGTAATGGGGCATACTGTAATTCCCCTCACTGACAACAATAATGGGGCAAAATTCCTCCCAATGACAGCAATGATGGGACACAACTTCTCCCAATGACACCAACAACGAGGCTCAATGATGGGACAC
Source organism: Aquarana catesbeiana (assembly GCF_042186555.1). Taxonomy (NCBI): domain Eukaryota; kingdom Metazoa; phylum Chordata; class Amphibia; order Anura; family Ranidae; genus Aquarana; species Aquarana catesbeiana. Next base: position 636,926,938 of record NC_133327.1, read on the forward strand.
TATTCCTCCCAATGACACCAATGATGAGATACCATTCCTCCCAATGACACCAAGGATGAGACACCGTTCCTCCCAATGACAGCAACGATGAGACACCATTCCTCCCAATGACACCAATGATGGGGCACAATTCCTCACCCATAACACCAACAACGGGCCCAATGATGGGACACTATTCCTCCCAGTAGGCTGCATTTACTAAAGCAGATCGCATACGGCATTTAGGTGTCTGAACACATTTTCTCTAAATATCGCATATGATCCTGAAACTGTCAATTCATAATACCGTATTGTGATAAATACCGCATAACAAGGGGTTAAAGTCAGTTCACAGAAGGAAATAGATCATTAAATGCATGCAGTAATTAAGTATTGGTCCAGGTATGTGGTATTTATGGAATGTAAAATTAAAATAGCCAATTTTAAGTAGTGTCTGCCATTTTGGATCAGTTCTCTCAACAGGAATGCAAAGAAACCTAAATATGGAAATCATTGGGGTTGATTTACTTAACCACTTCAATACTGGGCACTTTCACCCCTTTCCTTCCCAGGCCAATTTTCAGCTTTCAGCGCTGTCACACTTTGAATGACAATTGCGCGGTCATGTAACACTGTACCCATATAAAATTTTTATCATTTTTTTCACACAAATAGAGCTTTTTTTGGTGGTATTTGATCACCACTGGGGTTTTTATTTAAAATAAATAATAATAAAATAATAAAAAAAGACCGAAAATTTTCCAAAAAAATGCATTTTTCTTAGTTTCTGTTATAAAATTTTGCAAGTAAGTCATTTCTCTTGATAAATTTTGACCAAAAATGATGCTGCTACATTTCTTTAGTAAAAATAACCCAAATCAGTGTTTGGGTCTTGGCCGTTCTGCGAGCACTTCGTTCTGAGGGATGTTCCTGAACGTCCACTCAGAACGAGGAAAGGACCACCCGGCCGTTTATGTGCAGTGGCCGGGTGGGAAGTAGTCAAAGTATAACTAAAGGAGGTGGATTAGAACATCTGTCACTGTCAGGTGTTTATTGTTATCTGTGCCCCTATTAGGGAGATTCACCCTCTCTATATTTGTCCTGTGTATCATTATCTTTGAAAGAAAGTCACGGAGCCAAAGGGGGACCCTAAGCGCAGGGACGGCATGACAGTGCTGGACTGCACATCTGCCTGTTTAAAAAAGGAAGATTTCCCCTTTTAGAGAAGGGGACGGGCTGAATGAGGAAAGCGAGGAGATGTGTGAGAAGGGGAAGTGACGTCAGTCGAAGAGCGGTGGAGGAAGAGATTAGTCAGCACTCCTCACCGCTCTTCATCTTCCCCTGCTTCTCACACTTAATCGCGGCGATGGAGGGCTTCATAGAACAGCTGAGAGCGGCGGTTACCGCTAACGGCGCGGACTGGCTCCAGCAGCAGCTGAGGGCGATAGCGGACGGTGGGGCGACGGTGAGCGGGGGGGGGCCAACAACCCCTCGTGCGCGGCGGTCACGGCCGCCAGAGAGATACAGCCCTGAGGCGGGCTTGGGCTCATCCCGATCTGAGCAGCGTGGGATAGCAGCAGGAGAGGCACAGACACCCAGCACGCAGGGTAGGCAGAGGGATGGACGAGGAGAGGCCCGGGGGAATTGGAGGAAGGCCGGAGTGACTGGGGGAAGGGTGACCAGCAATGCACGCGGCTCTTCCCCCCCAGCGAGGCGCAGATGCATGCAACAGCCTAAGGGGTCTGCAGGAGAGAGACGGAGGGATCAGGACACACGAGAGCGCACCGTGGCAAGTGGTGGAGGGGCACAGGCGACAGAGATGGCCAGCAGTCCACAGCAGGGCGGAGGTGGATCAGCCAGAGACATCAGGGCCAGCGTGAGTGGAGGTAAAGGACGGTCAGCACACACCCCGCAAAACAGTAGACGTAGGAGTCCATCACCAGGGGCATCCAGCGGGTCTAGCGGTAATCAAGGGAGGAGTGGTCGAGCTCAGCACCGCAGGCCCTCGGCAACCACTGCGTCTGCAGCTGGGGTGCAACAAGAAGTCAGCAGGATGGACGACTGCGACGAACGGTCGGAAGGAGAGCTGTCCGGGTCTGACGGAGGCGACGACCAAGGACATCAGGCAACGGTGGTTCCAGGAGTGGCGGCTGTTGGGCCCAGTCCAGGGCAGCCCGGTGAGTGCGATTCTACTAATCCTGTTACTATTCTATTGCATAATTTATTGGGGCGGAATGTGCAGGAGGGACGTTCAGGGTCGGGGGGTATGGCCAGGCCAGGGGGGCTGAGAACGGGTCAGCTCCACCACCAGCATTGGCGCCCCAGACAGGGAATGAGGGTTTGCGGGAGTTGTTAACAGGTTTAAAAGAGCTAGTAGCACGCGTGGAATCAGGGTCAGGAAGTGGTCCGGCTACAGCGTGGGCAACAGAGAGGACTACCCCGCAGACGGGGACCACTCCACCACTTTCGGGTGACGTACCGGTTTCGCCAGTGGCGCCTGTGGCAGCGGTTGGGGTGCCCCCCTCTACGGCAGCAGTGGCTACGACTTCGGGGGACCAGGTGAAGACAACGGAAAAAAAAGCTGATTCGGTTAGATTAGCAGATACGGCAAGGAGTGAGGTATATGTCTGCTTTGAAGGCCCGTTGGGGGCTCATTTAAAAGTGGAGATAAAGGAAAAAATATGGAAGGGCGAATACGTGGAAATTTTCACGTTGCTGCCGTTAGAGAAATTTAATCTTGATAGGTTAAAACCGTTGGAAGGAAAAAAGGTGGATGAGGAGAAGCGTAGGTATCGCTTGCTTCCGTGAACGTATTCCAATTGGCTACAAGCGTTCGCCATTTTGGCGAGTGTGTTAGGCGAGAAAGCGCCAGAAAATTGTTCTGCGCTGTTCGTGTACCTGGAGGAAATTAGCGAGGCCCATAGAACATACGGGGCATGGCGTGGCTACGCTATGATGAGCAATTTCGTCAGAGGATGGCTGTGAGACCGAATCTACGCTGGGATCACAAGGACATCAGCTTGTGGATGAGGTTGATGACAGCAGCGAGGGCCCCTAGTCCGTTTTTTCCAGGCAGGGGTCGGAGGTTCAGCAGCCCCAGGACAACCGACCGAGAAAAAATGGGGATATTGCTGGCAATTCAATGAAGGAACCTGCAGATTTGGATCCAACTGTCGTTTCAAGCACTTGTGTTCCGGCTACGCGGGATCCCATGCATTGGCAAAATGTTTTAAAAAAGGAAAAGGCCGCTCCGGAGATACTTCAGGTAAGAGGGAGGACTCCGGTACAGGTGGAAAGGATGCTGCCTTTCCTCAATAGATACCCAGATCGGGCAGCGGCCGCCACGCTGGAGGCAGGTTTTAGGGATGGGTTTCACATTCCTTGTGCCTTGGTGGAGGTGCCGCCCAAGGCCAAGAATTTTCGGTCGGCCTTGCTGCATTCAGCGGGGGTCACTGAAAAATTGAAAAAAGAGGTTTCACTGGGACGCATGGCGGGCCCTTTTCGGGAAAGACCACTACAAGGGTTGGTGGTCTCCCCCTTGGGTGTGGTACCAAAAAGAGAGCCGAACAAGTTTAGACTCATACACCACCTTTCTTTCCCAAAGGGAGGGTCGGTGAATGATGCCATAGCACCAGAAGAGCGTGCGGTTACGTACACATCTTTTGACACATCGGTCGTATGGGTTAGGAGATATGGACAGGGGTCCTTAATGGCCAAGTCCGATATCGAATCGGCTTTTCGGCTTTTGCCAGTTCATCCCGACAGTTTCAGATGGCTAGGCTGTAAATGGGAAGGGGCCTACTAGGTAGACCGATGTCTTCCAATGGGATGCTCTATATCCTGTGCTCTTTTTGAAACGTTCAGTTCGTTCTTGGAATGGGCAGTTCGGGATGTGGCAGGTATCAATTCAGTCATCCATTATTTGGACGACTTCTTATGTGTTGGCCCAGCGGGTTCCAACATATGTGCAGTGCTTTTGGGGACATTGCCGTATTTAGCGGAAAGATTTGGGGTGCTGCTAGCCCCGGAAAAAACGGAGGGTCCAGCGGTGACTATCACATTTCTCGGAATAGAGATAGATTCGATGAGGATGGAATGCAGGATTCCGCAGGACAAACTGTTGAAGTTGAAAAAGGAAGTTCGTGGGACTATTGGAATAGGAAATTGCAGCTTCGCCAACTCCAATCTCTGTTGGGTAAGTTAAATTTCGCTTGCCGAATCATCCCTATGGGCCGAATTTTCTGCAGGCGGCTGTCAGCCGCCACTGCAGGGGTCCGGGCACCAACACATTTCGTGAGTCTGAATAGAGAGCACAGGGAGGATTTACAGGTGTGGCAGGTATTCTTGGAGTCTTTCAATGGAAGGGCTCTCTGGATGTCTGGGCCGATCAGCAACTGTGACTTGGAATTATTCACGGATGCGGCTGGTTCAACTGGGTTTGGTGCTTTCTTTAAGGGTCACTGGTGTGCTGCCAGGTGGCCAGTGGCTTGGCAGGAGGCTGGGTTCTTGAAGAACTTGGTACATTAGGAGTTGTTCCCCATTGTAGTGGCCATGGAGCTGTGGGGCGAGTCATTCAAAAACCTTAAGGTCCGATTCAATTGCGACAATCTGGGGGTGGTGCAAGTGGTTAATCGGCTGACCGCGGCATCAGTGCCGGTGGTCAGGCTTTTGCGCCATCTAGTACTTCGCTGTTTACAACTGAATGCATTCATTTATGCTGTGCATCTACCAGGGACTGAGAACACCTTAGCTGACGCTTTGTCTAGTTTTCAGTGGGACAGGTTCCGGAGGTTGGCACCGGAGGCAGATCATCAGGGGGTTGCCTGTCCCAGCTGGATATGGAACATTGCCTTGGAACAGCAGCAAAATGGATTCAGCAATCCGTGAGTATGGCTACATGGAATGCCTACTCTAAGGTATGGAAGGATTGGTTCGCCTTTCTGAATGACTTGGGCATGGGATCTGATGATCCGGAAGTGGACAAGGCAGTGCTGTACTTTATCATTAGGGACTTTGAAAAAGGTATCTCGGCAGCTGCCATCAATCGCGAATTGGCAGGTTTGGCCTTCCTTTTTAAATGGCAGGGGAGTCGGGACCATACTAAGGACTTCTGGTTACGACAGGCAGTCAAGGGATATAGGAAAGCGTACAAACAGAGGGATGGGAGGCGCCCCGTCTCATTTGAAATGCTTAAGCAATTGATGCTTAGTTTGGAAAGGGTCGGTAGATCCGAGTACGAATGTGCACTATTCAAAGCAGCGTTCGCGCTGGCCTTTTTTGGGGCGCTGAGGGTAAGCGAGCTGGTGAGCCCTTCGAAGACAGTTCCGGGCGGGCTTTTACACGGGGAGGTTGAAGTATGGGTGGATAGGGTCCGTATATGGATTAGTAGGTCCAAAACGGATCAAGCTGGGAGAGGCAGGTATCTGGATTTTGGGAAGATTGCGGAGTGTAGCATTTGCCCGGTTAGGATTGTGGGAGCTTTCATGGGGGTCAGGCCTGCTTTTACAGGCCCCTTTTTGATACATGAGGATGGTTTGTGTCTTTCAAAATACCAGTTTGTAACGGTTTTTAAAAAATGTATGGTTATGGTGGGATGTGACCCTTTACAGTTCTCCTCCCATTCTTTCAGGATTGGGGCGGCCACGGAGGCCGCTAGGGTGGGTTTGAGTCAGGAGGTAATTAGACGTATTGGCAGATGGGATTCGGATAGATTTAAACTTTATGTCCGCCCGCACATGGTTCAACTGTAATGTTAGTTTGGTGATGTTTACGAGTGGGAGTTGGGTATTAAATGTTCATGTGGTTTTTTGTATTATTTATTTTGTTAACAGGTCAAGAAGTGTGTCTTGTTTGGATACTCGGGCACTCCTATGTGTTTTGGGGGGCCAAGAGAGCTGACGTTCGGCCGAATGGCAGGCAGCTACGGATTCCCAGACAAGAGGCCCTCATAAGGTGGATTGGGGTCCCGGGCATGCAGTGGAATAGGGTGCTTGGGGAAGTGCATAGATTAGCTCGCCTGGACAGGGCCCCTGACGTATTGTTATTGCATGTGGTTGGAAATGACATGGGAGCCAGATCCATGAGGGACCTTATCAGAGACATCAGGTGTGATTTTTTGCGTTTGAAAGCTGCTTATCCCAAGATGGTCCTAGTGTGGTCTGATATGGTAGGGAGGTTGTCATGGCGCTGGGCTTGGTCGGATAAAAAAGTGGACAGGGCCAGGATAAAAGTTAATAAAGAGGTGAGCCGGTTTTTTATAAGGAATGGGGGTTTGGCCATTCGTCATAGGGAGTTGGAGGTTGACACATGGCGTTATCTACGCAGCGATGGTGTACATCTTAATGAGGTGGGGACGGACTTATGGTCATTAGGCTTACAGGAAGGGATACATAGAGGGCTTAAGGTGTGCAGGTGCTCGCAAGGGTAAGGGGTTACCACTTTCGTGCTGTGGCAGTTGTTGGTTTCCTTTAATAGGATAAGTTATGTTACAAGTTGTAACATGTGTTACCCATCCAAGGATGGGGGGTTGTTTGATGGTACCCATCCATATGATGGGGGGTTTTGCTGGTACCCATACATGGAAGGATGGGGATTGAAGTTGGTACCTTCAGGCCTTAAGGGTTAACCTGGAGGAGTTTAAAAAGGCTAGGTCACTGGGGTAGGTTGTGATAATGCCGTGTCAGGGGTTTCCGACTGGCAGGTTTTAAAATAATGAGGTTGTACCAGTGACCAGGGTTATAGTTATCGTTCTTACAGTAAATTTACCCTCACAAGTTATTTAAGAAAGTACAGTTATTTATGATATTTCTGTTAATTTATACGTTTTAATAAATAGGCCGCAAGGCCATTTTACTCCAAGAACTAGTCTGAGTCATCCATGATGTTTTTGGAGGGAGGGTATGTGTGGGTAGGATGGTATTAGGTATATGGGCTTAAGTCCTACAGTGTCAAGTGAAATTAAAGTAAAATCCCAAATTTTGTGTTGTCCCCAGAAAAGTAATAGGGGAAATCTTCCAATGCCACAGATGGCAAAAAAAAACAAAAAAAAAACTGACAGGGGTTATAACCCTCCCTTACTCTATCCAAAATAAAAAATAAAAAAGTTGTGCCTATAGTTTTACTTTAGAGCAAATAGACTGTGCATTTTGCAAGTTGCTCCAGAGCTTGGTAAATGAGATAAAGCTTCACTTTACAAAGAATACCCAATCACATGCAAGGGGGGGGGGGGATCAGCACTTTTGCTTGCACATGATTAGATGATCTAAGTCAGTAGAGCTCCCCCTCATTTACTAAGTTCTGGAGCTAGGTCACTTGCAAAGTTCTCAGTCTATGTGCCTATGTAAATCCACCCCATTACATGTAGTAAGATATACTTATTTTCTCCATTCATTTCAGATTTTTAATGGACTTTTTTGGTGTATATACAAGCATATCCATCATTTGCTGCAAAAAAAACTCCCAATAATGCCAAACATTATACCATGTACATGCATATCACAATGATCTAATCCCTTGTTAGAACATATGGCATATGTAGTGGGGATACTTTACTTTTTCACAATTATTTTTAGAGATATCTTCCCACTGACAAGTTTCCCACTGACACCATTGATCTTTTTAGCTATTTATAAGGGGTAATTCTTCCCAATGACCACAAATGTAAGGAGCATTCTTCCCACTGACCATCACACGAATGTATCATGAGATGTAGATATAGTCATTTTTAGCAGGGGTTCCTGAGACTGCAAAGTTATTTTAAGGATTCATCTGTGTTGAAAAGGTTGAGAAAGGCTGCTTGAAAGTGTAACTAAAGGCAAAACTTTCTTTTTTCTTTTTGATAGAGTAAGCGAGGGTTAGAATCCCTGTTTTTGTCCCATTGGGGAGATTTCCATTTGCTTCCTGTCCCATAGCCAAAACAGGAAGTGAGCGAGTTTTCTTATAATTTTCCTTTCAATAATAATGGTAAACAGAACAAATAGAGAAAGTGAACCTCCCTAATGGGGACACAGACAGCAATAAAAACCTAAAAGGTGTTCTAAACCTCCATCCTATCCAAAAAAAATTAAAAAAAATTAGTTATACTTTAAGTAAATACAAAATATCTTTCTAAATGTCAAACGATGAATGAAAATAGTATTAAAAAAATCACGCACATATATATAAATAATCTTCTTCCACCAATAAAAAAAGACAAAGAATATGCAACACTCACCATTTTATTCCCTAGGGCCTCTACTTAAAAAATATGTAATGTTTGGGGGTTCTAAGTAGTTTTCTAACAAAAAATTATGTTTTTTTACATGTAGGAGAGGGATGTCAAAATTACCCCTGACTGGAAGTGGTTAAAGAGGAGCTCCACTCATATTTGTGTTTATTAAAAGTCAGCAGCTACAAAAACTGTAGATGACTTTTAATAAACAGACACATGCCTCTCCCAGGATCTAGCGATGAGCTCACTCGGCTTGCAGTCACACAGCTGGGTGCCCACCGTGCATGGGCGAGCCACACTGTGCATTGTGAATAGTCCCTCCGTTTTCTAGAACCTATGACGTGTCCCAGAAGTCTGCGGAGAGGTAGGGGGGAGGAAAACTTCCACTTGGATCGCTTAGGAGATCCAAGAGGAAGTGGGAGTGGGTTCCTGTCATTACAAAAGTGCCATTTCTAAAAGAGGAGGAGGGAGGAGGCCTTGAAGCGGAACTTCCCCCTTTTGGGTGAAGCTAGGCTTTACATAAGTAGACTGAAAAATGGCAATAAAAAAACTAAGCTCCATCTAGTGATCAATTTCTAAATATGTTTGCTTAGTGCAATACTAAAAACACGGAGCAGTGAATTTGTTACTTGCCGATCGCAATACGTATATATATATATAGACACGAAAAAGTATTCACACCCCTTGAAATTTTCCACAATTTGTCATGTTACAACAAAAACGTAAATGTATTTTATTGAGATGTTATGTGTTAGACCAACACAAAGTGGCACATAATTGTGAAGTGGAAGGAAAACGATAAATGGTTTTCAAAATTTTTTACAAATAAATATGTGAAAAGTGTGGCGTGCATTTGTATTCAGCACCTCTGAGTCAAGACTTTGTAGAACCACCTTTCACTGCAATTACAGCTGCAAGTCTTTTTAGGGATGTCTCTACCAGCTTTGCACATCTAGAGAGTGACATTTGTGCCCATTCTTCTTTGCAAAATAGCTCAAGCTCTGTCAGATTGGATGGAGAGCGTCTGTGAACAGCAATTTTCAAGTCTTGCCACAGATTCTCAATTGGATTTAGGTCTGGACTTTGGCCAATCTAGCACATGAATATCGTTTGATCTAAACCATTCCATTGTAGACCTGGCTGTATGTTTAGGGTAGTTTTCCTGCTGGAAGGTGAACCTTTGCCCCAGCCTTAAGTCTTTTGCAGGTTCTAACAGGTTTTCTTCTAAGATTGCCCTGTATTTGGCTCCATCCATCTTCCTATCAACTCTGACCAGTTTCCCTGTCCCTGCTGAAGAAAAGCATCCCCACAACATGATGCTGCCACCACCATGTTTTACAGTGGGGATGGTGTGTTCAGAGTGATCTGCAGTGTGAGTTTTCCGCCACACATACCATTTTGCTTTTAGACCAAAAAGTTCAATTTTGGTCTCATCTGACCAGAGCACCTTCTTCCACGTTTGTTGTGTCCCCCACATGGCTTCTTGCAAGCTGCAAACAGGACTTCTTATGGCTTTCTTCTTGCCACTCTTCCAAAAAGGCCAGATTAGTTGTGCTGTGGACAGATTTTCTCACTTGAGCCATGGTTCTGTGCAGCTCCTCCAGAGTTACCATGGGCCTCTCGGCTGCTTCTCTGGTTAATGCTCTCCTTGCCCGGCCTGTCAGTTTAGTGGAGGTCCATGTCTTTGTTGGTTTGCAGTTGTGCCATACTCTTTCCATTTTGGGATGATGGATTGAACAGTGCTCCGTAAGAGGTTCAAAGCTTGGGATATTTTTTTATAACCTATAACCTTGCTTTAATCTTCTCCACAACTTTATCACTGACCAGTCTGGTGTGTTCCTTGGCCTTCATGATGCTGTTTGTTCACTAAGGTTCTCTATAAAGCTGGGTACACACTATACAATTTTCTTTAGATTTTTTCCTTTGGATTTACCAAAACCATATAATATGAGGTCAAACCTAAACACTTTCAATTTGTATGCAATCAGGCAGGCCCTTGCACTACATAGCGGAAAGTAAATCTAAAGGAAATTGTACAACAAAATTGTATATGTAGTGTAAAATACTGTGATATACTGTATGCATTATACTTATCTATGCAGCAGGTAGCACTGTAGTGTTATAGTGTGTATTCTATGATATGACAGGATGTACCATCTATCTAAGTTCAGTGCACTTGTTTGTGATTAGATCCTGTCTCATGTTTTCCCATGCTGTACAGATATGCGCTGCTAATCCTCCATAAAAGCAAAGCTATTGCTGCAAACAAGAAGCTTCCAGTGCATGATTTTAATACTCTGCACAGCAGGTTTTGGGCCCAGCAGCATCCAGGCACTGGAAAGAGAACTCTGCAACTCAGTGAGTACAGTGAGTACTGTATACAAGCTACTGAAAGATGGCAAGTGGGTAAGATGTGAAGTTTGCAAATGCAAAGCGGAACAATGCCAATTACCAGCTGTGGAAGTTTAAGCTAGAAATGTTGCTCAGTAAAGATGACTTGTGGCAAGTGCTGAATACAGACAGACCCACAAACAGAGAGATGGAGGGCTGGGACAGGAAAGACAGACTAGCTTATCCACATAAGAACAGAGAAAACGGCAAAAAGTATGTGGACTTCATTACAAAAACTGCATGAGCACTCAAACCTCAACAGCAAGCTCTTTCTACTAAGAAAGCTATTTAAGATAAGACTAGAAGAAGGCCAGCAAATGTGTCACCACGTGAAAGCTATGCTTGAAATCAGGAGCAGCTGCGTGCCATCGGAGAGAACATCAAAGACAACCATATTGTTGCCCTGCTCCTCTGCAGCCTTCCAGAGACTTATACTGCTCTTATTAATGCTTTAGAAACCAGACCTGAGCAGGAGCGAACACTGGAATATGTCAAAGGCAAATTATGTGATCAACTTGACAGAAGAAAAGAAAATACACACCATGATGACAAAGCTCTTAACATGTACAAAGGCACAAAGCACAACAAAGAAAGCAGAGCCTGTTTTCGCTGTAAAAAGACTGGTCACTTAAAAAAAGGACTGTTCTATCTGGAAAGCCGAGCAGCGAAAGAAGGAGTCAAAGCAATCACAAAGGAAACTAAAGGTGCCACTCCATGATGTGTCTTCAAAGTGACACAGAGCGGCAAGCCACGCGGCTGGTGCATAGACTCGGGTGCGACAAGCCACATGACTAGCGATGAGACCTTCTTCACAAACATTGATTACAATTCAAAAGACAAAGTTTTCCTAGCAAACGGGAAAAGGATCACCTCAGAAGGTATAGGCCAGGGATTCCCGAACTGCATTACACCACAAAGAGGTCACCACAGTATTCTTGCAAAGAAAGTGCTGTATGTTCCAGAACTAGAAGGCAGCCTTCTATCAGTGAAAAGTTTTGCAAACAACATTCTCACAGTTAAGTTCCAGGGTGATAAATGCACAATTCACAATAATAAGCAATTCCTCACAAAAGGAAAACTGGATGATCACCTATAAAAGCTCATCACCACAGACCAGCAAGCCAACATAGTCTCTAATGACCCACACAACAAATGTATTCACTTATGGCACAGGCGGCTGGGGCACAGAAATCCAGAAGCTATACTGGACATTATAAAGAGAGGCTTATCAGAAGATATGACAATAGTACCTTGCAAACCACATGTGCTCCCCTTCCACAGGCATCTCAAAGAAAAACTACCCACCCCCTGCAGCTCATACACAGTGACGCATGCGGTCCAATGAAAACCTGGACAGGCAGAGCTCCCTCCTAAACGCAAAACTATAGGAAGTAAGTGGACTTTCAAAGTAAAATCAGACGCAGAAGGGTATATCCACAAATATAAAGCCAGACTAGTTGCTCAGGGTTACTCCTAGAAATTCAGTTAAGATTACAATGAAACATTTGCTCCCATCATAAAACACTCTACCATCAGAGCGCTTCTTAGGGTTGCAGCAAGTGAAACGCCTAGATGTTAAAACTGCTTTCCTATATGGAGGCATTAAGGACAATCTCTACATGGAGCAACCACCAGGGTTTGAGCAAGGAGATAACCTTTTGTGGAAACTTCAGAAGAGCATCTATGGTCTTAAGCAATCTACAAGGATGTGGAATGAGAAAGTGAACAAAGTACTTACTAGAGAGGGATTCTCAAGAAGTAAAGCAGACCCCTGTCGCTACTCCAGGAATCAAGAAGACAGATGAATATACATTCTTATCTATGTTGATGACATTAAAACTTGTTTTGAACAAGGGGATTATAATCAGATAGTTCACAAGCTGAAAGAAAACTTTGAAATCAAAGAGCTAGGGAACATTAGCTACTATCTGGGAATCCAAATAGAGAGAGAAGAAGATGGAAGTTATCTTCTCAACCAATCTCAGATAATTTTCGAAATCTTGGAACAATTCCATATGCAAGATGCAAAAGAAGTGAAAACTCCTATGGAACCAGGCTATCGAAAGAGCAATGAAGCAGAAAACTTGCTACCCAACAATGACACAAATCACAGAGCAATCAGTAAGCTGCTATATGTTGCCACTGTGACAAGACCACACATGCTATATGTTGCCACTGTGACAAGACCAGACATAGCCACAGCAGTGGGCATACTATGCAGGAAAGTCTCAGCTCCCTGTCAGCATGACTGGAACGCAGTAAAAAGAGTAATACGGGGGCGTGGCCAAGATGGCGCTGTAGGTGGCTGTGTTTTAGAGAGCTCCGCAGATCCGCATAGAAATCCGGATCCATCGGCCCCAAAATCACCCCAATTTCACTCCTGCTGCCAGGCAGGGGATAGGGGATCCTGTCCCTGCTGTCATCTGGGGGAAATTGCGACTCCCGGCACGAGATTGAGGGCCCGGCCTGCCGCGGGCGACTAGGCCGAAGCCGCGGCCTTTCCTGACGGCCGCGCGGCGAACCGGGACCTCCTGCCGCCATCGGCCTAAGCATCGGGCCTAGCTAGCTGCCTCGGATCACAGGTGAGGACGGGAGAGGGAGCCCCGGACTGTATCCAGGCCGAATCCTGGGCCTGAACTCCTTTTACTCCCTCCGCGATTTGCTAGGCCGCGACCGCGGCCTTTCCTGCAGCCCCGGGGCCGCCGGATAGAAGGGGGTAGCGCTGTGTCTTGCTGGCCTAGTGGAGGGGGCCCTCTGATCACTCAGAGACACTGCCAAGCTGCAGGACCAGACCCTGGAGTGCATATACCCCCCCTTACCCCGGTAGTGAAGTGTGGTGGATGGGCTGGCTCTCCCTATGGGCCTGTGCAGACCTGAAGTCAGTGGCTCCTGTGCCATTTGCATACAGAAGAGGAGGGAAGAATATTAAGGGGACACAGACTTTATCCTACCTGCCGCTTGAATACCCCTGACTTTGCAGACCTATACCAATTGCTGAATACTGCCCGGACCTGGGCCCCCACTACCTGAATGAGGCGCCGGAATTCCAGCGCAAGATACAGTAGAGGGGGTAAGAAGCTGACCTTCCCGCCCCAGCCGGACTCCCCCCAGACGCCCACCGGTCCCCCTCCGGAGGTCCCTAGAGTACGCGACACCCACAGGGCCCCACAGACAGTCATTATGGAGTCGGATGACTCTCGCCCCCCCTGGTTGGCGGACGTCATGGCAGCCATTGCTACTTGCCAATCAACACTAACAACAAAGATCGAAGCAGTTCAGTTGGACATGGGTCTAATCCGTCAAGATATAGACAAAATCAGATCACGAGTCACTGAGACGGAGCAAAGACTGAGTACCACTGAAGACACCATTGCGGAACATGAGAGGTCACTCCGTACTCTCCAAACTAAAGTAAAGGCCCTCGAATACAGAGCCGAGGACGCAGAGAACAGGAATCGGCGAAATAACCTTCGTATTGTTGGTCTACCGGAGGGGGTGGAGGGGAGTAACCCTACCTCCTTTATAGAGGGTTTGCTTCGTGACCTTCTACCTGAGGCCCGCTGGTCACCTTACTACACGGTGGAGAGGGCGCACCGCATCCCGCCTAAGCCGGGCCCTCCTGGATCCCCCCCTCGCACCTTCATCCTACGCCTACTTAATTTTAGAGACAGAGACGAAGTTCTCCGTGCCTCTAGAAACGTTGGGGATCTCAGATTCCAGAACTCGAAGTTGATGGTCTTCCCCGACTACACGGTAGAGACCCAGAAGCTTAGAAAATCTTTTGACCAAGTCAAGGCGGCTCTACGTTCACGCAACATTCGTTACAGTGTACTTTTCCCTGCTCGCCTGAGAGTCCAGGATGGCGAGACAACTCGTTTCTTTACCTCTCCAAGGGAGGCCTCCACCTGGCTGGACTCGCTACCACGGATCCGCTGACAGTCTACCTGGCATGCTAGGTGAAATCCTTCTCCATGACTTTTTTTATTGGTCCCTCTCCACAGCTTAAATCTGGGTCTGAGCTATCACACGAACTACTACATGGATGATTTTGTTATGCTACACAGGTTATGCCCAGTTCAATCCATGGAGTGTGCGGATCTGTGGAGGGAGCACTGGTTATCCTTATTAGGGAAACGTTAAGTTAATGCCCCTGCCAAAGAACTTGGCCAGGAGACTGTTGGAAAAGAAGTTCCACTCCATCTGTTTGACTCCAAGAGGAGCGTTGGAGTCTTTGTTCTGTATCTTCTACTATAAGATGGATCGTAACTACTGTGAGGTCGCATTACCGGATACTTCCTTATGTCTGACTTTCCACGTCCTCACAGCCTGCTGCATTACAAACGGAGATCTCACTTGTGTAGGGCCGCCTGAACTGCTGTTTCCCCCCCCCGTGTGAAGCCCGGGGGGTGGGCTTGCCTCTTCCACGGACCCCCCGTTGCAGCCGGCGAGCTGAATAAGTTTGGGATTGATACCCGCCTCAGTTTTGGGGGGTTGGGTGGGGTGGGGGGTGGGGTGAAGAAAGTTCCCCTAACGGGGCTTGTTTCATTTACTTTGGATACTGATATCCTTTATCTGTTTTTAGTTGGGTTTATTTGTTTTTGTTTGATGTTTATACCAAAAAAACTTAACTCATCAGCATTGCATTGTTTCCAGATGTGTCCGTTTTGGGTCCCGGGGTCCAGTCCAGGAGCCGTGATCTACATTGATCCTAATATTATTAAAATTCTTGACAGATATGTCCTCCCTTAATATTATCTCCTGGAATACCAGGGGACTGAACTCCCCGGTCAAGCGCTCCCTGGTGTTCCAATTTATTAAATCTTATAACCCGCATATATGTATACTCCAAGAAACACACTTAACAGGGCGAAGGGTTATGGCTCTTAAAAAACCTTGGGTGGGCCACCACTATCATTCCACGCACTCCTCTTTCTCTAGGGGTGTTACTATTTTGGTATTGAAGTCACTCCCCTTTCGGCTCTTGGATTTGGCCCTTGACCCCGATGGTCGGTATGTCATTATGCATGCCAAAATATATTCTTTAACGTGGACCATTGTGGGCTTGTATTTGCCTCCCCCGGCTTCCTTGGTGGTGCTTAACCAGATCACTAGCAAGATAGCCGATTTTGCATCTGACAATACTGTTATACTCGGTGACTTTAATCTGGTCCCTGACCCGGATTTTGACAGGCTAACTCCTGCGGGACATCATTGTTCTGGGTTGGCTGAGTGGGCAGATACCTATGGCTTGACGGATGTCTGGAGGTGGCGTCACCCCCAGACCAGGGCATACACATGCCACTCGGCCTCTCACAGAGCTTTTTCCCGTATAGACTTGGTCTTTGCAGGGAGCCAGGTACTCCCACGGGTCACAGACATACAAATTCTCCCTAGAGGTATTTCCGATCACGCACCCTTGCTGTTGTCTTTAGACCTCTCCCTAGGCCCGGTGACAAGGGTATGGAGGCTTTCCAGATTTTGGATCTCAGACACTGCAGTAGATTCCCAATTTAGGACGGAACTCCTAGACTTTTGGGCAGTAAATGTGGGCTCGGCAGACCCCACAGTAGTGTGGGACGCCTTTAAGGCCACAACACGGGGGCGGTACCAGACCATCATTGCCAGAGTCCGACGAGAGCGTAGGGCAGATTTGATTAAGGCTGAGCGGGATGCGGGCAGTGCGGAGACTCTTTTTGTTCGTACTCGAGACCCTGTGCACTATTCGCATCTACAACTCATGACGAAGGAGGTGGTGCGTCTTCGCACCTCTCTCACCCAGAAGAAAATGTTGGCTCAGTCTCAGCGGATTTTTGAGCAGGGGGAGAGGTCAGGCCGTCTGCTGGCCTGGCTCTCCAGGGAACAGGCTGGTGGGATGAATATCTCATGTATTAAAGACCTATCGGGACAGCTGATCCATACACCGGAAGGGATAAATGGCTGTTTTGCGGAATTCTATGAATCCCTCTACAGCTCCAGGGCAGACTATAGAAGAGAAGATCTAGGAGCATACTTAGATGATATTGACATCCCAACCCTTACAGCTACGTACCGCGACAAGCTCGACGCCCCAATTACGTCTCTGGAAATACTCCGGGCACTTAAATCAATGCAGTCAGGGAAAACACCGGGTCCTGATGGCATTCCAGTGGAGTTTTACAAACAGTACGCAACAGAACTAGTTGATAAATTACAGGACCTCTTCTCTGCGTCGGCGCGTCTTGAAAAACTCCCGGACACAATGAGTGAGGCAATTATAGTGGTGATCCCTAAGCCGGGGAAGGACCCCACGCTATGCTCCTCGTATCGCCCCATATCCCTTCTAAATGTCGATGCAAAGGTGCTGGCGAAAGTGTTGGCCAACAGGCTTAATTTGGTCATTACTGCCCTCATCCACAGGGACCAAACGGGCTTTATGCCCGGAAGGGGAACTGACATTAATATCAGACGCCTTTATACCCACATAGATAGAGCGGATGAGGCGACTAAAGGAGTGGTGGCCTCACTCGACGCGGAGAAGGCTTTTGACTCCGTCGAGTGGGGTTACCTATGGGAGGTGCTCTCGCGATTCGGGTTCGGCACGGGTTTTACGAACTGGCTCCGCATGTTATATCATGGCCCCTCAGCTAGAATACGTACCAACGGATGCTTATCGGGGAAGTTTGGACTCTTTCGTGGCACGCGACAGGGGTGTCCTCTCTCCCCGGGTCTATTTGCTCTGGCGATGGAGCCCCTGGCTATATTGCTGAGGGAAGATCCGGGTGTGAAGGGTCTCCAGGTAGGTCCAATTGAGGAGAAATTATCATTATACGCGGACGATGCTCTGCTCTATTTAGCGGATGCGTCGTCCTCTTTACAGACTGCACTGGACCTGATTAACCGATTCGGTGAGTACTCGGGGATACGCATCAACTGGGACAAGTCGGTTCTTTTCCCGCTCCACCCCTCGACCCCTAGGGTGCCACACCCACAGCTCAAATGGGTAGATGACTTCAAATATTTGGGGATCCAGGTTAGCGGCAAGGTCCAAGACTACATGGATAACAATTTACGACCACTCATGACACAGCTCACGGCTAGATGTGCTGCTTGGCGTTCCCTTCCACTGACACCTGTTGGCAGAGTTAATCTGCTAAAAATGATCTTTCTTCCCAAGTATCTCTACTTCTTCCGTAATACACCTATACACATACCTGGGACTTTCTTTCGAAGGTTGGAGAGTCTGCTGATACATTTTGTCTGGGCCGGGAGGCCACCTAGGGTGGCTAAGCAGATTTTATATCTCCCGCTCTCGGGGGGGGGACTGGCCCTACCGAACTTTCAAATCTACTATTGGGCAGCTGTTCTGGTCACGATTCGGTGGTGGTTCTCCCAGCCCATACAGAATCCGGCGGTCACTCTGGAGGCAGCTATTTTGGGTTCCTATGCGGCCCTGAGCAATCTCCCGTTCCGTGGACTTAGAGCCAGCCTGACCATGACAACACTGATGCGAACTACCGTGAAGGTATGGCAGGAGGCTAGGAAAATATATGGGAAGCCCAATTTCATCTCACCCCATATGCCCCTATGGGGTAACCCTATGCTCCCCCACTTTTACAGCATACCGGATCCCTCGCTTTGGGCAAAAAAGGGAATTCTCACATTAAAACATATAGTCAAAGAGGGTAGACTTATGTCTTTCCAAGCCCTGAGGCAATCTTTCGCTATTCCGCTCTCCTTCCAATTTAGGTACTGGCAGCTGAAACACGCCTTTGAAGCTCAGTTCCCTGCCCCCCTCATTCTGGAACCGGACTCCATTGAACGGCTCTTGACTTCCAGCGTGATGGGGAAGCCCCTCTCAACACTATATCTTTACCTTACAGTGGAGTATGATACCAAATTGACCAAAACCTGGGAAAAGTGGAGGGTCGATATTCCCTCTTTGAACGAGGAGGAATGGAAGGAGTGTTTAATCTCCTACATTCCCTCCATGATAGCTGCAAAAGATAGGTTCATACAATTTAAGTTCCTACACAGAGCGTATTTCACCCCACAGAGACTGGCGCGCATTTACCATCAAAGAGATCCCAACTGTCAGAGATGTAGGCAGGAGGAGGGTACTTTCTGGCACATGGTCTGGTCCTGTCCCAAACTTCACCCCTTCTGGTCTGCAGTGGCCTCCACGATGAGCAGGGTTATAGGCTCACACTTGCCGGTTGATCCGCAGGTACTACTGCTTAGTCATTTGGAGGAAGTGGAGGGAGATAGATATAGTAAATTGTGTCTAACCTTTGCATTATACTATGCTAGGCGTGAAATCTTATTGCGATGGAAACTAGTGGAGCCTCCTACTCTGGCCTCGTGGAGAAGGTCGGTGAATATGGCACTTCCTCTTTATAGACTGACATATGAAAGTAGACAATGCCCAGGAAAGTTTGATAAAATCTGGTCCTCTTGGGTTGATGCCTCCGGGGATTCTGAACCCCCATCCCCATAACCAAGAAGTGAAACATTTTAGAGGACATCCTACATCTCGTGTTCATTTTTTGATGCTCGCCCCCCCCCCTCATCCCCTTCCTTCCCCCTCCCCTGGTCCCCTCCCCCCCCCCCTCTTCCCCCGTCCCCCCCCCCGCCATTCCTACTAGGTTTGACTGCATATTGGTTGCCTACTTTATTCCACCTGAAGAGGTTATTACACTTTAATGCCATAAGAAGTATTGCTGGGTGTAATTTCTGACGTTTGCATAACTGATATGTCTGCTAAATAGTGGCTTTTGATTGAAGGCAGATCCTACTGTCACTTTTCTCATCGCATTGACTGTACTAATTTATTGTATTGTAATGCTGATTTGTTTAATAAAATCTTCTGTTAAAAAAAAAAAAAAGAGTAATACAATACCTCAAAGGAACAATTCAGATGAAGTTACGGTTACCAGCAACATCCAATCCAAAACTGGTTGGATATGTGGATGCTGATTGGACCGGGGACTGCGCAGACCACAAATCCACAAGTGGATTCATCTTCCAGTATAGGGAAGGAACCATAAGCTGGTCTAGTCGAAAGCAAACAACTGTCACTCTATCCTCAACTAAAGCAGAGTACTATGCAGCAGCATACGCTTGTCAAGAAGCCATATGGATTCATCAACTTTTTGTGGACATTGGGGTAGACATGTCAAAACCAATTCCCATTTTTGAAGACAACCAGGGATGTATAAAGCTTACGCAATCAGAAAGGGTCAATCCTAGGACCAAACGCATCAACAATCAAGAGCAAGGTGTTGACATTCAATACTACCCATCAGAGATGACTACTGATACACTCTTGGTGAGTGCATCAGCAGTCATCTCTGACGGGCAGTATTGCATGACGTTTGTTGAAGGAACGTCATAATTATATTGAGAAGAAGATGCATTACTTTGACAAAGCACATGCTGTTGAGAAGGGGTGTTGGAAGGACAACAGCATGTAATGTAAAGTACTGTGAACTATACTCTGTATGCATTATACTTATCTATGCAGCAGGTGGCGCTGCAGTGTTATAGTGTGCATTCTGTCATATGACAAGATGTACCATCTATCTAAATTCAGTGCACTTGTTTGTGGTTAGCTGCTGTCATGTTTTCTCATGCTATAAAGACATGTATTGCTAATCCTCCATAAAAGCAAAGCTATTGCTGCAAACAAGTAGCTTCCAGCGCATGATTTCAATGCTCTGCACAACAGTATCCAGCTTAACAGACCTCTGAGGGCTTCACAGAACAGCTGTATTTATGCTGAGATTAAATTACACAGGTGGACTCTATTTACTAATTAGGTGACTTCTGAAGGCAATTGGTTCCACTAGATTTTAGTGAGGGGTATCAGAGTAAAGGGGCTGAATACAAATGCATGCCACACTTTTCAGATATTTATTTGTAAAAAATGTTGAAAACGATTTATCATTCTCCTTCCACTTCACAATTATGTGCCACATGTTGGTCTATCACATAGAATTCCAATAAAATACATTTACGTTTTAGGTTGTAACATGACAAAATGTGGAAAATGTCAAGGGGTATGAATACTTTTTCAAGGCACTGTGTGTGTGTGTGTGTGTGTGTGTGTATGTATGTGTATATATGTGTGTGTGTTGCAGTTTGCAAGAGTGGTTTACCAGGGTTATGGCTGAAGACATACTCCTGTATTTTTTTCAGCTGCCAGCTGGCTTTCTCCTGAAAGCAGCCCGAGCATTTCACTAGTTGCTGGATCGCTTTCAGAAGCAGCAGGAGGGGACGCCGGTGCTCCCGGGAAAATGATCTGATGGTGTGGCCAGCTGGTCACAGAGGCGAACAGAGGCCAGAGCTTTCTGATTGCCTCTATGGCCTTGGAGGACTGGAGTGATGTCACTTCCAGTCTAAGGCGGAAGTAAAAAATGTTTTTTTAACCACGTTCTGCCCGCTCTATAGCCGAAATACAGCTACAGCGTGGGCCGGGAGGGCGTCCATAGACGTCCTCCCATGATTGTGCTGCTCGCATGCCCCCTGTGGAGCGCTCTGTGATCGTCAAGTCTTTCGGACTTGGCTGATCACAAATCAGGGTAAAATGCCAATCACAGCAGCCATTTACTATGTGATCAGCTGTCAGCCAATGACAGATGATTACGGAAGTAAACGGAAGCCTGTTATCAGCTTTTTTTCTCCTCACACTGATAGAGTGAGGAGAAAAGAAGAAAGCCAGTAACCGGCTTCTGTTACAGGGACATCAGTCCCAACATTGCCCACCAGTGCTGCTAATCAGTACCCACCAGTGCCACCTACCAGTGCCCATCAGTACTGCTAATTAATGCCCACTAGTGCTGCCAGTCAATGCCCACCAGTGCTGCCAATCAGTGCCCACCAGTGCCTCATCATCAGTGTCACCTATCAATGCCACCTCTCAGTGCCACCACTCAGTGCCACCTCTGTGTCCTTCAGTGCCGCCTATCAAAGCCCATCAGTGCCACCTATCAGTGCAGCCTCATCAGTGCCCATCAGTGCAGCCTCATCAGCGCAGAACAGTGAAGGAGAAAAGTTACTTCTTTGCAAAATTTGAAACAAACTATGAAAAAAGTTTTTTTTTTTTTCGAAATTTTCGGTCTTTTTTCATTTCTTTAGCAAAAAATAAAAAACCCAGTGGTGATTAAATACCACCAAAATAAAGCTCTATTTGTGTGAAAAAAAAAAAAAACCGCGCAATTGTCATTCAAAGTGTGACAGCGCTGAAAGCTGAAAATTGACCTGGGCGGGAAGAGGTATAAGTGCCCAATAAGCAAGTGGTTAAAGTAAAAGATCAAAAAAAAAAAAATAGTTTTTGATCTTTTGCTTTTAAAGGTAAAGGAGCAATTTGGGGGCTTTTTGACCCCAGATCTCTCCATAAAGGGAACCTGTCATCCTTATTTCTATTACAAGGGATGATTACATTCCCTGTAATTGGAAAAAAAGTGATGAAAAAAATTAAAGAGACAGTGTAAAAATAAAAAATAAAATAAATAAGAAAAAAAATTAAAGTGCCTCCGTGCTCATGGGCAGAATCAACGCATGTGTAAGTCGAACACGCATATGTAAGTGTTGCTCGCACCACACGTGAGATTTCATCACGAATGTTAGAGTGAGAGCAATAATTCTAGCGCTAGACTTCCTCTGTAACTCTAAAAAGGTAACCTGTAACAAGTGTTTAAAGTGTTGCCTATGGAGATTTTTAAGAACCGTAGTTAGTCGCCATTCCACAAACGTGCGCAATTTTAAAGCATGACATGTTAGGTATCTATTTACTCAGTGTAACATCATCTTTCATATTTTACAAAAAAATTGGGGTATATATTGTGTTTTGGAGTTTGAAAACATTAAAATGTATTTTTTCCAAAAAAATTGCGTTTGAAAAACCGCTGCGCAAATACAGTGTGACATAAAAAATTCCAATGATCGCCATTTTATTCCCTAGGGTCTCTGCCCAAAAAAAAGATATAATGTTTGGGGGTTATAAGTAATTTTTTAGCAAAAAATACTGATTTAAAATTTTAAACAAAAAGTGCCAGAAAAGGCCTGGTCTTCAATAATATATTATATTTCTTACTGATAAACCTTTCATTTTTATTAATTCGTACCTTTATCTATTCTGAGTTCTTTATTCTTCATGACATGAATAACCAGTACACCCTTGTTTAATGACAATGAATATGTCCTTGCTCTCAACATTATCTGTATGTACACGTGCTGTGTGTATAAAAATAAATTATTCAATAAAGCATTTTCAGATTTAAAAAAAAAAAAAAATAACCAGTACAACACTTTTTTAATACATGGTTCTCTTCTGTGCCTCCGGGCAGTCATATCTACATGGAGCCTTCAGCCTTCAGCCTTCACTGACATACAAGGGTCTGCATTGGTTAGTGGTTAGTACAAATTACAGTAGATCTGTCAGTTGTCCTCCTGGATACTGGAGAGGTTTTATTTCTAATGAAAAATTGTCTGCAGAAAAAAATGCTTCCAATCAAATACACTGTCAAGCAAGACTCTACAGGGGAAGAAAAGGTAAAAAAAAAAAAAAAAAAAAAAAAAGCGGTGGAGAACATTCAGAATTATCAGCTAGTTACACCAGGGCAGACAGGTCTGTAAATGTGAGATTCGCCCAAAAATGTGAGCAGCACTTTAGAGACAAGGTTTACCTAGGGCTAAAGATTATTTTTTTACAGCTGTACTCTTGGCAATTATGAAATACACACATTAATGCAGCTCTGTGCTCACGAACACATCCTTAAATTTATTTTCTGAATACAAGTAGGGTCGGTGCTAGACTATTTTGCGCCCTGGGCAAGACCAGCTACTTGCAGCAGAAAAAAATTAAAACTTCACACAGTAGAGTAGAACAGTACAAATAATAAAGCAACAAAACATGAAATTGCTACATTTCTTTTAATTTTAATTTTTTAATTTAACTAAGTGCCATAAGATGCCAAGGAGACAGCCCAATCTAGCAAAAAGACATTCCAGTCCAGCAAAGAAGACAGATTAACAATTGGCACAAATGAGCTCTGTGGTTGGGTCTGGAGATTAGTGAGTTAAGTCAATTATAGTTCAATTTAATGGATAAGTCCATAAGAGTCCATAAAAAACTCATTGAAGTGGCAGCTCTGTGTGGGAGCAAAAAGCGGCTCTGGGAGAAGGCACTAGGAGAAAACACATGAGCCAACTAAATGTAGCTTTTTAAGACTTTAATGAGGTGAAAAAGAGTGTTACTCACACATTGTGAATGGCCAGAAGTGCATAGAAAAAGACACTACACATCAGCTGTCTTGTCATCATTAAGGAGAAAGGGGAAGAGGCGCACGTTAATAGGAGCCCAGCTGGCGGATAAGCCGTTTACCCAGGATCTGGTGCTCCAGTGGGGACCGACACTTCCTGGTCCCATGGAATGCACTGTCGGGTTTGCGTGATGTCACTTCCCAGGTGTGGTGCAAAAGGATCGACCAGGAAGTGCCGGTCCCAGCCGCAGCACCCGATTGCGGGCAGACGGCTTATCCACCAACTGGGCTCCCATTGACATGCCCCTCTTCCCTTCTTCTCCTTCATGATGCCAAGACAGCTGATGTGCGGTGTCTTTTTCTATGCACTTCTGTCCATTCACAATGTGTGAGTAACACTCTTTTTCACCTCATTAAAGTCTTAATTTAGTTGGCACATATGTTTTCTCCTAGTGCAGTCCAGCAAAGAGACATCCTTATTTAGCAAAGAGACATCCCAATCCAGCTAAGAGACAGCCCAATCCAAAGAGACAGCCCAATTCAGCAAAGAAACATTTGCATACAGTGCTTATAAGTTTACATACCCTGGCAGAATTTATGATTTCTTGTCCATTTTTCAGAGAATGTGAATGATAACACAAAAACTTTTCTTTCACTCATGCTTAGTGTTTGGCTGAAGCCATTTATTATCAATCAACTGTGTTTACTATTTTTAAATCATAATGACAACAGAAACTACCCTGTGCTTAAATATGTGTCAGTACCATCTTCATATTTGTATATCAGTCCCTCTGTGTTCCCAAAACAGATATTTAATTGGTCTATTTTTTCTTTGTTCCCTGGGACTGATTCCGAGTTAACATTTTTAGGGCCTAGGTCATATATCAGGCATTACATTTGACCTATTACTATAGTTGATTTTTTTGTTAGTATTTATAAACTTACTTTAGCAAACCACACTTCATTTTGTATTTTTTCCAGTCTGTTTTCCTGTTTTTTTCTGCTTTTGTTGTATTCTTTTTACCTTCAAATGAATAAAATGTGTTTTATACTTGAGTTTTATATTCAAATAACCCTCCATTTAGATATTTTTAGGTCCTATTGGTTTTATATACGTATTACCCATTGGAATGAAATGAGTAATGTGTTCAAATAAATTTTATCTGAAACACGCTATTTATGTCCTGACAATATTTCCTCCTCACCTATGTAATGGAGAGCAGCATTCAGCATTGATAAATTTGATTTCCTAAAAATTATTTTTGTCTTTCCAGCATGTACCAATAGACTGTTTTTTTATTTTATAGTCACTGGTAAATAAATATTTATTGATGGAAACATCCCTAAGAAAACCTGCATTTTCAGGCAAGGAGGATATGCAAGAAAGGCTCTGTGTACCCAGTGCAGTGCTTGTACAGTGCCTCCATGCAGTTGTCTAGTAAAAATATGCTTGCTATTGAACAGTATGCAATTCAGAAATCTTAGTAGGTTTATTCATATTGTAACTGTGAGGATATAGGGTATATAACATGAGTTATAGGAAGTATATATGAAATACAGACAGAGCCATGAATAAAGGGGTACCACTGGTCCCCCTGTGCAGGGCCCTAGCCAGCAGGGGGAAGCAGGCAGCAGGGTGAATCAGATGTGGGTAGGAAGGGTGATCGGCCTTTCCTGAATGAACACAAGTGATCAGTACCGATCACTCAATGTGTTCATTCATAACTAAAGCATTGGCTGTATGGGGCCCCGTGTCAGGTTGTCTGTATAGGGCCCCATGTCAGGTTGTCTGTATGTGCCCCCGTGGTTAACAGAAGCCCTGAATACAACATTCGGAGTGAAGTGGAGTATGTTACATACTGCAAAATGGGGCAATCTTAGATTTGTTTTGTACTGTATAGCATGCAGAATGGGATTGACCAGAGTATGCTACAGTACATACAGCACAACATACATGGGGCAGCCTTCAGTATGTCATGTACAGCACAGCTTACGGATGGAGCAGTCCACAGTATGTACTGTACAGCACAGCTGAGGGCAACCTCAAGGAGGTCATCTACAGCATAGCGTACAGAGTGGTGTGGGCTTTGCAGCTATTCAGCAAGGGTAGCATATGGAAGGTCTCAACTTTTCCAACTTTACTACTTGAGACCCTAAGTCAGCAGAAGTAATGAGGGCTGGATAATATAGTTGTGGCCAACCTAGCCAGGGGTTCTGAGAAGTGGCCATACAGTGCCTGTGGGTTTCTTACCCAACTGTGTATTGTTTGCTTGATGTAGCAACAAAATAAAAATATCCTAATTGGTTGTAAATTGGATTGTTATAGGTATGTAAAGCATGTGTTATTTTTTTTTATATAAAATGTAGTTTATCAGCAGTAAACTCTGTAATCGACTGACGTTTATCCAACCGGAGTACAAAGTCAGTCAACGCTGGAGAGGACACAGTTCTCATCTAAAGGTCACTGACAGAAAACACACACTTGAGTGCAGGATGTACTCTTCCAGCAACCATTTAGATTCATAAATATGAGGAGGAGATGTGACATCTATATAGCCTGAATATCCATAATTTCATATCGGCCTTTCATATTTCCCCACTAATGCCACTAATCAGACTATTCATCTCCATTGTCTTTCTCCTGATATGCCCTCAGGATGTCGACCTGCAAAATGCTTTGCTTTTATAAACATATCCGTTTTTTATTGAGAACTTTGTCTACAGAATAAGTTTGAACACAGAGTTAAAAATATATTTTTTTTTTATGTTATTTATAACAGGTACTTATATAGTGCTGTCAAATTGTGCAGCGCTTTACACAAAATTTTGACTTTGGAGTATGAGAGGAAACTGGAGTAGGTTGGACTATGGTTGGGATTCGAACCGATGACCCTAGTGCCCAGAATTTCAGTTTTGTATCCAGGTGTTGCTGTATTGACTGCCCTTGCTACTAGTTTCCATGTGATCTGAGAACCTCTTCCATCCACCAGATTGTTTGTATGTCATGGTATTCCAGAACCAGCCCACAACTTTTCTGTGTCATCACAATGATGATATCACCTCCTGGAAGCCTCATCCTCCTCCTACTGCTTGTGTCCTTCAAAGTTTCCATTCTCTGTTCTTCTACTCCTGTCCTGGTGCCCATCTGTCCCGCTCCCTTCCCCTTTTGATGTTAATTTGTCCCCCCTGTACAAGTCTTGAAGATCACCTCAAGAGAAGATCACAAAGGAGCAGTTATTCCTGTCAAGAAAAATATAGCTGTAGGCAATTTTTTTTGACTTTGAGAAACATGAAGCTTCTCTCTTAGCATTGATATGTTGTTATATAAGGATCAATTAACTTTAGTCTAACATAGTCTCAACCTTTTCAACACAACAGAAACCCTCTTCGGTCTCAGGGAACCCCTGATTAAAAAAAAATACTATATTTACAATCAGGAGCATAGGTACAGGGGGTCGCAATGTGACCTGGCCCCATGCTGCAGGGGGCTGTGTGGCCCCCCTGTACACCTGTATAGTAGGAACAGCAGCGGCGGCTGCATATAGAAGAACTGATCTCTCCATTTTCCTCCTGCAGCCGATGAATGCCCGCTTCTCCTCCTCTCCCTCCCGCAGGCATTCAGCGGCTTCAGGAGGAAAATGGAGAGATTAATTCTTCTATATGCTGCTGCTCCCCCTATGCAGCTATTTTCTGCTGCCCCCATTTACTCTCTCCTGGCCGAACCCCCCCACCTCAGGGCGTGGGGGATCTGTCAGGATGGAGAGTGGGGAAGAGGGCAGTAAATGGGTAATTTACCGGCCCCTACCTTGCTTGAATGAATAGAGTCAGTGATTTGTAACGATCACTGATTCTGTCCACTCATAACTGAAACATAGTAAACATAATACTATTCTTCAGTTTGTGAATGAATGGGAAGCTCTGTACAGAGCTATTCCTGTCCATTCATTCAGTGCAGCTGAGGCTGCAGAGAAGGAGATTGAGGGCTGTGCCCTCAATCTCTTTTCTCTGTCTCAAATCATCAAAGGTCTGTTTAGACTCCTGATATTTCATAAAAGCACCCCCAACAGGGCTCCTTAAAAAATTGTAAAAAATAATTTTAAAAATAATATTCTAAAAATAAAAAAAAGGTAAAAAAATAAAATAACAAAGTTAAAAAAACTACTGACACCAGAGGCAGAAATATCAGGGTCACAAAGATCGCACTTGCGGGCAGGGCCCTGAAGGTTCTAGTTACGCCATGGTCTACAACTCATGATACATTAGTGTGATGGTCAGTGGGAAGAATGCTCCTTACCCTTGTGTCAAGGGGAAGAATTACTCCCTTACAGAAAACTAAAAGGATCAAGGGTGTCAGTGGGAACTAATCTGAGAGGCAGAAATTGCTCAAGGAACCCCTAGCAACCTCTGGAGGAACCCTAGAGTTCCATGAAAGCCTGGCCTAACATATGCAATATTTTTATGGAACGGAATTATGGAAGCTGCCATTTCTGATTTTGTTTTGAAAATTTCAAGCTCCATCATTATCACTCGTAAGGTGGACATACACTATAGGAAATTTTGTTTGAAAATGTTTTAAGAACTTGTGTTCACTTTTCGTTAGTGGGGTCAAACTGATGTTCGTTTTTGGCCACAGTGACAAGAGAATTCAAAAGAGAAAGATGAAAATATTTTATCTAAGGAACACAATTCAAACAGGGAATGAGGTTTCCATTTGGCAAAGTCTATTTACTTCAAAATCAAATGTTAGCAGCACCTATCAAAACGGAGCAAGTGGCTACATGCACTTGGTCCCTTGGGGGATTGAACTATGATTTTTCAAAAATGATTATACTTCTTTAACTTACAAAACACTGTAAGAGCCCTTGCACACTGGGACGGGGGGGCGGCGTCGGCGGTAAAACGCCGCTATTATTAGCGGCGTTTTACCGTCGGTATGCGGCCGCTAGCGGGGCGGTTTTACCCCCCGCTAGCGTCCGAGAAAGGGTTAAATACCACCGCAAAGCGCCTCTGCAGAGGCGCTTTGCTGGCGGTATAGCCGCGCCGTCCCATTGATTTCAATGGGCAGGAGCGGTAAAGGAGCGGTATACACACCGCTCCTTCACCGCTCCGAAGATGCTGCTGGCAGGACTTTTTTTACCGTCCTGCCAGCGCATCGCTCCAGTGTGCAAGCCCTCGGGGCTTGCACACTGGAATTAAAGCAGCGGCACTTTCGGGGCGGTTTGCAGGCGCTATTATTAGCGCAATAGCGCCTGCAAACCGCCCCAGTGTGCAAGGGCTCTTACTATAGACAAAATATAAAATGACACGTATGCTGCAGTTTGTCCTAGCATTATTGCAATAGTTTTCATTTTTCTGAATCTCCCCCATAACAGTTTTACCTGCTGCCAAAAAAATCTATGGGATTTCATTCTCTGTTACAAGCCAGGCTCCCCCTCCCAGGCCTTCCTCTTCCTTACCTGACTCTTGTATTAAAACAGAGTTCTGCCCGGCTACAGATCTTTTCTCCCTCTCTTCTTGGTCTCACAGGCTTTGCTGGGAACAGCAAGAGCCATTGGTTCCTGCTACTATCAGTCAAATCCAATAAGCATAGAGTGGGGGGCGGGGCCGAGCCACACTGTGTGTGTCTATGGATGCACACAACCTGGCTCAGGAGTGAGCACACACATCTGCCCCTATAGCAAACGGCTTGCTATGGGGGCAGACTCATAAGTGGAGGAGCTAAGAACCCCAGCAGGGGACCCCAAAAGAGGAAGTGGTAAGGCATGGCTCTGTGCAATGCCATTGCACAAAGCAGGTAAGTATAAACCTGTTAATTATTTTAATTAAAAATCTTATCTATAGTCCATTTAAAACTACCTTTTCCCATCTAAGACTACCCTGATCATTAGGTGACAACGTTGCTGTGTGACTTCACTCTGAAATGAAGGATTATAATCCTGGTAAAGGAATTATAAAAATATCAGACCTACTGAGGATCAGTGTGTAATAAAACTGTTTGTAGGATAAAATAAATTTTACTTAAAGTTTTTTTTTGTTTGTTTGTTGTTTTAAAATAACAAACATGTTATACTTACCTCCTCTGTGCAGTTGGTTTTGCACAGAGCAGCCCAGATCCTCCCCTTCTTGGGTCTCTCTTCGCTGCTTCTGGCTTCTCCCTCCTGTCAAGTGACCCCACAGCAAGCAGCTTGCTATGGGGGCACCCGAACTGAGCTGCAGCATTAAGTGTCCATTCAGACACAGAGCTGCCATTCGGCCCTGCTGTGGGGGCACTCGGCAGAAGGAAGGGGCCAGGAGAGCTGGCGATGGACTCGAGAAGAAGAGGAATCGGGGTTGCTCTGTCTTTCCTGATTGGCTAACTGACTTTGATTGACAGTCGAGGGAGCCAATGACGCCACTGCTATGTCTCAGCCAATCAGGAGGGAGAGTCCCGGACGGCTGAGGGACTCGTAGACATCGCTGGACAGAGATGGGGCTCAAGTAAGTATTGGGGGGGCGAGGGGGGCTGCTACACACAAAAGGCTTTTTATCTTAAGGCATACGATGCCTTAAGATAAAAAAAAAAAAAAAGTCCTCCTTTAACCACTTGCTGACCGCCGCACGCCGATGTACGTCCAAACTTTGGCGGCGGATATCGTTTTTATGGCAGCAGCTAGCTGCCATAACCCCGGTACCCCTGTTTTCGTGCGGTGGTCGGCTTTCAGATAAAAGTGGTTCCTGCGGCGGATTCGTTGCGAGATCACTTTTATCGGTGGGGGGAGAGGCCCTGATCTGGTGCCCTCCGCCGCTTACTGGAGCTGTCGGTAGCGGCGGAGACGATCGCACCCATCTCCCTTCTGTGCCTGGAGACGAGTGAGGCTATCATTTGCTGATACATTGGCTCCCAGTGCTGTCAGTCGCCTCTGAGCCAATCAAGAGACGTGGACGGGGCGATCCACGGCTGTGTGTGTAAATGGACACAGAGCCGCAGCTTGGCAATGAGCTTGGTCGGGTATCCCCATTGCAAGCTCCTTGCTGTGGGGGCACTCGGCAGAAGGAAGGGGGGCCAGGAGAGCTGGCGATGGACTCGAAAAGAAGAGGAATCGGGGTTGATCTGTGCAAAACCATTACACAGACCAGATAAGTATGGAGGAGCTCTAGGCTACTTCAGAAAAAAAATCTCTAGCACATACCCACCCCTTGAAGGTACATTTGCATGGGTGTTAGGCCATCAGCAGCTGCAGCTATTCGTGGTTGTTCGCACAGCTAGCGATTACCTGCGGTGATCGCAGTCGGACGTACTTTGTGTGAACTCCGCAGCCAGCCACTCACAGCTGTCAAACCCAACAGCAGGAATCAGAAAATTCCTGCCGCTGGGATTCGCACCATGACAAACACCCATGCAAATATACTTTTAGTCCCCAAGTAGATAAAATGTTAGCAAAGTCACATAATATTCTATTCATGAATCCTCTCCCTTCCTAATTAGTCCATCAGTCTCCTTATCCTGTCTTTCATTCTGCAGGATCTCTTATTTCTTTCCACCAACTATATCAGAAGAAGAAGCCAACCCTCAGAAACCCCCAACCAGAATAAACATTTACAGATTTCCCCCAGCCTTGGTTTACCTACAATTAGCAGTTCCATTAATGTTTAAACTGTTTAATTATGCAAAAAGATCATAATGTGTGTCGAACGTGGGACATCAAATCCATCCGGTCTGCGGGGACACAGATACGAGGCAGGCGGACAAGAAACTGCAAGCTGTGCGCAGCAGCGGAGAATGCTCAGAGCACAAAATGTAATATTAAAGAAATTGTTAAAATTATACGCTGCTGCCAAATGTTAGGTGATAAATTATGCATCACACGGCTCCTGCCGGAGAAGATCTTGAGAATAGAACTCTTGTGTAGGCATCTTTTGATCAATATTTTGATCACTAACCATACCTGCTATCACCTTTAACCTGGAACCTCCACACGCTTAGGTGGAGGTAGTCCTGGCCAAAGAGGCAAAAAAACTCCATTGTGGAGAAAATAATAGCTGAGCAACTTTTTCATTACAAAATGACTTTTCATTGTGAAGAACAAATGATTGATAAGACATATTTACAGAGTACTGGCTGTACACTCCTGTGGCCAGAATGGCCTTCTAGCTGAATTGTGGACATGCTGACTTATCAGCATATGTAAACACAGACAATTCTACATAAAATGGAAGACGTACAAAAGACAAATATGACTTCAACATGGCTAAACTATTTTTCAAATATATATATCCCTTACAATTAAAGTAATTGAATCAAAAAGTACCCTAGACTGTGATCACAAGAGGGAAACAAATCAAACACAGAGATTTCTTTAATTAAGTCATTTTTGCAGTGTCTGGTGTGGATCCAGGTGACTTTTCCTTCAAGTTTTGCAAAAACTGTACATGAAATAGATGCTGTATTGAGTCTCCAAACATTTCCTTATATATAAATGTCTCTTAACAATCCAAAAGTCACCTGGCTTTAGTTTTAGATCCTTCCAAACTTTTAGGATCTGGAATTGGGGAGAAAACACATAAATGAGTTTGTCAAAAACCTTAAAAGATCAGCAACATTCTCTATGAGATCCGAATGAAGGACTTCAGCTGCTGAGACAAAATATAAGCAAGTGAGTAACACACTCCCAAACCAAATCCCATAGGGAGAGAGTCCAACATCCCCCTTAGGGGCTTCATAAAATATAAGAAAACATTCAGGCAAAAGTTTTCTAGTTTCTTACTCTACTTTGTCTGATACATTGTAGACAGTAGGGGGTGTAAAAATAAAACCTCAAAACTTCTAGTAAGGACTCTCCTATAAAAAATGATTTCCTCTGTTACTCTCTGTACTTTCTGCACTCTGTACTTACAAACTACTTCTGATAACACTTTTTACTGTGGCCTTTGCAGTAGCATTTGCCACTGGACATCCAAAAAACATGTCCATACAGACAAAATGCATACTCGTAAGATCCTGACTTGGGCATCTGGATATATCTTTTATGTAATCTCTGGGAGGGATGTTCAGCTTTTGGTAACACCTTTGGTAACAGGTAAAACAAGAAGTGGTATGTTATAAAAACAACTGTGGAGAACCCTGGCTCTATCCCATGCTCATTTACTAAGGCAGCCATAACTGCTTGTGACTCATGACACGGTCCATGTGTCAAGCTGAAGGGAAAAGAGTGGCTGGCAGACATAAATGATCACCTTTTCCAAAGTCCTGTTTCATAAGAAGTTGCCCCCTGTGGACCACTTGTTCTTCTCGTTCTGGGGTCCTTAAAGTTGAATTATTAATCCCAGCTATACTGGGCCAGAACTAGGGTGGAATCTGTGAGTTGCACAGACCCATCAAGTGTCCGGGGCTGTAAATGCAGCATCCTTAGTCACCTGGTCTGCTTCCATGTGTGAAAGTTAATATGGCTACCTCAGCAAGAACCTGGAAGGCTGAAAACAGCTGATCAAATTAACTTAGCATGCTTTATTGGTTTACCTGCCGAAGTAAAAACAAACTTCTGGCCCTTTAAATGGAACCAAAAGCTCTCTATATCTTGACTATCTATATAAATATACACTCTTTTTACAGCTCACAGGCTTTGCTAAAACATGGAGCTCTGTTTCTTGAGCTGGGGAAAAAGGATCCAATGACTTTGAATACAGAGTATCCTTCTGGGTGATAAACTGCATACTCAAATCTACAAAAAATTAAATATCTGGGTCTTCAGGGAGTGTGTCCTGCACTGGGCTCACAGCAGCTGATTCCTACACCATCAATTTAACACATGTGTCTTTTCCTTTCTTTTGAATAAATGTACGCATTTGTAATGGTTAGATTTGTACATAAACAAACTCATATTTTAAACCTTTCATTAAACAAACATTTAGTTATCTGTATATTTGCTGCACAGAATGTCGGACCATTAAAAATTAAATGTTTGACCAAAACAATATCTAACTTTGTCTAATAGCACCTTTGCATAAAAGCTACAGCTCTGATATATCGGGATGAACCCTTCATTACTGGGTCCAGCTTGCATAAATATATTACAATGTCTTGTTTTGTATCATGCTATTTGTGTAAGAACTCCAGTCTCATGTTTCAAAACACAACTTTTTCCTGGCAATATTATAATAAATGATAACAATACCCTGCGGTCATGGAGAGATGCCCATAAATCCAAAATATTCTTCTGCTTATACCACAGTACTTACAAGAAAAAGGGGCACATCATTTCACAATCCACACATTCTGCTTTGGATTTCAAAAATAAAAATAAATAAAAACAAAAGGACCAATCTGTATGATGGACCAGAAAGCATCAAAAACTATAAAACAACTGGCTGCAGGTGGCATCTATCCTAACAGGGTGTGTGGACTTGATGTGATGGGTCTGTTATATTTAAATTTTATTTATAACAACTCTCACATCATGGACCGCACATCAAGTTATTATCAAGAACCTTGAAATTTCATTTTTGTAGAAAAACTTTTTATGTATCCCATCCATCTTGGCTTTGTTAAATATTATGTCAGCTGTATTCAAAATAACAACCTCATCTTAATCTTTTTTTCTCTCAATAAGGGCTTATTATATAAATGTAAAATTACAAAATTGTTATCTTAATCTAAACTAATCCCATTTTTACAAATTTCCCCAATAACCTGGATTTCATTTCCAACCAAAGGTTGTCTAAACCAGTTTCATTATATCTATATTATTAATAAAATTGTTAAACTCATATTAGAAATTAATACTCATTATTACTTAATTTTACTTAATTTCCCTTTTTTAAATGCACTGTTTCCACTATCAAAGGATATTCAATTTGTGTAATACACGGTTAAATGTAACCTTCATTTTACCATGTTTGGAAAACAGATTCAAAATAATTGTGATCACATTGTTTACCATTAGATTCGTTAACCCGGCACATTTTGTTATAAATGTTTTGTCTAAAAAACAGAAATTGGCAATGGAGTCCTTCCAGCTTATCACTGACCACATTCTTTCAGGAGAGCACAAAGGAGGGGGTCACATCTGCATACATGACACACACAAGCAATAGAACTAAAGGTCCCAGCATTCGCACACACACCAATATCTCTCTAAAATCACTTACATTTTTCCCATTTGTACACAACACATGCATATCATTCTCTCACTTTCTTTTAACTCTTTAATATTTCCCTGCCTAAATTCTGCTTTCCTTATTTTGTTTAAATAACTTTTATATCTAGCTTCTATGATTCTATGATCAGACGGGCAGCCAGAGTGCTCATCCCATCTTCCCTCAATGACAACATATAAAGTATTCTGTTTTACCTCTCATTTCTCTGTTTCTGACTTTAATAGTTGTAGTGCCTGACCCCAAATTCATCCCACAACTTAACATGAAAATGTCCCTTTCTGTCTAGTGTTAATGTCACCCTTGATCCATCCTGCTCACATAGATAGCTGTTTCTCTAGCTGTTTACTCTGCATGATTCTTAGTCCCTGTGGACCTTGGTAACCCAGTTACCCATTGTGGATCCCTGTCCACTTTAGCCATTAATCTAGGGGCTCAGTATAGGCGGAACCGCACCTTCGGTTCATATATAGCGCTTCTCTTGCGCTGGGCATTTTTGAGGGTCTCTTACCCTTCATTCCCTTACTTAATTCAATGCCCATAATGACTGGCCAGTCTTCTCTCTTCTCTACTTGTGCCTATACCCTCTTGCCTCTAAACTACTTTATCTAGCAGATGTACTACATATACCTGTGAACAGTACTATTCTTCCCTTTCTTATTTATAACACTCCGATGGACAGTAGACAGGGACAACATAACATATAACCACCAATCAATACAGTTCGATTAAGGGGAGTAAAATAGGTACCCTTTGTCCCGAAAATGCCTTACCGATCAAGGAAGTCTGATAACTCAAATGTAAGCAAAAGGCTTACCTCAGCCGGCTGATTATCAGAAATTCCCGGATCGTCTCAAGCTCCTCATTTCGGATACTCAGGGTCACCTGGAATCCCCTCCTAAGGCAAAGCTCGCCATGCTGACTCGGTTGAATTGATGATAGGCAACTCCTATCCTCATATTGATTAGTGGTTCCAAATTAATAATAACTACTGCAGTAGGGAACAGACACAAAAGATACGCTCAGCATCTTTCCAAATTACTGTTCTGCTTTATTATGACGCAATTGAAGGTTTTTATGCACATGATTACGTAGGTATCACATTAATATTACAATTGTAGGTTTATGGTAACAAGGGGCATTACATAGGCAGGCTAATTCTAATCAGGACTCGAAAGAATGTAAACATTTACTGAAAACATTATTAGTGCCGTGTGCACAGTGAGGGCAGAGTGCAATACATACAAAATACAATACAATTATATACAGAACTTACAAATCTCCATTACAGCAGTATCAAGCCAACCGTCAGACTTTTTTTACTGGCAACTTCTTCCTGTCACTGGCATTTACTGGCAGTAGAAAAGTGCCTGTTTTTTACTGGCTGCCAGTATAAATACTGATGGTTGGCAACAATGTCACTGTGATTGGTCACAGCCATCACATGGTACCAGGGCCGGCCCGGTATAGCGATCTGTCTTCCGCTGTGTCTGGTGGACACAGCAGGTCACAGATTGTGCCACTGCACGGCCCCTGTTTTGTCACATATGGCGACCCATCACATTTGGCTTCCCGCTGGAGTGCGCATGCGCGACAGCGCCCCATATGCGTTCCAACACTTTTAAAACTTTACGTTTTAAAAGTGTTAAAAGTGACAAAAACACTTTTTATTTTTTTAAACACTTTTAAAAAAGTGTTAAAAGTGACAAAAGTTTTATAAGTGTTGGAACGCATATGGCGGCGTCGCGCATGCCCACTCCAGCGGGCAGCCAAATGTGATGGGTCGCCATATGTGACGAAACACCCCTAGGGGACACACAAGGCACGCAACCGGGAGGGTGTCATATAACGTCCACCCAGAAGACAGAGGCTCCGGGGCGGCTGTAATTTTACAATAGACCAGGCAGGAGGTGGTTAAACCCTACACAGCTGGAATGCCAAAAGGCTTTTCTTAAACAAGGTTGGCCCAAGGCCATCTCAAAAAAGATCCAACTGCTCAACAGACAACCATACCAATCAAATAATACTTGGGAAGCTCGTGAGAAACATAGAAGGATGGTGCCAGAAAAAGGCCATCAATGTAGTCTGAGGGCCTACCATGTAGTCTGAGGGCCTACCATGTTGTCTGAGGGCCTACCATGTTGTCTGAGGGCCTACCATGTTGTCTGAGGGCCTACCATGTAGTCTGAGGGCCTACCATGTAGTCTGAGGAAATACCATGTAGTCTGAGGGCCTACCATGTAGTCTGAGGGCCTACCATGTAGTCTGAGGGCCTACCATGTAGTCGGAGGGAATACCATGTAGTCGGAGGGAATACCATGTAGTCGGAGGGAATACCATGTAGTCGGAGGGAATTCCATGTAGTCTGAGGGCCTACCATGTAGTCTGAGGGCCTACCATGTAGTCGTAGGGAATACCATGTAGTCGGAGGGAATACCATGTAGTCTGAGGGCCTACCATGTAGTCTGAGGGCCTACCATAGGACCTACCATGTAGTCTGAGGGCCTACCATGTAGTCGGAGGGAATACCATGTAGTCGGAGGGCATACCATGTAGTCGGAGGGAATACCATGTAGTCTGAGGGCCTACCATGTAGTCTGAGGGCCTACCATATACTACATAACTATTCCAAAAGGAGTTTGTGCACTAAGAATGTAATGACTATGACTAGCTTCAGAAGACCATGACATGACTAATGTTTTGAGTGAGACTGTAATTGATTTCCTTCAAACCTTCATTGCAAACCCAGATGGCATCATATTCTTGGGCCATTCAAACTCCGTGGTGTGAATTCTGATCCCGGATTCCACCAGAACTACGGCTTTAGAATCTGGCCTGTCAATCAAAAGTAAAACAGCCAATTAGGACTGCGACAAAGAAAAACAATTGTTGGAGAGCAAGTTAAATATACAAAGACACATGGCAAAATAATTGTATATATATAGTCCTGTAATGTTACATTCACACGGGTTACAGAAAAGGTGCCATGTACAATGGGGGAGATTTACTAAAACTGGAGCACTCAGAATGTGGAGCGGCTGTGCATGGTAGCCAATCAGCTTCTAACTTCAGCTCGTTCAATGAAGCTTTGACAATAAAACCTGGAGGCGGATTGGTTTCTATGTAGAGCTGCACCAGATTTTACACTTTCCAGTTGTAGTAAATCTCCCCCATACTGTCAGCGCCTAGCAAACACCCAGTCCAAGAAGGTGTATGGAGACAAATTGGCTTAATACACATTCCTGCTTTTATCGGACATTGCATTATGCCAGATAAAATGTTGAGTTCTACGTTGGGAGCAACAGCATCTTAATTCTACAGGCGATCAAACCAAACTCAGATCGGATGCTTTGGAGGGCATAGGAGAGATATGGGGTCTGAAAGACCCCAGATCTTACCATAAAGAGGACCTGTCAAGGCTCATGCGGTCACAAGGGATGTTGTTCATCCCTTGTGATAGCAATAAAGTTAATCCAAAAAAAATTTAAACCTCCTGTGTAACTCTGAATTGGTAACCTGTCAAGGCTTTTAAAGTGTCTCCTATGAAAATTTTTAGGTAATATAGTTTAGCGCTGTTCCACGGGCATACACAATTTTAAAGCATGGCGTGTTAGGTGTCTATATACTCGGCGGAACTTTTTTTTTTTTTTTACCAAACAACTGAGTATTAGACTGCATTTCTATGTACTAAAACTCAGTGTATTTTTTTCCTAAAAAGTTTGATAATTGATAATCCACTATGCAAATATCTTGTGACATAAAAAACTGCAACACCCACCATTTTTAATCTCCAAGGTCTCTGATTATAAAATATATAATATTTGTGGGTTCCAAGAAAAAAAAAAACGAATTGTTCCGTGTATGAGAGAGATGTCAGAATTGGCCCAGAATGGAAGGTGTTTGTTACCCCAACATTTCCTATTCCTGATATGTGCCTGCTGTACCATGTACTTGTATGAGAAAGTCTCCTGTTCTCTTTGTTTTGCTTCCTTTCCTCACCCCGTCCGGCGAGGTTA
The DNA here is from genome assembly GCF_042186555.1 of Aquarana catesbeiana. Taxonomy (NCBI): domain Eukaryota; kingdom Metazoa; phylum Chordata; class Amphibia; order Anura; family Ranidae; genus Aquarana; species Aquarana catesbeiana. The sequence continues at coordinate 636,965,901 of NC_133327.1, forward strand.
TAGCAGTGCTCTCTTTATCTTGAAGCTGGATTCTCAGTGACGTCATCGGCTCAGCACTGCCATCTATAGGCAGCAGGGCCGGTACAAGGGGTGGGCGGGAGGATCGGCTGCCCTGGGCAGGGTGTGGGAGGAGTGTGGGAGGGGGCTCTAGGTCGCCGACAGCAGCATGAGCATGCAGAGAATATTTAGGTTATGGCTCCACTCAATTGTACAGTCTGCCCAAAAAGTGGGCTGAGGATGCACCCATACATATTGCTTGCCTCCTCTCTACAGCGGCAACCACATTCTGGCACAGAGGGAGAAGAATTCATTCTACTGGCCTTGATTTCTCATCAGTCTGGCTGGCTGGATCGGGCTGTGACACTGAGAGCTCCTCTACAGGTGGGCGGAGCAAGATGATACAACAGTGCAGTTCCGATCATTGCTTTCCGCCCCCTGCATACATCATACAGCTCTCCCAACATGAAGATCTCACAGGATGGATGTTAGTTTTCTTCCATGTGAGTCCCCACTGCTCTGCCTTCCAAACTCTACCTGGCTGTGCTGTAAACTCGCCCTGTACTTTGCAGAGCAGGTTTACAAAAAGTGAAGAACAATTCTTATATATGTTGGGAATATACTGGGACTTTTCATTTGTTAATGTTCTCTGCTGATCCATCTAGTACTTGTGTATAGGGAGGGGATCCAGTGCTTAACTAACTCCCCCCAGCTGTCTCCCATCCTAAACACAGGATATGTCTCACTAACAGCAGTGTACTTACTATATTATTTGCCTGATATAAGCTGGGTGCAATGAAAAAATAAATACCTGTCCCTATTAGCTCAGTCTCCTGTCAGTCTATTGAGCCCTCCCCTGCTCTGTCAGCCCCACATTCCCAGAAAAGAGCTGAGGTGTTAGCATAGAGCTCTGTACATGTGCAGACTGGGGATAAAGGCTGGGGAAACATTATTTCAGCAAGCTGCAAATGCCATCGATGTTGTTGGGAATCAGAGCCCCCCTGTGTGTCAGAGCCCCCTGTGTGTCAGAGCCCCCCTGTGTGTCAGAGCCCCCTGTGTGTCAGAGCCCCCCTGTGTGTTAGAGCCCCCCTGTGTGTCAGAGCCCCCCTGTGTGTCAGAGCCCCCCTGTGTGTCAGAGCCCCCTGTGTGTCAGAGCCCCCCTGTGTGTCAGAGCCCCCCTGTGTGTCAGAACCCCCTGTGTGTCAGAGCCCCCTGTGTGTCAGAGCCCCCTGTGTGTCAGAGCCCCCCTGTGTGTCAGAGCCCCCTGTGTGTCAGAGCCCCCTGTGTGTCAGAGCCCCCCTGTGTGTCAGAACCCCCTGTGTGTCAGAGCCCCCCTGTGTGTCAGAGCCCCCTGTGTGTCAGAGCCCCCCTGTGTGTCAGAGCCCCCTGTGTGTCAGAGCCCCCTGTGTGTCAGAGCCCCCCTGTGTGTCAGAGCCCCTCTGTGTGTCAGAGCCCCCCTGTGTGTCAGAGCCCCCTGTGTGTCAGAGCCCCCCTGTGTGTCAGAGCCCCCCTGTGTGTCAGAGCCCCCTGTGTGTCAGAGCCCCCCTGTGTGTCAGAGCCCCCCTGTGTGTCAGAGCCCCCCTGTGTGTCAGAGCCCCCCTGTGTGTCAGAGCCCCCTGTGTGTCAAAGCCCCCTGTGTGTCAGAGCGTGTCCTCCTCATTCTCTTTCCCATGTTGACTTTAGACAGCAGAGCAGAAAGTAGAGGAGTCCAGTGTGCTGAAGTGTGGAGAATGTGTGATCCTGTTTTTCATAGGCTATTGAGTTTGGCTAAATCTGCTAGTACATCTAACACTACCCTCCTTCCCAGACTGACTATGCTGCTATCAGCTGTGCCTTCTGTGCTCCTTTATCCAGATTGGGGGCACTCTAATACAGGACATATGCCACTGGCCAGATCGCCAGGTGAAAACAGAGGGGAAAAGCCTAAAATAAAACTAATGCAGCCACCACATCTAATGATTCTTAAACTGCAATATATAACATATTGGGTTTTATACCAGTCTTCTGAACCCTATTTCCACAATCCTTAATATGTTTTTTTTTTCCATTCCTGAGCTCTGCATCACTTGCTACTGAACCCTTGCACTGTAAATGGGGGGGGGGGGGCGCAATCTGGTATGTTCGCCCTGGGCACTGGGTGACCTTGTCCCGGCACTGATAGGCAGCATTGGAAATCACACCCGCACGCTGCTGGGCTTGAAGGGGCGCTCTCTGCTCTACCACACTTGCGCACAAGCTGTAGCTATCTAAATCGGCTGGTACAGAGCAGCAGCAACTGAGCCGCTAATAGGGGTCAAGTAGGCGCAATCCGGGCACCCATTCATGTAGAGTAGGCATAATTCAGGCGCAAATAGTGGACAACCCAGGCGCTAGTAAATGTAGGTAACAAAATATTAAATGAATGTAGCGCTCAATCAAATTAAAATATAAATGGTGTAAAAAACTGATGATTAAGTGACGCTCAAAAAAGTATAATAAATATTGCTCAAAAAAATGAATATAATAGAAATGTAAAACAACCACGTGAATGGAGGTTCTATAGGGAAAATCCTATGCGGTGTTAGGACGAGAGATCCCTAGGAGAGTCATTTTGAGGAGGATCGTGGAGCTGTTTTATCAATTTTGATTGTATCGTCTATGGGACCTTTTTACCAAGGGCACGTTTCTTCACTGATCTAAGCACCTTTTTGATACCATTGGACTTAATTATTATTTATTGCACTTGTGTGGATTTTTATCTGTCATTATTTATATATATTTATTCTATATTATTATTGCACAGATCACATAGTTGCACTACCATTACTTATTTTAGAGTGCCGTATTTATTGCTTTTTTATATTCTATTTGCACAGTGGTTCTATGGATTCATTAGTTACACTTAATATGGAGTTTCGTTTGTTTTTTTTGTCACTTTTTGGATTATTATTATTGGAAGAAAAGCTCTGGGAATCGTAAGGGGGGCTCCACTGGGGACACCTGATGCGAGCGGGGGCTCCGCCGGGGACTCCTGATGCGAGGGGGGGCTCCGCCGGGGACTCCTGATGCGAGGGGGGGCCGCCGCCGGGGACTCCTGATGCGAGGGGGAGCTCCGCCGGGGACTCCTGATGCGAGGGGGGGCTTCCCTGGGGACCCCGGATGCGAGGGGGAGCTCCGCCGGGGACTCCTGATGCGAGGGGGAGCTCCGCCGGGGACTCCTGATGCGAGGGGGGGCTTCCCTGGGGACTCCTGATGCGAGGGGGAGCTCCGCCGGGGACTCCTGATGCGAGGGGGAGCTCCGCCGGGGACTCCTGATGCGAGGGGGGGCTCCGCCGGGGACTCCTGATGCGAGGGGGGGCTCCGCCGGAGACTTCTGATGCGAGGGGGGGCTCCGCCGGGGACTCCTGATGCGAGGGGGGCTCCGCCGGGGACTCCTGATGCGAGGGGGGGCTCCGCCGGGGACTCCTGATGCGAGGGGGGGCCTCCGCCGGGGACTCCTGATGCGAGGGGGAGCTCCGCCGGGGACTCCTGATGCGAGGGGGGCTTCCCTGGGGACTCCTGATGCGAGGGGGAGCTCCGCCGGGGACTCCTGATGCGAGGGGGGGCTCCGCCGGGGACTCCTGATGCGAGGGGGGGCTCCGCCGGGGACTCCTGATGCGAGGGGGGGCTCCGCCGGAGACTTCTGATGCGAGGGGGGGCTCCGCCGGGGACTCCTGATGCGAGGGGGGCTCCGCCGGGGACTCCTGATGCGAGGGGGGGCTTCGCCGGGGACTCCTGATGCGAGGTGGAGCTCCGCCGGGGACTCCTGATGCGAGGGGGGGCTCCGCCGGGGACTCCTGATGCGAGGGGGGGCCTCCGCCGGGGACTCCTGATGCGAGGGGGAGCTCCACCAGGGACTCCTGATGCGAGGGGGGGCTTCCCTGGGGACTCCTGATGCGAGGGGGAGCTCCGCCGGGGACTCCTGATGCGAGGGGGGGCTCCGCCGAGGACTCCTGATGCGAGGGGGAGCTCCACCGTGGACTCCTGGTGTGAGGGGGGGCTCCGCCGGGGACTTCTGGTGTGAGGGGGGACTCCGCCGGGGACTCCTGGTGTGAGGGGGGGCTCCGCCGGGGACTCCTGGTGTGAGGGGGGGCTCCGCCGGGGACTTCTGGTGTGAGGGGGGGCTCCGCCGGGGACTCCTGGTGTGAGGGGGGGGCTCTTTAATCATCCTGACACCATAACAACCATGGTGCCGGGATGATTGAAGTGCTAACACCAGGTGTTTGGAGTAACTTTATTTATTTATTTATTTATTTTATTTCAGGTACTTATATAGCGCCGTCAATTTACGCAGCGCTTTACATATACATTGTACATTCACATCAGTCCCTACCCTCAAGGAGCTTACAATCTAAGGTCCCTAACTCACATTCATACATACTAGGGACAATTTTAGACAGGATCCAATTAACCTACCAGCATGTCTTTGGAGTGACTTTATCTGCTGATTGTTAAACTTTCTAGAATACACATATTTTTATTGTGTAGGATCTGGGGCTGCTGTCGCGTCATTTCCCTCTTCCCCTTTCCCCCTCTCCCCCTAATTATTGTACGGCTCCGCCTACAGCCACAAAAGTGTTCCACTTTTCTTTTTTTTTTTTTACAATCTTGGCAACTATGATAACCCCTGTCAGATTTTTTTTTTTTTCACCATTTGTGTCCCAATGCAGGGAGACTTCCCTTCACTTCCTGTCCCATAGCCAAAAAAGGAAGTGAGAGGAAATACATGAAAATGAGGGGAATCCCTTGGGGACCCCCAGGTCAGCAGAACTCATGCCCCATTGGAAGATTTCCCCCTCTATTACTTTTCAGGGGACAATCCAAAAATGTGGGATCTCCTTTTTTTTTTCCTTTTCAATGATAATGGTAAACAGGACAAACAGAGGGAGAATCTCCATAATGGGGGCAGAGACAGCAATCAAAATTGACAGGTGTTCTAATCTCTCTGCCCTCTATCTAAAAAAAAAAAAACAAAAAACAAAAGTTTTGCCTTTAGTTATACTTTAACCACTTGAGGTCCGTGCTGTAGCCGAATGATGGCCCCAGCGTTGACCTGAATTTCTGGGAGGCCATCATAGGACGTCCTCCCCTTTGCGCGCTCCCAGCGCTCCCCCTGCAGGGCACGCGCGGCGTAATTAACCGAGACTCGGGTGATCACCGATCCGAGTAAGGGGCCGATCGCGGCCCCTTACCACGTAATCAGCTGTCAGCCAATGACATCTGATCACGTGTGTAAACAAAAGCTCGGTAATTGTTTTTTTTTCTCCTCACGCTGACAGTGTGAGGAGAAAAAAAAGCTGATCACCGGCTTATGTTCAAGGGACATCGGTCCCGAAGAGGAAGGAGGCACATCTGCCTCCTCCTCTGTGCTTGCCAGTGCCACCTGCCAGTGCCACAGTGCCACCTGTCAATTCCCACAAGTGCCACCTATCAATGCCCACCAGTGGTGCCAATCAGTGCCACCTAGCAGTGCTGCCTTTCAGTGTAACCTATCAGTGCCCATCACTGCCAGTTATCAGTGCCACCTATCAGTGCCACTTCTCAGTGCCCACCAATGCCACCTATCAATGCCCTTCAGTGCCACCTCTCAGTGCCCACCAGTGCTGCCCTATCGGTGCCCATCAGTGCAGCCCATCGGTGCCTATCAGTGTAGCCTATTGGTGACCATCAGTGCAGCCTCATCAGCGTACATCAATGAAGGAGAAAAATTACCTGTTTGCAACATTTTATAACAAAATATAAAAAAAATATATATATTTTTTTAAATTCAGTCTTTTTAAATTTTTTTAACAAAAAATAAAAACCGCAGAGGTGATCGAATGCCACCAAAAGAAACCTCTATTTGTGGGAAAAAATGATAAAAATTTAATTTGGGTACAGTGTTGTATGACCGCGCAATGGTCATTCAAAGTGCGACAGCGCTGAAAGCTGAAAATTGGTCTGGAGGGGGGTTTAAGTGCCCAGTAAACAAGTGGTTAACCACTTCAGCCCTGGAAGATTTGGCTGCTGAATGACCAGGCCATTTTTTGCGATTCGGCACTGCGTCATTTTAATTGACAATTGCGCGGTCGTGCGACGTTGCACCCAAACAAAATTGACGTCCTTTTTTCCCCACAAATAGAGCTTTCTTTTGGTGGTATTTGATCACCTCTGCGGTTTTTATTTTTTGCGCTATAAACAAAAAAAGAGCGACAATTTTGAAAAAAAAACAATATTTTGTACTTTTTGCTGTAATAAATATCCCCATTTTTGGGGATGAGACCAAAATAAACTTACTTGGTTCAGATGGTGTCAAGCCTGTGTGGTGGTACCAGGTGAGGAGTACAAAGACAAGTGTTTTTTGCCTACAGTCAAGCATGGTGGTGGGAGTGTCATGGTCTGGGGCTGCATGAGTGCTGCCAGCACTGGGGAGCTACAGTTCATTGAGGGAACCATGAATGCCAAAATGTACTGTCACATACTGAAGTCGAGCATGATCCCCTCCCTTCAGAGACTGAGCCGCAGGGCAGTATTCCAACATGATAACGACCCCAAACACAGCTCCATGACGACCACTGCCTTGCTAAAGAAGCTGAGGGTAAAGGTGATGGACTGGCCAAGCATGTCTCCAGACCTAAACCCTATTGAGCATCTGTGGGGCATCCTCAAACGGAAGGTGGAGGAGTGCAAGGTCTCCAACATCCACCAGCTCTGTGATGTCGTCATGGAGGAGGGGAAGAGAACTCCAGTGGCAACCTGTGAAGCTCTGGTGAACTCCATGCCCAAGAGGGTTAAGGCAGTGCTGGAAAATAATGGTGGCCACACAAAATATTGACACTTTGGGACCAATTTGGACATTTTCACTTTTTCACAATTTTCAGGGGTGTACTCACTTTTGTTGCCAGCGGTTTAGACATTAATGGCTGTGTGTTGAGTTATTTTGAGGGGACAGCAAATTTACACTGTTATACAAGCTGTACACTCACTACTTTACATTGTAGCAATGTGTCATTTCTTCAGTGTTGTCACATGAAAAGATAATAAAATATTTACAAAATGTGAGGGGTGTACTCGCTTATTTTTTATGAATGGCATCAATTCATGTGTCATTATGTATTATTGCAATAGCTGTGATTGGCTATCACATGGTACAGGTGTGCTGTGATTAGCCCTGTCTGTACCATGTGATCACAGGGACCAATCACAGAGATCACAACAGTACACAATGATTGGCTATGACTATAAGCCATTGTGTACATTTGACATGTGATCACTGTGCAGTGCTGCCAACCTACCAGATTGAAATTTACTGACACAACATCCAAAATTTACTGGCACAGCCAAGTTTTTACTGGAATTTTCCAAAAGTAGATATTAACTTAAAAAAAATATATTTCTATCTTATTTTTGATATAGTAAGTAGCTCACGGGGCAAGAAATAAGAATGGGGAGGCACGCACACACATGAAACTGACTCTCACAATGACATTGACAGCAGTGTGCAGCAGCACAGATGATGAGGACACCTCAACGACACGACGCGTCTCCTCCTGAATCACAGTCTCTCTCCACACCAGGTGGTCCCTTCAGTCCAAACAGCACTGACAGCCCCACTCCTGTCCCACAGACCTGCACACGAGGCTCCGGCCGCTCTGCTCAGCTCCCTTGCACCATCACACGACATGCTCAGGCACACCTGTGGTAGACCCGCCCCTGCCGGTGCTGCCCGAACACACTGTAGCAGGCACTTCAATAGTCTCGGCCGGCTCCAGACCAGAATTGTACATGTGCAGTGACTCGGTTGAATTGATGATAGGCAACTCCTATCCTCATATTGATTAGTGGTTCCAAATTAATAATAACTACTGCAGTAGGGAACAGACACAAAAGATACGCTCAGCATCTTTCCAAATTACTGTTCTGCTTTATTATGACGCAATTGAAGGTTTTTATGCACATGATTACGTAGGTATCACATTAATATTACAATTGTAGGTTTATGGTAACAAGGGGCATTACATAGGCAGGCTAATTCTAATCAGGACTCGAAAGAATGTAAACATTTACTGAAAACATTATTAGTGCCGTGTGCACAGTGAGGGCAGAGTGCAATACATACAAAATACAATACAATTATATACAGAACTTACAAATCTCCATTACAGGCATAATGTAATAAGGTGACCTCATGTGAACAGCCTGTGTGTCTTCTGTATGACCTGATCTTTACTGCTTTCTATCCAGAAAAAAACTAAAGCTGTCTGCATTAAGGCCCCATTCACACTTGCGTGCCGCACATTAGCATGTTTTTTGGCACCTTTTTCACGCAACAGTGTCAGTCAGCCTTTAAACATGCCAAAGTAACTACTATTGCTTTTTTGGGAGCAGACCTTATTACATTTGATTACGGTGCTTTTTAGAGCATTTGCCGCAATTCCTACTAATGTTTGGGGTGTCATTAAGAAATAATGGCAATACAAAATGCAATGCACATTTTAGCAAATTTTTTTCAGGTGTGGATGTGGCCTCAATGTACACAAGATTCCTACGTTAAGTAATCTCTGATTTATGTACCTTTGATACATAGCATTATGCCTCCTCCAGCTAAAATACTTGCTGAACTCCAGACATACAGCTAAATACACAGCTGAAATACATATCAAGGAACTATTTACATGTTAAATGATTTGTATTTTTTTTCTATCCATCCCTAAGATTTACAGACAGCCATAGGTGTGTGTAGCCTATTGCATTAGGATGTACACCCCAAAGCCCAAACACACATGCATGTATATACAGTACTGTATATATACACATATGCATTCACATGCGCACACATATAAATAAATGTAACTAAATATATTAAAATGTATTGAAATATGGACGGTGTCAGTAGAGCAGAGGTTGGTGTCAGTAGGACAGTAGATGATATGGAGCAGTGGACAGCGTCAGTAGGGCAGTGGACGGTGTCAGTAGTTTTTCATTTTTATTTTTCATTTTTATTTTTTTATATTATTTTTTAAAATTTTTTACAATTTTTTTTTTACATTATTCTTTTTTTAGCGTTTTAGCTTTGTGCTGAGCAGCTTCCTGTTCATTCACAAATTGAAGCAATGTAAACACAGTTTTCTCAGCTTCAGTTATGAATGAACACAGTGAGTGATCCGTATGCCACATGGCTATGCAGACAGCACAGCCAGGGTGGTAACCAGACATTTCTTGACTGCTGAGAAGCGTAGGCGTGCTTTAACTGGCTATTACCAACCAAAAAAACCCCCCAAAAACCCAAAAAAGACACAGACTTATTTAAGTTGGAATTAGGGCAAGGCCACAGCTTTATTGAACTTACCAACTGTAACAATATTCAAAATTCCACATAACAATGCCAGTCACGGGTATACCGTGAGCATCCATAACTGTAGCACCCTCTAGTTAGGTAGGTGTTAGAGGTTAGATTTTTCTATAGAGTAGGAAAATTAGGGAGGCCTAGCTGGTGACTAGGCAGTTTGTTTTCATTCTGGGCTGGGAGTTGGTCAGGGCAGGGCCTTGACCAATCTCCAACTTGGATTGGCAGGGGACAGGCCTCCTTAACCACTTAAGGACCGGAAGATTTGCCCTCTTAATGACCAGGCGTTTTGTGAAACGGCACTGCGATGCTTTAACTGACAATTGTGCGGTCATGCGACGCTGTACCCAAACAAAATTGATGTCCTTTCTCTTTATCGTAGATCGCAGGGCACAGAGCCATAGTTATTAACTATATATATATATATATATATATATATATATATATATATATATATATATCTTCAGGTGATGGACACTGGCACACCCAATACAGGAAGTTCACTCCCTATATAACCCCTCCTCCTACCAGGAGTACCTCAGTTTTTTCGCCAGTGTCTAAGGTGTTGGTCACGAGTGAAGATGTGCTCTGAAGAGCCCCGCCTGAGGGATCCCTATTGGATTTAAACAGCCTCCACTGACCGGATCCATCCAAAGTACCACTGAGGCCAAGGTGGATGGTACCCGGGCCTCGAATAAGAAGAACGAGGTTTTGCCTGTAACGCCTCTCCTTGCAGGGCTGGATCCCGGGACCCAGTGCTTTGGTCATGCTCACGTTACCTAAAGTTTTTCCTGGCGGGATGCTATACAGGTCCAAGAGAGTGGAACCCCGATAAAAAGGGGACCCGGTCCTTGAAAGTTTGCTAAACACAGCCCGCCGTGATGGGTGAAGGTTGGATCTGTCTGTCATCAGCAGTATCCTGCCGCGAGGATAAGGTAAGCGAAGAAGCCTAGGAACTGTGAAAAGTCCACCTATGTTTTTTCTTTCTTGGGGAAAAAATGTTGTCATGCCCTAAATCTCCACTAGAGGGAGTAAATACACATACCTTAATTTGTTGTCTTCACTTCAGCAGCAGCTTGTCACAGTGGGTATTCCATATGTAGGTAAAGAGATCTGCCATTTCTCCCCCCTGGAGGGACTATAAGGATTGGGAATTCAACAAAGTGGTTGCTGCTCCCCTTGTAAATCCCCCCCCTCCCGTTTTGCTCTAAAATAGTTCCCCCCGCTCTGCTCGCCATTTTGGGCTCTGCCTCTCCTCCCCTCCACTCTTCATGGGTCTGCAGGCAGACCCGAATGCCGCGCGCGGGAACGATCTGAAATTCAAAGGGGGGGCGGGTGACATACGGAGGGGGTGGGGCCTAGGTGCGGTGCCGTGTGCAGGACGTAGCATCCACGATGACACACAGCGCAAGCACGGGGTGGAAACTGTGTACAAAGAGCAGTCTCTCCTCAGCTGGATAGCAAGGAGAGCAAGCTGGCTGATCACCCGGGACACAGGAGCGGTGGGGCATGAAAGGGCTGCATATGGGCATTCCCAATAGAGGAAAATACAGTTTTTCCCAGCGCTAGGCTGAACTTTTATTAGCGGCATTCTATTGCTAGACTGTGGTTCAGCAATTAGAACATTTAAATAGTGCCCCTGCTTTTACTTAGGACTATGCCTCCAAAAAAGGCCAGTACAAACACCTCAAAAAAGGTACCAAAAACATCACCCCCAGGCGTTGAGGACTCCAGTTATGCCTCCACACTGTCATCTTCTCCTGAAATACCAGAAGTGGCTAGCCAGGGTGAGTCATTGGAACCAATTGGTGTTGCAGCTGCTTCTCACATCTCAGCCCCTATATACGTGACTGAAGATGCCTTTTCCTCTGCCCTGTTGGGGTTAGAGAAAAGACTTTAATCACATCCTCCATCCAAAGGGATAGAGATCCCCCTCTCCCACCTCAGACCCTTTGCCAAGGGAATAGTGGGTATAGGATGAGGTGTTACCCTCAGACGATCTGGAGGAAAGACAAACTGATGACTCCTCTGCGGAGGAAACAACGATGGATGAACCCTTTTCAGCCTCGCAATCTGAGAAATTGCTAGTAGAAGCTCTTACGGAAATGGTTCATTCTGCTTTCAAGCTGCCCCTAACAGAGTCAGCTGAAAGTTCAGTTTCTTCTTTGGGTTCCTTAAAAAGGGGGGCATCTGCCTCTAGGCAGTCACGAGTCTAGAGGAAAGCCTCAGGGTCAGGCACAAAAGAAGTCCTGGGGGCGGAAACCTGCAGTTCTCAGAAGTCTGGCAAGAGGAAATTCAGGACAGACGAGTTATCTCCACGGTAACTCTAGGGTACAAACTGGAATTTTGGGAGTCTCCACCGCCTCATTTTCTGAGATCAAACATTCCCAAAGAAAAGACAATCTCTGTTTCGGGCATTAGACCGATTACTGGCTCAGGGGGTGATTATCCAAATCCCCGCAGAAGAGCAAGGTTTGGGGTTCTATTCAAACCTCTTCACGGTACCAAAACCAAATGGAGATGTCAGACCCATTCTAGATCTAAAGAATCTAAATCAGTTCCTAAAGGTCTGCTCTTTTTGCATGGAGTCGATCAGGTCAGTGGTTTCTATCCTACACAGAGGAGAACTTCTGGCCTCTATCGACATCAGGGATGCATATCTGCATGTTCCTATATTTCCCGCTCATCAAAGGTTTCTGCGGTTCCAGATAGAACAGCATAATTTTCAATTTGTAGCCTTGCCCTTCGGGCTGGCTACAGCACCCCGGGTATTTACAAAGGTTCTGGCTCCACCTCTAGCCAGGCTAAGGGCGCAGGGCATAACAATTTTGATCAGTTTTGGAGGAGCGCAACAAAATAGAAACAAAGGAGTCAGCGATGAGGACATCCCGCCAAAGAAAACCCAGGAAAAAGCAAACTGGAATAAAAGAGCCTCGTATTCAGAGAAAGTGGAGAGAAAGTTGGTTAGGAGTGGAATAGACACCGGGCGCTGGGAATCAGGGAAGGAGGTCAAACGCTTCCAACCTTTTAAGACCCTCCAAATCAGGAAATCCTTGGTGATGTCCTATGAGCCAAGAAGCCTAAACCAGAAGGAAAGAGCAGACAGAGTGATACTCGCCGTAGAACCTGAGACACCCTTGTCCTGCAAGTAGACGAGATAGGAGAGAAGAGCCAGGCGCCAATCCTGTGGGGAGGAAAGAAGGAACTCACCACTCAATGTTGATACCCAGTCATCCCAAACGCGCCTGTAGGATACCCAAGAGTTAGCTACACCAGGTACATGCCTGGCCCGAAAAAAAACATTCAACTGCAGGCATTTAAAATGGAGGTCCACCCTGAAAAAAAAAAATGGCACAAAAAATAACTAAAAAAATGGAGGAAAAAAAAATTTTTTTACTTATGTGAAATGGCTGTTGCTAGGCAGTCTTCCTAATCTGCCTCTTCCTACACCGCGGTGATCTTCAGTCTTCTGTTCCCCGCGTTGTCTTCTGGTGAATGGGGTGCGGTGTGTTATGGGAACTGTGTGTGTCCCACAACACATCGCATCCCATTCACAAAGCACCGCGCCGTTCGCGCGTGCGCAGTAGAAAACTGGCAGTGAAGCCGCAAGGCTCCACTGCCTGTTTCCCTTACCTAGGATGGCAGTGCCGGGACCCGAGATCGCGGGCACCCAGGACAGGTAAGTCTACTTATTTAGTATTTTTACAGTGTTTGTAGCTGCTGACTTAAAAAAAAAAAAATAGCTGGCCGGAATCCCGCTTTAAGCACCAAGAAGCGCAACAGTGAAATCACGGGAGGAGAGCGAGCGGAGAGGCGGTTAATGACCTGAACCACACTCATGTTGTCCGTCCAGAAAAACACTTGCCTATTCCTCAAGTCCTCCCCCCACAATTCCACTGGAACCACAATAGGAAAGAGTTCCAACAGTGTCATGATTTTGACAGCTGACAGCGGGATGCCCAGTTGACAACAAATAACTAACAACAAAGCCTGGGGAATACCCAGGAAAAAAACCCAAGCCTACTTACCAACCAGCTAGCAGACAACCGAATTAACCTGTCTAACGGTATGCTTTAAAAACAGGGGGTTAGTCCAAACGCATTTGCAAACGCATGCGTAAGCCACAGGGCCTCGTCACGGCACCCTGGTATGTGTGGTCCTAACACTAAAATATGAGTGTCCCCACAGTGGAGGCACATGCATTCTGACAGATAAATGAGGACAGGTGGACTGAAGGAGAGCCCACCCCTTCTTAAAGGAACAGGAGCACACCAAACACCCAGCAAGTAGCACAATGGCTGCAAAGGTGTTGGTGCGTTTCTGGACCAATACAAACACCAACGTGATAACAAAAAACTTGCCACTGCCCTGATCTATAGCTGGCTATCGCAGTAATTGGCATTGGAAGGCTGAAACAGGTAACAACAAAGCCTGGGGAATGCCCAGGAAAAACAAACCTCTTGAAAGGAAGACAAAAGGTGGTGGCAGTGGTCACTATCCTTGTCCAGGTAGTGTAAGACTGAGTGCAGACCTGAGGATTAAATCAAAACTCACTCAAGAAAACCTACTGAACAATTCAAAATAGTAGCAGGATATAGCGCAACCCATTGGGAGACATATATCCACATAATAACTACCCTGGAAAAAAACAACCCAGGAGGTGGAAACAGTCTGGCTGAAACGGGAGAAGGCGAAATGTCGGCTTTTGCCAACAGGGCAGAGGCACCCGCAGACCTCAAGACCTCAGGAGAAAAGAGCCGAATCAAAAGAGGCGTATTGCACCTGGGACACCTCTTTGTTGATACCATCGTTAAAGCGGAGCGCCGCCGAAAATTTTTTTTTTAAAAGTCAGCAGCTACAAATACTGCAGCTGCTGACTTTTAAAACATGGACACTTACCTGTGCAGGGCGCCCGCGATGTCGGCACCCGAGGCCGAAGCGTCTCTCCGTCCTCGGGTGCTGCCGCCTCCACCTTCGGTAAGGGAATCAGGAAGTGAAGCCGTGCGGCTTCACTTCCCGGTTCCCTACTGCGCATACGCGAGTCGCGCAGCGCAATACGGATGGTCCCTGCTGCCTCTGGGACCCGTGTGTTTCCCAGCAGGCAGTGGGGAGGGAGCAGGAAGTGGCGTAAATAACTGCAGATTCTGCGGCTATCTATGCCGGAAGTGGGTACAGATACCTGTAATATACAGGTATCTGTACCCCCCTCCCCCCTGAAAGGTGCCAACTGTGTCACCGGAGGGGGGGAGGAATCTGATGAGTGGAAGTTCCACTTTTGGGTGGAACTCCACTTTAACTGAGAAACCAGAAGGGAAGGAGAGGTGGTTGATAAGTCTGAATTTACCTGGCTCTTTTTTGGGTACCATACCAAGCGGGGAAACCTGCAAGTTGTGGTAAGGGGGCAAGTCAAAGGCCTGATTGCAGCTCCTTCACAATTTTATACACAATTTGGTACAAAGGGGATCCAAAACCCTAGGTCAAATCTGTTTTGTTAGATCGATGCCTCTCTACTGAGGGTGTACTGGTTGAACCAGTGAAACATCCTTTGGACGTTCACTGGAGTCCTCTGACTTAGGAAGGTCGGCCTTGGAATCCAGTTTGGCAAGGGGAACTTTACCTTTGCAGAAGCATCGGACCGCTGGCTGAGCCCCACCGCAAATGGAACACTCGTGTTTGAAGCGGCACGCAGTGTACCACTTACAGTGGCTCTCATCGAACATCCAGCAGACGCTTTTTTTTTAACACTGCCGGTGCTCTGGCGAAAGCGCCGGCAGGTGACAGAAAGGAAGTTGGCCTATGTGGACACATAAGCAGCAGCCAAAGACTACCGTCTTGGCAGTCAAAATGTAATTCCTTCTGGGCAGCCATCCTTTGATGGAACTGGGTATCATAATTAAACCAGCACTGTCCACCATATATTTTGTAAGCACCCCAGATGAGATATAACCAAAGAGTGAAGGTGCTCTGTAAATTTTTCACAATGCATCCCTGCATAGGCACAGAAACCCTGCAGCCAGTTTCCAAAAGTGCAAGGAAGCTCCTTAGACTTTTCCCCTTGAGCAGTTACATCAATACGCCTAGCCGTTTCGACTGTTTCTTTATCCAAAGGCACCAGCGTCAGTACATGAATAAACTCACAATGCCTAATGTTTTCCTTAAGCTCCTGTGTTAAGTGTAAACCTACGGGTGAGACCGACCATAAGGGGCCACCCAGGTGAGAACCAGACCCTGGGGACGTGGAAGGCGCCACTTCTGGCGTGACACCTAACTGCAGCAGAGCCAATTTGACAGCTGCAAGAATGCAACAGTCAGTAGAAACTGCCCCAGTAGTGTCATGCCCGCCGCTAGACCTACCCAAAACCATGCTACAATCATACTCACGAAGTAGAGGCTGTGCCTGGGAACTCAGAGGCTGAACATCTGACGTTGCCTGCTGTAGTTGATGGTCGCTGTAAGGAGAAGCAGGAGTGGACGGTGGAACTGTCGGAGACGCACCAGTGACCCGTTAAGGCAGTGCAGTGGAAACAGAGTTCTGTGAAAAGCTCAAATCCAAAGGATGAGGAGAGAAGGCGTAATATGCAGAGTCAACAGCAGGTGGCAGTGTTGAGCAGGAACACTCTGGAGTACTGGAGGTGCCTCCTGCTTCAAGTGACCTGGAAGCACTAGCAGGGGATCTTCGGCATGGTCACTTGGGGAGATTCGTGTATGAGGTGCCATAGCGGTGGGAGAAGACATGCTGGAATGTGGGCAGAGGCGAGCATGGGAGTCATCCATGCTGTCAGCCTCCCGCTGTGCAGAAGCCGGTCCACCCATAAAGGCAGGGACCGGAGCGGGCCACCGCATCGGATTAGAGGGGAGGAGGGCACATGGAGCAGCTCCCGCCCTGCAGGGTGCAGAGAACTGTGTACTGCGGACCGGATCAGGAGTGGGCATGAGAGGGGAGAAGGCCAGTGTATCGGTGCCCCCCTGGGGTCGCTGCGTGTAATAGTTCCACACGTCACCCTGCTTGGTCAGGCATTCACTTCAGACACACTTTGCCAGTCGATGAACAGTCCTTTAGCTTGTTTTATTTTTTGTTATTTTATTTAGGGGATTAAATTTGGATAACAAATTTTTGGATAACAACGCAACCACTGCATCTGCATCCATCACAAATCCAGATAGGGCCGCAGAGGAAGGAAAACTTGCGTGATGTCTGCAGCATTTGTCCAACTTTTGTGATGCCAGAATCTCCACAGGGTGGTGGGACGTGCTCTTGCGTAGCCTTTTCTAGAGTTCAGGCTCCACCCAGTCAACTCTGTCACCAGTCACCACTTAACTCCCTGTTTTAGATTAATGCCCATGTAGCTGCCAATCTTCCAGGAGTCAAGGCTCCCTTTCCCTAGGAGGTAGGGGGGGATCAAGGGGCCTTCATTATTGCAGTTAATCAATACAACTAGGTCACCTCCCCATCTCCAGCATGTGATTAAATTATGAAGGAGCAGCAATCATCTCTCTGCTTTCTCCTGCTGTCCCTATGTTCCTTGTCAGTACATGCAAATGCAGGATCAGAAGCTGTTTAGAGAAGGACTTTCTCCAGCATAGGTTTTTGATGGCTTTCTTTAGGGCTGGTTTACAACGGGAATCACACAGGAATATGCTGTAGTTCTGGGCGGTGCAATTTTAGCCCATTCGTTTGGTACCAAAAGTAGTGCATGTACTACTTTTGGAAACTAACTGCAACCACATCACATGGTGCTTTTTTGCAGGCAAATGCACTCTATTTGCAAACAGTGCTTGGGATGTCATTAACTTAATACTAACAACCACTGCAGATCGCAACTGTGCGTTTTGAAAGCAGTACAGAAAATCGGGCATGGAATGTGGGTTTCCTGCACCGCATTCTGGTGTGAAATGGCCCTAAAGGAGTATTTACCGATTGCTACATTTTTAAATACTTGATTGTCTACAGCCTAGTCACGAGTTCACCTTAAAGCAGACTTTCACCTACAAATAGCCCTTAGTCTCTTCTACTTCCCCCCAAATCCCTCGTACACAATTATAAGAAAAAAAAATGTACATGAAATACTATTTTCATTTTGTGCATGGGTGCACTTTCTGAATCTATGTGAGGATAGCGTGTCCACTCACCTGCTGCCTCCTGGCATATCTTCATCAGATCCCAGGAGGCAGCGTTTAAATGTTTTAGCGTGAGTTTCTAGAAGTACTGGCAGTCTGCGCATGCTGGGGGGGGGGTTGAGCATATGCAGACAAGTCCTGGGTCTCTGCCAGGTCCCATAGACCTGGAATAGCCTAGGGCATGTCTGCACATTATATCATTCCAAGATGGCATCACAGGAGCAAGGCAACGAAGAAGAACTTTGGGATAGAAGGGAGACAACACTAGATCTTATTGATTAGTATTTTTTTTATTTACCTACAGGTACAGATATCTGGGACTAGAAATACATTTTAGGGAGGTAGGGTGAAGATCCTCTTTAAGCAAAAACCATCACCGATTTGATTAAATATTTTAGATAATAACTACTACGAGCGTCCTAACTTGGCTACAGGAAACACAAACAATGCTTAAAAGAGAAGTTCGGGATACGAAAAAAACAAAATAATTATACTCACCTAGATGACTGCAGCACCATTCCCAGCTGCAGCTGTACCCCGCCAGCTGTACTGTCAGGGCCGGATTAGCCACAAGGCCACCGAGGCCAGGCCTCGGGGCAGCAGTGGTGTAGGGGCGGCGCCGCTCCTGCAGCGACTTCGCGGCCGCCTCCCCTTTTACAGTCTATTATGGGCACCAGTGCCCATAGAAAAGATGGCCGCGAGCTGACCACGCAACGGCGCATGCGCCGTTCCGAAGCCGGCCGGGCTCGGGAGAGCTCGTAAGCGCTCGGCCGGGCGACGCATGCGCAGTAGCGTGATTGCGCCGCCCGGCGCCATTTTTGAAAAAAAGTAGAGAGTAGCTAGTAATGTCAGTGGTGCGGCGGTGGGGGAGAAAGATGACATGCATCTCTCATTGCCCGCACCGCTGTTCTGCCCTCCTCCTTCTGATGGCAGGCAGCATGGCAAGGGACATCCCCATCTGGTGGCAAGTGACATCCCCATCTGGTGGCAGGCAGCGTGGCAAGTGACATCCCCATCTGGTGGCAGGCATGGTGGCAAGTGACATCCCCATCTGGTGGCAGGCAGCGTGGCAAGTGATATCCCCATCTGGTGGCAGGCAGCGTGGCAAGTGACATCCCCATCTGGTGGCAGGCAGCGTAGCAAGTGACATCCCCATCTGGTGGCAGGCATGGTGGCAAGTGACATCCCCATCTGGTGGCAGGCAGCGTGGCAAGTGACATCCCCATCTGGTGGCAGGCAGCGTGGCAAGTGACATCCCCATCTGGTGGCAGGCAGCGTAGCAAGTGACATCCCCATCTGGTGGCAGGCAGCGTGGCAAGTGACATCCCCATCTGGTGGCAAGTGACATCCCCATCTGGTGGCAAGTGACATCCCCATCTGGTGGCAAGTGATATCCCCATATGGTGGCAGGCAGCGTGGCAAGTGATATCCCCATCTGGTGGCAGGCAGCGTGGCAAGTGATATCTCCATCTGGTGGCAGGCAGCGTGGCAAGTGACATCCCCATCTGGTGGCAGGCAGCGTGGCAAGTGACATCCCCATCTGGTGGCAGGCATGGTGGCAAGTGACATCCCCATCTGGTGGCAGGCAGCGTGGCAAGTGACATCCCCATCTGGTGGCAGGCATGGTGGCAAGTGACATCCCCATCTGGTGGCAGGCAGTGTGACAAGTGACATCCCCATCTGGTGGCAGGCATAGTGGCAAGTGACAAGAGATGGTGGCAAGTGACACGCTCAGGGCTCCCAATGATTCTGTATTATGGTGAGTTGAACTATTTCAGTTTATATTACAATGTAATGATAGAAATAATGTGTTTCAATCATCCTGACACCATAACAACCATGGTGCCGGAGATGATTGAAGCACTAACACCAGCCATTGCCTTGAAAATTTGCCTGTGAAAAATCCTTACCCCTCGTGCGCTTACCCTGAAGTATTTTTAGTCTGTACAATTAAAGCCAGTTATTTTCAGTGTTCTCGTGTATGGAGATATGTTTTTAATTGATCTATTGTAGAAGTCATCGATAAAGGACGTGGTGTGTGTGTATGTGGGGGGGGGGGGGGGGGGGGGCGGCATTGAAGGACCCGGCCTTGGGGCGGCAAAGGGAGTAAATCCGGGCCTGTGTACTGTACAGTGAGAACTGAGTGATCAAAGGCCACTGATTGCTCAGCAGGCAGTATTCAGTCTGAACCAGCTGCCGGTCTAGGCACCCGGGTGGATCCCAAATGTAAATTCCAAAACTTAGCATGCTGTTGGCTGGAAACAGGTCACAGGAGTGCAGAATGAACTGTACCCCTTTAATCTACATGAGAAGTAGGGCCAAAAAAAGCTTTGGCCCTACTTCTCCTTTAAAGTGACCTTGCGAGAACATAAACACGGGAACTGTCATTTCTAACTTGTTTGTAAAGGAGGTTGTGGGGCTTTCATCCTCATCCTTGCTTCATTTACTATGTTACTGATTTGGGACAGGCATGCAACCAGTGAAGCCAGAACCATCAACTCCTATCCAGAATGCTTGTTTCATTTCAGCGACTGAGTAGATGGAAAAGCCAGGCCTCCAATGACAGCTTCCATATTCTGAACCTCATTCCTTACAAGTTCTCTGTGTCACATTACAGCTCTTAGTCCTCAGAGTATATTGGCAGGTAATTACTACTAGTAGGTCACTTGTGATATTAGCAGACATACACCGTGCCTAATTATTTGTTAAACAGTAATTATTTCCAGAATTAATGTAATTATTTAAGGCAATTGTGAATATTTTACCTTAATTTTGAGTCATTGTTACTGGATTTTGTGTGACCTCTCTTGCACTTTGTTATTGATTTAATATTGTGTAATGGGAGGCGCATCCCTTTTTATTGTAAATGCAGATAAGATAGATGGCATGAGGTGAGATTGTTATTGAATAGCTAATTTGCAGGATTTTCCTCCCAATTTTACCCGCAGTGTTATCTTATAGTTTTTTGTCATCTGAAATAATACAAACACTATCCATCATGTATAAAAATATCTTAATAGTATTTGTTTTCACACCTAGGAGGACAATGACATATTCTCTTCTTTTATAAATAATGTAGCTGAAAGTATATGGACACCCTTCCAAATAATGGAGTTCAGGTGGAAATACTACAACATACAAAGACATTTTAGACAATTATGCACTTGTACAAATCTCTGATCCCACTGGACAATCTTAATGAATTGGGATGAATTGGGACACTGATTGAAAACTAGGTCTTTTCCAATACCTGACCTCACAAAAGATCTTTCAACTGAATGGGCCCCAGTTCCCCTAGACACACTCCGAAATCTCATGTAAAGCCTTCCCAGAAGGGTGGAGGCTGTTACAGCTGTAAAGAGGGAGCAACCTCTATATCAGAGATATGCAATTAGCGGACCTCCAGCTGTTGCAAAACTACAAGTCACATCATGCCTCTGCCTCTGGGTGTCATGCTTGTGGCTGTCAGAGTCTTGCTATGCCTCATGGGACTTGTAGTTCTGCAACAGCTGGAGGTCCACTAATTGCATATCCCTGCCCTATATTAAAGTCCATGGCTTGGAACGCAATATCCAACCGGTAAATGCCTCCCCAGCTCCCCCTCCTGTCATTGTTCCTTTCTTTCCTGCCACAAACCACCCCCCAAACCCGTGCGCTCCCCTGTTACCAAAGCCCTCCAACAGGGCTCCTAAAAATTTTTTAAAAATATTATTGTAAAAATTACTAGCAATAAAAACTCAGACCATCCATTGCTGAATTTCATCGCTTTGGCTCTGATGAAGAGGGTCCTCCCTTGAAATGTGTAAGCCACCCTGCAATTCCATCTGGTCCTCCAAAATCTTCGGTTCCAGTTGCAGACTATAGATACATTGCTCGCTATTGCTTTTGCGTTGTTAAGCTCGTATGCCACATTTGTATGCGAGTATAATCATTGCTGTTTTTCCTTTATTAAAATTATCTTTGGTAATGCACAAGGTCGGTGCGCCCTCTTTTCCTTTTTTTTTAATATGTTTCTACCGCCACCAATGTCTGCCCTACTGTCACCATGCACTGCTCCACTGACACCAATGTCTGCCCTACTAACACTGTCCACTTTTAAGGTAGGCCAAGATTATATTTTTACTGTGACATTTGTTTTATTAGATTTTTCTATGTTTTCCTTACTATTTAGTTAGGCCTCGCTAGTTCAGTTAAAAAATGAAAAAAAAAAAAAGGCGCCAAACCTTTATAATCTTTCATCTCTTTCATGTTGTTCAGGTGGATCTCCATCTTTCCAAGATTGCCTACCCCTGGTATCCATTCTTGCCACTGGTCTCCAGCAAATAGGATACATTGTCAGTGATTTTAGTGATCTCTAATGAACTGATAAGCTACATTCTCAGTGATGACACAGGTTTCTGGTGAATGGATAGGCTGCATTATCAGTGATGTCACTGGTCTCTAGCGATTGGATAGGCTGCATACTCATTGATGATACTGGTTTCTAGTAAATGAATATGCCTGTATTAAAGACAGCCGATTGCAAGATTACACCATCCCATAAAAAGTAATTTGTGGCTAGGCTCTGTGTACATTTCAGCGGCGTTGTATGTACTGTCATTAACCAAAATGCATACTTTAATTTTATTTCCCATGATGTTTTAATTAAAAGAAATTAACACATTTTACCCTTTACACTACAATCTGCCTCTAGCAGGACTCTTGCAGAGGATTAATTGATCTATCATTTATGGAGCTCAACATGATTATCTGCTAATAACGTTCCTGGGAACTATATTTGTACAGCAAGTTAGGATCTGTATCCCAGAGATTTGTAAGCAAACGACTGTGATTTTCACTGTTGAATTAACTACATAAAACATAATTTGCTGTAGGGGGTAAGGCCAGCGTCCTGTGTGTTTGATCCAAGGACCCAGAACACCGCGTGTGCTAGTGAAATTTTTATATCAACATTTCTCTATAGGGAGTTAACTTTCTGCTTATATAAATTAATTAGCAATCCTTCTTTTCACTAGGCAAGCCAAATGAAACATTAATAAATACTAGAAGCTGTCTCGCTTTGTAAATTAAATGCTACCATGAACCATCATGATTGGGTACACTTATACTTCCCAAAAATGGTCAGGGATAAAACTTAACGTCTAAGTTTGGCCAAAAAAAAAAAAAAATATGCAGTAGATCTCTGCAAATCATGCACATTTCCCAATGTAATATTCTTTTTAAAATGCTGCACCTACAGAAAATTATCAGTTGATCATTCCAGAAATCCATTGACTTTCTCTGCTGCTCTGAAATCCAAAGTAGTGTTTTCAGGCCAGCCCACTTGTTTCCTGCTGGACTACAGAACTCCGCCTATCACCTGCCCCGCTTTGTGCCTCTCCACATGCAGACAATGATTTTTTTTCACAGCAAAACAGTGCGATTTCTTGACTCTTAAGCCTGTCCTCATATTGTGTATAGGGAATGGGCTCTTGGGAGATGTAGTTCTGGGGGTGCATCTACATCAATAGGAACTGATCTCCCTGTAGCTGCCTCTGTAAGAATTTGCAGAGCCCACTGATGTCAGAGTAAAAAAAAATCTGTTTATTGTTACAGGAAAAAAGTACAGTGCATTCGGGTAAGTATTCACGGGGCTTTACTTTTTCCACATTTGTTATGTTACAACCTTTGATCCAAAATGGCATTAAATTCATTATTTTACTCAAAATTCTACAAAAATACCCCATAATGACAATGTGAAAGAAGTTTGTTTGAAATCTTTGCAAATTTATTAAAAAGAAAAAAAAATCCCATGTACATAAGTATTTACAGCCTTTACTCAATACTTTACTTCTTTCTCTGAACTAGGGATGGAGGCACTTTCCCCATGTGCCTCATTCAAAGTCCCGACAACTCCAATATCCTTTCGTATTTAGGGATGGAGGTCCACGGACAGACATAGCAGTGTTCCCCTGCTACCCACAGGTTAGGGTTTTAGTCCTGGAAGGTTTTTACCTTGTCCGGGTTCATACACTTTCAATGGACACAACTATGTTGTGTCCATGAGATTATGTAGCATAGCTGTGATACACACTCTTTTTTCCTTGGGGAATGATGTGGTTTTTGTATTGCCGGGGCTGCCCTGTCGTCCTATATCCGGGAGCTGCGATGCGCTCTGCGTGTCCCCCTTCCCCCCTCCCCCTCTCGTTCCCTCCTGTCCTATCAGGACTGGGGGGGTGGGTGTGTGCGGGGGGCGGGCGGGTGCACACAGCGCATCGGCGCCACGCATCCTGCCGCACGGGTGATGTCAATTCTGACATCACGACGTGCAGGCATTAGGTTTTTCCATCCAGGCCGGTTAGCGGGGTTATGTGGGCATCTTCTGGGGGCGGTGCTCTTCGCCCACGTCAGAGCCCCTCCCTGCACATGCCGTGTCTGCGTGACGCTGGTGTCAGTCAGCGTGCACGTGGTTGGGGCGGGTGTACATATATGGCCGCTCCCGACAAAATCTGGGCGCTGCAAACAGATGATGGCAGACCGCACCACAGCATTCGTACATACTTTTCTGGAAAACATGTAAGCTCCTACCAGGCTACCCCATCCATATATTATTTTAACCAGTCACCATTTTTCTTCCCCCCCCTTTTGTTTCTTTGTTTTTATTGACCAATCAGGTCTGCTTCTGCTACCTTTTTTTGGTTATGTCACACTCTAGGGACATTGTATGTGATCCATTTTTTCATTTTCCTTTTTTCTTATCCCTAGCTGGATCTCTTTGTTTTGATCTTTTCAATTTTAGTTTCCCCTCTTCTGATACATATATATTTTTTATTCACCTTACCAGTATAATATGACATACTGATTATGCATTTTCCTTTTTCTCAGACCCCGTTTGGTAGTCATCACTGGCAGGTCACTGTCTCATCATTAGATCTAGTGTTCCGGGTTCTGTGCATGTGTGGGGGGGCTCTGTGCATGCGCCCCGCCAGTGCATGTTTCTGTCACCTCAGCTCCCGGTAAGGACTGCAAATTTGGCCTTGGCTCCACCATCACCACACTTCCTCTGCACTGATTTTATGTAAGTACTGAGGGGTCGCACAATCACTTCCCCTGGCTACAATCGGTTGCATATAGATTAATTGTTCATTTTATTATATTTTATAGATATGTTTGAGCACTGTGCCCCTGATGAGTGGTTCACACGAAACGCGTCAGGCATTTTGTTACGCAGATACATGCTCACATCTCATTATCAACTCAGAACATTTTTCTTCAATCAATTATGGTTTCACACATTTTTACTTCCATCGCTCAATGCTGCTTTTATGTGTATATATATGTATTTATCACTGTATGTATCCATCAATTGCTTGTGACTATCATGTGGCCTCTAGTTGACATATTGATGTACTCTTGATGCCTTAGTGCATGCGCTCACACAAATGTGCGTAGGTGTATTGAATGACATTTATTACAATGTTCTTCTTTTACATGAGGTCTATGTTTGTGATATGGTTTGATACAGGTTCCATGATCAATAAACACCACCTTTCATTTACCCCCTGTTGTCCGTGGACCTCATTTAAAGTCCCAAACTCCCATTTCTTTCTCAATACTTTATTGAAGCACCTTTGGCACCAATTACAGCCTCAAGCCTTTTTTTTTTTTTTAGTATGATGCTACAAGCTTGGCACACCTATTCCTGGGCAGTTTCTCCCATTCTTCTTTGCAGAACCTCTCAAGCTCCATCAGGTTGGATGGGGAGCATCAGTGCACAGCCATTTGCAGATCTCTCTAGAGATCTTCAGTTGGGTTCAAGTCTGGGCTCTGGCTGGGCCACTCAAGGACATTCACAGAGTTGTCCCATAGCCACTCTGTTATCTTGGCTGTGTGTTTAGGGCCGTTGTCCTGTTGGAAGATTAACCTTCACCCCAGTCTGTGGTCCACAGCGCTCTGGAGCAGGTTTTCATCAAGGATGTCTCCATACATTGCTGCATTCATCTTTCCCTCGATCCTGACTAGTCACCCAGTTCTTGCCGCTGTCATGTGCCCTTTACTGAGGAGTGGCTTCCCTCTGGCCACTCTACCATACAGGCCTGATTGGTGGCATGCTGCAGAGATGTTTGTTCTTCTGGAAGGTTCTCCTCTCTCCACAGAGAAACACTGGAGCTCTGCCAGGAGTGACCATCGGGTTCTTGGTCAACTCCCTGACTAAGACCCTTCCCCCACGATTATTCAGTTTGGCCAGGCAAACCGGTCTAGGAAGAGTCCTCGTGGTTCCAAACTTTTTCCGATTACAGATGATGGAGGCCACTGTGTTCATTGGGACCTTCAATGCTGCAGAATCTTTTCTGTACCCTTCCCCAGATCTGTGCTTCGATACAATCCTGTCTCGGAGGTCTACAGACAATCCCTTGGACTTCATGACTTAGTTTGTGCTCTGACCTGCACTGTTAACTGCGGGACCTTATATAGACAGGTGTGTGTCTTTTCAAATCAAGTCTAATCAACTGAATTTACAAGTGGACTCCGAACAAACTTGTAGAAACATCTCAAGGATGATCAGTGGAAACAGGATGCATCTGAGCTCAATTTTGAGTGTCATGGCAAAGGCTGTGAATACTCATATACATGGGATTTTTTCTGCTTTTTATTTTTTAAATATGCAAAGATTTCAAACAAACTTCTTTCACGTTGTCATTATGGGTTATGGATTGTAGAATTTTTTAGGAAAATAATGAATTTAATCCATTTTAGAAAAAGGCTGTAACATAACGTGGAAAAAGTGAAGCGCTGTGAATACTTTCCAGATGCACTGTAAAACGAAAAACAAACATGCTTTACAGATGGTAGATTTGGAGTATATTTTGTTCATGCCTATGCAAACCCTTAAAGGTTTCGGAGAGCTCCTGATTATTATATTTTCTTGAGCGTCTAAGAAAACCTTTTACAAAAATGGATTTATACTGATTCTTCTGCCTGGAAAAGTTGAGGTTTGTGTTTCATATGGAGCGGGTAGAATGTATACAACAACCCACAATTCTTCAATATTTGGGACAAGGATGTTCAAGAGAACATGGTGACTTAATTAATCTTTTAGGGAGATGCCTGAAATTACACCTATATATTGGAGGAAAGTCAATGATACTCTTTCAAGAGTATTCCAAGTTGATATTAATACAGATGTCAAACTGTCTCTTGAGTATTGTGGATGATCTTCAGGTGGAAGATGTAACTAAACAAGCCCGTAAATTGATTCTTAGACACTGGAAGTCGATTGTTCATCCCTCGTGGAAGGAGTGGGTAGCACAAATGAGTAACACTACTAGAACATTTTCCAACACAGAGAGTGCCCAGGTAAATATCAATAGGTATGGTCTCCCTGGCTGGACACGCAAAAGCTATCGCCCATTGATTTAATTTTGGGTAGAATTTTGTGATTTAATCTGTACCTTGTGTATTCTGGTATACAGTAGACAGTATGATCGGAGTCAGCATTAAATTGACAGGATGGTCTTGAAACTGTGAGGATACTGAAATTTGGATATGCCTTATAGTCATGCATGTTGTAATTTCTCTGGACCGAACAAATGTTTGTATCTTGCTTTTTTGTTCTCAATAAACGTATTTTTGAGATTAAAAAAAATAAAATAAAAAGGCACAGGGATAGTAGCTTTTTTTGACCTAGTGCCATTTTAAAATGGCACCCAGCGTTGTCCTAATGACAGATATGAAAGATCATGAGTTGAAATCTGGAATGTTAGTTATAAGGGGGGGGTGGGGCGGGGGCCTTCCCATCCACAGTAAAGACCCCAATTGGGGTGGATGGTTGGGTTCCGGCGGCGCGCCTCCTCTCCACACAATACAGGGAGGTGTGAGATTAACGTTAGAAATGATAAATAAAGCAAGTTAAATATATATCTAAATGTACGATGCTCTGTACTCAGCCTAGATACATATGTAAATAGAGGATGTGTAACTGACCATGTACAGACCGATAGACGCATCCACCTCATATAGAGGGGAAAAAATAAGGATGACATGGTATGTTTATAGGTAATCCTGCAGGCCATATTGGCTGAGATATGTTTTCCCCTCCCCCATTCTTTTCTTTTCCCTCCCTGCCTTTTATATTCAAAGAATATGTGTTGTGTATTTTGTATATGCTATTTTTTTCAATAAAAATCATTGAAAGTAAAATGGCACCCAGGCTTAGCAGTTTCTGTTGGCCCACTGGCACTAGTGGTGGAAGTGCCAGCTGTCAGTGACAGCCAGGAACCTGTGCAAAGCTCAGTAAAGAAATCATCACCTCCAGGCTTCTGATTTTGCTGCACTGTGCTCAATAGGAGTGCCTGTGATAGATCACTGTAAACACAATGCTTCATATTTGCTGCTGCAGATCTTCCCAGGCTCTCCCTGTAACAACCAGCATTAAATCACTATTAGGCTTCGCTCATGTGGGCAGCATGAGTGAGAAACTAGCTGCATGCACACAGTATGTGTGCAAACAGGCACAGTCAGATTTGTACCCTGTGCACAGGGTCGGTGTTGGGGCTACAAGGTGAACTAGGCAGCCACCTAGGGTGCACTGTTGCATAGGGGGCACAGCCGTTGACTTCATTACCAGCCTGGCCGGGGAACACAAGGGGCCGAAGACTGCCACCCTACACAGGGCTGGGGTGCTGACCGACTCTCTGCTGGCCAATCCAGAGAAAGCAGCAGCCGTGGAGGACATCTGTCACAGCTGCAGAGGAGGTCAGCAGCCGCTCAGCCTGTGAGGAGGGCGACACCAAGCTGGCTCCCGGGAGTCGGAGCACAGCTGGGGTGGTGTGCACCATGTCTCAGGATGGAGAAGTCCTGCTGCCCTAGTGAGTCCGCTCTTAAAATCAGCACCCAGCTGTAGACACCCACGCCCTAGGCAAGACTACAATCCTACCACCCAGAAGTCAAAGGACAACTGGGGCCGGTGGAGGAGGCGAGCACCATGTCTCAGGATGGAGGAGAAGTTCTGCTGGCCCGGTGAGTCCGCTCTGATAATCAGCACCCGGCTATAAGTCCCCACGCCCTAGGCAAGACTACCACCACCCTCAGGTTGTGACTGGACAGTAAAAGGAGAAACAGCAGACTTATGAGCTTGTCTCTGTCATCCTGCACTTTCCTCCTAACAACATGCTCCTTACATTTTATCACACCCAATGGTCTGTTATTGCTGCTCTCCACCCGCAGTCTGCGTTCTGCATGATACAAAAAAAAAAAAAAAAACACAACAACAACAACAACAACAACAACAGGTACAACGTTTTGCATTTAAATCAAACACATTTAACAATGTATTTATGAATACAAAGCTGGATTAACTTATGTCTTTTGTATCTGCCTGGACATCAGTTTTAAACAGGAACCGATGGCACTGCCTGTGCAACCAATAATCAAAACAACCCAAATAACTAGTGAGCCTCCCACATACGGTCAGACCACATGCCCCTAAAGGTGCCTTCCATTTACTAAATCACCCACAAGTCAAAACTTTCCCTCTGCCCTAAGGAAATATCCCTCCAAATATCCAGCTGTCTACACATCAGTGCCAGCATCAGATACTTTGATATGGGCGATTAGGCTCAGTTCACTCAGCCATAACATTATTATTTTCAGCAATAGGAGTTGAAGCAAATGGCCACAAGGCTGAAATTGCCTGCTGTGTCAAATGATACACATTATATCTTAGTAAACTGAATCTCCTGATCTGTTTTATGAATTCTGAAAAATAAATTAATTGCTTTCCTATAAACTATGCCTGGCTGATAAATACTGCATTTTTCGCTCCATAAGACGCACCTGACTATAAGACGCACCTAGGTTTTAGAGCAGGAAAACAAGAAAAAAATATTCTGAACCAAATGGTGTACTAAAATGTTTACCAGTGCCCATGAAATGCAGCCTGACCTGTGTCAAAGAAATGCAGCCTGACCATTGCCATTAATGCAGCCTGAATATTACCATTAATGCAACCTATCTATTGCCATAAATTCAGCCTGACCTGTGCCATTGCTCGGGCTGCTCTGTCTCCTCAGCAGGTGTCGGGCCGGGAGATCGCCCGGCGCTTGTGGGGGCCTGGGATGTCTGTCTTCCGGGACTAGCATTGACGACGACGACGACAGCGGTGGGGGGAGATGACGTCAGCGGCGGGGGGGGGGGGTCAATGACGACGGCGGCGGGGGCGGTGCCTGACGTATATTCTCACCATAAGACGCAGAGACATTTTCCCCCACATTTTTAGGGGAAAAAAGTGCGTCTTATGGTCCGAACAATACGGTATATATTTTCACCACGTCGGCAACAACCCATGCAATCTATACATACAAAGAGAACAAAACAAACAAGTTCAGAAATTAAATGTATTTAATACTTGGTACAAAATCCTTTGTTGGTAATGACAGCTTCAAGACCTCTCCTGTATGGAGAAGAAAGCCACATGTATTGCTCAGGTGTGATTTTGGCCCATTATTCCACACAGTCTTCAATTCATGAAGGTTCCTTGAGCCTCTTCTATGATCTCTGATCTTTAGTTCTTTCCATAGGATTTTCTATTAGGTTCAAGTCAGGTGCTTGGCTGGGCCAGTCTAGCAGCCATATTTTCTTTCTTTGAAACCAATTGAGTTTCCTTGGCTTTGTGTTTGGGATCATTGTCTTGCTGAAATGTCCACCCTCGTTTCATCTTCATCATCCTGGTAGATGGCAGCAGATTTTTATCAAGAATGTCTTGATGCATTTTTCCATTCATCCTTCCTTCAATGACATGGTTTGCCAGGACCATATGCTGAAAAACAGCCCCACACCATGATGTTCCCACCTCCAAACTTCACTGTTGGTATGGGGGTGTTTTTGGGGTGATGTGCAGTGCCATTTGACCTCCAAACATGGTGTGTATTATGGCATCCAAAGAGTTCAATGTTGGTCCCATCTGACCAGACTATATTCTCCCAGTATTTCACAAGCTTGTTGAGTTATTTTGAGGGGACAGCAAATGTACACTGTTATACAAGCTGTACACTCACTACTTTACATTGTAGCAAAGTGTCATTTCTTCAGTGTTATCACATGAAAAGATATAATAAAATATTTTCAAAAATGTGAGGGGGATACTCACTTTTGTGAGAATATATATATATATATATATATATATATATATATATATATATATATATATATATATATATATATATATATATATATATATATACACACATACATACATATATATATATATACATACACACACATACACACACATACACACATATGTACATACCATACATTATTATTATTATTATACAGGATTCATATAGCGCCAACAGTTTGCGCAGCGCTTTACAACAGGAGGGCAGACAGTACACTTACAATACAAATCAATACAGGAGGGATCAGAGGGCCCTGCTCGTTAGAGCTTACAATCTAGAAGGGAGGGTCAAGTGGAAACAAAAGGTAATAACTGTGGTGGGGGGGGGGGGGGGGGAGCTGATGAAGAAAATGAAAATACAGTTGTTAGGTGTGGGTAGGGTAGGCTTCTCTGAAGAGAAGGGTTTTCAGGGATCGTCTAAAAGCTAATAGAGTAGGAGATAAGCGGACAGATTCGGGTAAGCCATTCCATAGGATTGGAGAGGTTCTGGAAAAAGTCCTGGAGGCGAGCATGGGAGGAGGTGACGAGGGAGCTAGAGAGCAGAAGGTCTTGAGAGGAACGAAGAGAACGAGTAGGTTGGAGAGACTAGGCTAGTGATGTAGCTGGGGGCTAAATTGTGGATGGCTTTGCAAGTAGTTGTTAGTATTTTGAATTTAATTTGTTGGGTGAGCGGACGCCAGAGGAGGGATTGACAGAGAGGGATAGCAGATACAGAGTGATTAGTAAGGTGGATGAGTCTGGCAGCAGCATTCATGATGGATTGAAGATGTGATAGACTATGTAGAGGTAAGCCAATGAGAAGGGAGTTTCAGTAGTCGAGGCGAGAGATGACCAGCATGTGAATTAAGAGCTTTGTCGTATCATTGGTTAGAAACGAGCGTATTTTGGAGATATTGCGGAGGTTGAGATGGCAAGATTTGGACAGTGATTGGACATGGTGCTTAAAGGAGAGTTCAGAGTCCAGGACTATACCTAGAACCTTGACATGCGGGGATGGGCTTAAAGTTGTGCCATCGATTTTGACAGAGAAATCAGGGGAAGGGAAGGGGGCATATGGGGGAGGAAAAATTGTAAGTTCGCTTTTGGATAGATTGAGTTTGAGGAAGTGGTGTGACATCCAGACTGATATATCTGATAATAAATTAGTGATATGTGAGGAGACGGAGGGAGTGGGTTGAGGGGTAGAGAAATAGATTTGGGTGTCGTCAGCATAGAGTTGGTATTGGAAGCCATTGGAGGCTATCAGCTAACCCAGGGAAGAGGCGTAGCTTAAAAATAGGAGAGGTCCAAGAACAGAACTTTGGGGGACCCCAACAGAGAAAGGAAGAGGAGAGGAGGAAGTAGAGTTGTAGGAAAAGCTAAAGGTGCGGTTGGATAAGTAGCAAGAGAACCAGCGAAGAGTACAGTCACGGAGACCAAAGGAGGAGGGGTTGGTCAACCGTATCAAAGGCAGCAGAGAGGTCCAAGAGTAGGAGTACAGAATAGTGTCAATTAGTTTTGGCCGTTAGTAGATTTTAGTTTTAGGAGAGCAGTTTCTGTGGAGTGTTGAGGATGAAATCCAGACTGAAGGGGATCAAGAAGGCTATTATCAGCAAGGTGGACGCTTAGTTGGTTGTAGACCAGACGTTCAAGGAGTTTGGATAAGAAGGGGAGCAAGGATATGGGGCATAGGTTGTTAAGATTGGATGGGTCCAGTGAGGGCTTTTTAAGTATGGGTCTGACAAGTGCATGTTTAAGACCCCTTTCACACTGAGGCGCTTATAAACTGCCAGTAAAACATTGAGCACTTTTGAAGAGCTTTTCAGGCCCTTTTCATTCATTTCAATGGAGTGGGGCATTTTTTCACCACCCTGCCAGCACACTGCCCCAGTGTGAAAGCATTCATTGATTTTAATGAAAATAGGTTCTCGTGAGCTTTTCAGGCGCTTTTTTTAGTGTGAAAGCGCCTCAGTGTGAAAGGGGTCTTAGAGAGTTGGGGAAGATGCCAGAAGAGAGGGAGAGATTGAAGATGTGGGTTACAGAGTGTAGCATAGAGCCAGAGGGTGAACATAGCATTTGTGAGGGAATATATATCTTGCGTTAAGGAAGGGGAGGGGGCGACAGAAAAGAGGGATATAATTGAATTGCTGGCTGGCAATCTGCTTCAAATATAAGCAGTGGGAGTACCTCTAAACAAAATAAAAATAAAGTCAGCGCTCTTTCAATGAACTTTAAACAGCCGCATGCAATAAGTGTAGATATATTGGATATAAAAAGTCTACACACCCCTGTTAAAGTGTCAGCTTTCTGTGATGTAAAAAAAAGAGACAAAGATAAATCATTTCAGAACTTTTTCCACCTTAAGGCCTCATTTACACTTGCTTCAGTTTCAACACACATTAACGGCTAGTTTACACTTGCTTCAAAACAAGGCTTCAGAGAGGCTTTGTTAAAGCTCTCTGAAGCCAGTCAAAGCTCCTGTCACTAAATAAAATGGTTAGCTTACAGTCCTGTTTACACCTTGCTTTTGCTTTGCTTCAAAAATTATACCCCATGTAACTTTAGTGTTGCTTCAAAGTGTCCTCAAAGCTTCCATAGAAGTTTATGGCAAAGCTCGCTTGAAGCCCCAAGAAAGCCCCACCAAAGACCCATCGAAGCACCAAGCAAAAGCAAGGTGTACACAGGACTGTAAGCTAACCATTTTATTTAGTGACAGGGGCTTTGACTGGTGTTCAGAGAGCTTTAACAAAGCATGTTCGAAGCCATTGTAAACTAGCCCTTAGGGTTTATGCACACGGTGCGTTAGAAAAAACACGAGCTGCAAAGCCACTACCAACGCCAGGAAAAAGCGGCTGTAAAAATGTGCTTTCAGTAGCTTTTTGCATTGGCATTAAGGCATGTTTAGCCGCGTTAGCTTTGATCAGCATTTCTCTGCCTCTATTCAAAATCAGTGGTTCCCTATGAGAGCCCATTGATTGGAATAGCAGCTTGTGGCCCGACGATCCTGAAGAGGAACACTTGCCAAAATGAAAAAACTGGCGTGGAGTTTTCCAAATTTCCGCTCTTTTTTTCGCTTATATCGCAAAAAATTAAAAACGGTGTCGTGAATAAATACCACCAAAAGAAAGCTCTATTTGTGTGAACAAAATGCTAAAAATGTAATTTGGGTACAGCAATGCAAGTGCGAGAGCGCTGAAAGCTGAAAATTGGTCTGGGAAGGAAGGGGGTGAAAGTGCATAGGATTGATGTGGTTAAAGAAAAAAAATTATTATATTCAAAAATTATATTAAAAAACGTCATAACAAATGTGCACTCACATTTTAAAACTTAAAACAAGCCTGTGTGTATTATACTTGTATCACCAGTGCTAAGACGAATATGTCACCTCTCAACCAGCTCTGCAGCCCTGGCCGTCAGTGCTCCTTGCGTCTGTTACACTCAGAATGGTGCTTCCTGGTTCCATGTTTGTCAGCCTCTCAGGCCTCTCCTACTAGTTTCATCACTCCTTATGGAGACTTTTTTTTTTCTCCCATTTTGGCAAGGGTTCCCCATCAAGATCAGCAGCGCACAAGCCGCTCCGCAAGTCGGAGCATCATGCTCCGACTTGTGGTGTGACTTCTATACAAGTCAATAAGCTGTCATAGGGAACCATTGATTTTGACATGTGAAAAAAAAAAATGCTGTATCCAGCGTTAAGCCGCGTTTACAGCTGCAACGTCGGTCCTCAGAACGCGCTGGCCCTGGGTTGTTTTTTTTTTTTACAGCTTGAAAACGCCTATGCCACTTACAGCTCCTAAAAGCTTGTGTGCACTCACACATAGCACAACATGGAGAGGAGTTTTTAAGCTGCAAAAAAAAAAAAAAAAATGTCTGACGCTGCTAAAAGCAGCTGTAAAAATGCCCTGTGTGCATAAGGCCTTAATTTGACCTATAAACTCAATTGAAAAACTAACTGAAATCTTTTAGGGGGGAGTAAAAATAAAATAAAAAAAATAATGTGGTTGCACACCCTCTTATAACTGAGAATGTAGCTGGGTTCAGAATTAACCGGTTCAATACAGGGCAATTTCACCCCCTTCCTTCCTAGGCCAATTTTTAGTTTTCAGCGCTGTCGCACTTTAAACGTCAATTGCGCGGTCATGCGACGTTGTACCCAAAAAAAATTGATGTCCTTTTTTCCCCACTAATAGAGCTTTCTTTTGGTGGTATTTGATCACCTCTGCGGTTTTTATTTTTTGCGCTATAAACAAAAGAAGAGCGACAATTTTGAAAAAAAACACAATATTTTTTACTTTTTGCTATAATAAATATCCCAATTTTTTTTTTTAAAAACAAATTTTTTCCTCAGTTTCGGCCGATACGTATTCCTCTACATATTTTTGGTAAAAAAAAAATCTCAATAAGCGTATATTGATTGGTTTGCGCAAAAGTTATAGCGTCTACAAAATACTTTTTGATTTATGGCATTTTTTAAAAAAAAAATATTTATTTATTTTTTTAGCGGCGATCGCAATTTTTTTTCGTGACTGCGACATTATGGCGGACACATCGGACACTTTTGACACATTTTTGGGACCATTCACATTTATACAGCGATCAATGCTATAAAATTGCATTGATTACTGTGTAAATGTGACAGGCAGTGAGGGGCGGGGAGGAGTTAATATGTCTCCTAGGGAATGATTCTAACTGAAGGGGGAGGGGACGCTCAAGGGGAGGAGACCAATCAGTGTTCCTCCGTTCTGGGAACACAGATCGCTCTCCTCTGAGCTGACAGGCTGTGGATCTGTGTGTTTACACACACAGATCCACGGTCCGGCCCGGTTAACGGGTGTTCTAGTAGGTCATTCCTGACATTTTCTTAGTTGCATCCTACAGCAAACTCCATGGTCCACAGAGAGCTTCCAAAACATCAGAGGGATCTCATTGTTAAAAAGGTACCAAAAGAATTTCCAAGGAATTAGATATACCTTGGAACACACTGATCAAGTGGAGAAAATATAGCACAACAGTGACATTACCAAGAACTGGACATCACTCCAAAATTGATGAGAAGAAAACTGGTCAGGGAGGCTGCCAAGAGGCCTACAGCAACATTAAAGGAGCTGTAGGAATATCTGGCAAGTACTGGCTGTGTGGTAAATGTGACAACAATCTCCCGTATTCTTCAAATGTCTTGGCTATGGGGTAGAGTGGCAAGACGGAAGCCTTTTCTTACGATGAAAAACATCCAAGCCTGCCTAAATTTTGCAAAAACAAAAGCATGTGGGAAAATGTGTTATGGTCTGATGAAACCAAGGTTGAACTTTTTGGCCACGATTCCAAAAGATATGTTTGGCACAAAAACAACACTGCACATCCCCAAAAGAACAC
Source organism: Aquarana catesbeiana (assembly GCF_042186555.1). Lineage (NCBI taxonomy): Eukaryota > Metazoa > Chordata > Amphibia > Anura > Ranidae > Aquarana > Aquarana catesbeiana. Next base: position 637,001,867 of record NC_133327.1, read on the forward strand.
CATACCCACAGTGAAGCATGGTAGTGGCAGCATCATGCTTTGGGGCTGTTTCTCCATCTGGAACAGGGGCCTTAGTCAAGGTAGAGGGAATTATAAACAGCTCCAAATACCAGTCAATATTAGCACAAAACCTTCAGGCTTCTGCTAGAAAGCTGAACATGAAGAGGAACTTCATCTTTCAGCACCAGAAGGACCCAAAGCATACATCCAAAGCAACAAAGGAATGGCTTCACCAGAAGACGAATAAAGTTTTGGAATGGCCCAGCCAGAGCCCAGACCTGAATCCCATTGAAAATCTGTGGGGTGATCTGAAGAAGGCTGTGCACAGGAAACACCCTCACAATCTGACAGATTTGGAGTGTTTTTGCAAAGAAGAGTGGGCAAATATTGCCAAGTCAAGATGTGCCATGCTGATAGACTCATACCCAAAGACTGAGTTCTGTAATAAAATCAGGTGCTTCAACAAAGTATTAGTTTAAGGGTGTGCACACTTATGCAACCATATTATTTTATTTTTACTTGCCTCCACCTAAAGGATTTCAGTTTGTTGTTTAAGTGAGTTGTACAGTTTATAGGTCACATTAAAGGTGGAAAAAAAGTTCTGAAATGATTTATCTTTGTCTCATTTTTTTAACATCACAGAAAGCTGACATTTTAACAAGGGTGTGTAGACATTTTATTAAACTAAAGTTTGTCAGAACATCAAAAATAAAAACAGTTCATATTGTTATGGGTGTAAAACATAAAAGTGCTCCACTTCAGCTGTCACCCAACGCTTGGAAACACCCATAGTGCCAATCCTTCACAAATGGTAGAAATACACACTCACCAGAGGTCAGTGGTGTAGCTAGCACATCTGGCGCCCGGGGCTGGACATTTTTTTGCATAAATGATATGGTATGTGGCAATATAGCGGCACCACGCCAAAACTGTGGGTGTAGTCAGATTGCTTCAAGAGTGGGAGGGGCTTAAAGGGCCATATGCTTTAATGACTGTGCCACAAGCGAGTATGTAACACAGTTCCATCCTCAGTATGCTAATTTTAATAAAATAAAAATGGTTCTGTTACATATTATTTACGCACAGCTAACCTTATTATTATTATACAGGATTTAAATAGCGCCAACAGTTTACGTAGCATTTTACAACTTGAGGGTAGACAGTACAAATACAATACACTTTAATACAGTAGGAATCAGAGGGCCCTGCTCCTTAGAACTTACAATCTAATAGGGAAGGTCAAGAGATACAAGAGGTAATAACTGTGGGTGATGTGCTGATTGAGAAGATAAATGTACAGTTGTTAGGTGGGGGCCAGATAGGCTTCTCTGAAGAGATGAGTTTTCAGGGATCGTCTGAAAGTGGATAAAGTAGGAGAAAATCGGATGGATTGGGGTAGAGCATTCCAGAGGATGGGAGAGGCTCTGGAGAAGTCCTGAAGGCGAGCATGGGGTGAGGTGACAAGGGAGTTTGAGAGCAGGAGGTCTTGGGAGGAGCGAAGAGAACGATTAGGTTGGTATTTTGAGACTAGGTTAGAGATGTAGCTGGGGGCCAGGTTGTGGATGGCTTTGTAAGTTATAGTTAGTATCTTGAATTTAATTCGGTGACTGAGTGGCAGCCAATGGAGAAATTGGCAGAGGGGTATAGCAGACGCTGAGCGGTTTGTGAGGTGGATGAGCCTGGCAGCAGCATTCATGATGGACTGAAGTGGGGATAGCCTATTTAGAGTTAAGCCAATGAGGAGGGAGTTGCAGTAGTCGAGGCGGGAGATGACCAGGGAGTGGATTAGAAGCTTTGTGGTGACATTGGTTAGGAAGGGGCGTATCTTGGAGATGTTGCAGAGATTGAGGCGGCAAATTTTGGATAGTGATAGAATGTGGGGTCGAAAGGTTAGTTCAGAGTCCAGGATTGCACCTAGGACCTTGGCGTGGGGAGATGGGTTGATAGTTGAGCCGTTGATATTGACAGAGAAATCAGGGGAAGTGGCACCTTAGGGAGGAAATATCACAAGCTCGGTTTTGGATAGGTTGAGTTTGAGGAAGTGATGTGACATCCAGGCTGATATGTCTGCTAGTAAGTTGGTAATGCGTGAGGAGACAGATGGAGAGAGCTGGGGGGTGGAGAGATAGATTTGGGTGTCATCAGCGTAGAGATGATATTTAAAGCCATGGGAGGCAATCAACTGACCCAGGGAGGTGGTGTAGATTGAGAAAAGGAGAGGTCCAAGAACAGAACCTTGGGGGACCCCGATGGAGAAAGGAAGAGGAGATGAGGAAGTAGAGTTGTAAGTGACACTGAAGGAGTGGTGGGATAGGTAGGATGAGAACCAGCGAAGAGTACAGTCATGGAGACCAAAGGAGTGGAGTTTATTGAGGAGGAGGGGGTGGTCCACTGTGTCAAAGGCAGCAGATAGATCCAGGAGAAGTAGTACAGAATAGTGTCCACTGGTTTTAGCCGTTAGTAGGTCATTTGAGAGTTTAAGGAGAGCAGTTTCCGTGGAGTGTTGAGGGCAAAATCGGACTGAAGGGGATCAAGAAGTTTATTCATGGTCAGATGGTCGCTTAGTCGGTTCTAAACCAGTCTTTCAAGAAGTTTGGAGGAGAAGGCGAGTAAGGAGATGGGACGTAGGTTGTTGAGATTGGTGGGGTCCAGTGAGGGCTTTTTAAGTATGGGGGTGACTAGCGCATGTTTTAGAGAGTTTGGGAAGATGCCACAAGAGAGGGAGAGGTTGAAAATGTGAGTTAGAGAGTGTAGAATCGAGTCAGAGGGTGCGTGTAGCATTTGTGAGGGAGCAGGATCCAGGAGGCAGGTGGTTAGATGAGTGTTAGGTAAAAGTTTAGCAACCTCAGTAATAGTAGCAGGGTTGAATGAGGGAAGTAATGATTGCATCTGTGGACATGGGGTGTTGCATGGGGGAGGATTTCGCGCATTGGTGATCTCCTCATGAATTGTATCAATCTTAGTTTTGAAGTGATTGGCGATCTCCTGGGCAGTGAGTGAGTTGGTGGGTGGAGGCAGTGGAGGACAGAGTAGAGTGTTGAAGATAGAGAAGAGTTGACGTGGACTGGATGAGAAGGTGTTAATGAGTGTGATAAAGTAGGTCTGTTTGGCAGTGTGAAGGCAGGAATAGTATTTTAGGAGGGCAGATTTATATTGTGTGAAGTCTTCCTGGATCTTAGTCTTATGCCACAGGCGCTCAAGAGTGCGGCTACGTTTTCTGAGACTTCTGGCGTCATCTGTTTGCCAGGGTTGTAGCAGTCGGGGCCTAATTCTGCATGTAGTGAGGGGAGCAAGCTTGTCTAGGGAGGAAGACATTGAGCTGTTCTAGATGAAAGTGGCTAGGTTGGGGCAGGACAGAGGTGAGATTTTGTCATAGAGGTGATCAGTAGCAGAGAAGAGAAGGGCTGAGGTGGCGAAGGTTTCTATGTGTAACTGTTAGGCGGTTGGAGGGAGAGGAGGTGGAAGTCAGGGAGAGAGCAAAACTAATAAGGTGTTGATCAGAGAGTGGGAGAGGATTGTTGGAAAGGTTGCACGGAGTGCACATATAGGAGAATACAAGGTCAAGAGTGTTGCCGTTGGAGTTGGAGCCCGTATCCATTGCTTCCAGTCAATCGATGAGGTTAGACTGAGAAGTTTAGAAGTAATAGTAGTGTTAACAGGGATATTGAAGTCACCGAGAATAATTGTGGGGATTTCAGAAGAGAGAAAGTAGGGTAGTCAGGCAGAGAAGTCATCAAGGAAGGCTGATACTGGTCCAGGGGGCCGGAAGATGACAGCAATTCTTAGAGAAATGGGAGAGAACAGACAAATGCAATGTGCCTCAAAAAAGGAGAGTGTCAGAGAGGGAGGTGGGTGAAGTACCTGATAGGTGCTGCATGGGGCTAGAAGGATTCCCACTCCACCTCCCTTCCGTCCAGTTGGTCTGGGAGAGTGAGTCCAGATAAGGCCCCCATGGGAGAGGGAAGCAGGAGAAGTAGTATCCGATTCATGAAGCCAGGTTTCAGTAATGGCAAGTAGGTTAAAGGAATTTGTGATAAAGAGGTAGTGAAGGGCGGTGAGTTTGTTGCAGACAGAGCGTGCATTCCAAAGGGCACAGGAAAAGGGGGGCTGGTTTTGGAAAGAGGAATAGAGACCAAGTTCTGTGGGTTGCGGCTCCTGCCAGAGGGTGTAGGGGGATGGGAGTGTTGGGCAAAGACGGATGATAGCGGCCCAGGGTTTGGGGATATGTCACCAGAGGTTAGGAGAAGCAGGAGGGTGAGGGAGGTAATGTGGGAATGTGAGTTATGTGAAGGGGCATGTCTCAGAGTACTGGAGGTTTTATCAGTATATGGATGTAGAATGAACAAGAGTTGGTAGGAGCAGTAGTAAGGAAAGGACAGAAGGCAGGGTGATATGTATAAGCAAGCGGGTGGAGAAGGGGGGTGAAGGTAAGAGAGTTTGAGGAGAGAGGACATAAGTATCAGAAGCAGTGGTAGAGAGCGCATGTTACAGAGCGGAAGGAGAGCTTAATAGAGAGACAGGTCCACCTGCAGTCTGTTAGGTGCTTTCTAGTGCAGATTGCTATATTTGTTTGCTTCGTGCAATCGCTGAAGTGCATATCACTTGTAGAAAGAATCACTTTGAGATAGAAGCCTTAAGGATAGAAACCCCTGCAATGTTCTACCCCAACAATGTGCTGACCCCTTAAGGATGCTCAAATTTATACTGTTATAAGGGTGGGGTGGAAATTCGTTAATTAATCATGAGTGAATATAAGAATGCCTAACAATCAAACTGGACCTTTTGCTTCTAAAGTCAGAATAGCAAGAGACCAGAGGCCAAGATAAGATCAACACATAAAACCTAGGTAAAACAGTCCAGAGCAACAAAAAACAATATCATGGTTATGCACACAGGGCAACAGATACAGAAGGCCACATACCAAAGACACATACACAGAGACAGCAAGCAGATCCCAATTTCATTTAACGGTGGAAGATGTGGTTGAGCTGACACATACCTGTAAAGAGACAGAGAATCAATGTTCAGGTGAGGCAGAACTTGAAGCAGGGACTGAAGTGCATATCACTTGTAGAAAGAATCACTCCGAGATAGAAGCCTTAAGGATAAAAGCCCCTGCAACCTTAAAGTGATATTAAACTCTTTTTTTATATATATATATATATATATATATATATATATATATATATATATATATATATATATATATATATATATATATATACACACACACAATACTTACCTGCTCTGTATAGTAGTTTTGCACAGAGCAGTTTGGATCCTCATCTTCTTGGGTCCTTTGCTGGCCCCTCCCTCTTTCTGGGTGCCCCCCCCCCAGCAAGAAGCCTGCTATGAGGACACCCAAGCAGGCATGTTCCCGAGCCACGGCTCTGTGTGTCCATTCACACAGAGCCATGGCTTGACTTCGCTCCCTCCATCTTCTGATTGCTGTAAATTACAGCCAGTGAGCCAATGACTACCGCTGCTGCCAAAAGCCAATCAGGAGTGCGAGTCCCCAGTCAGCCAAGGCTCTTATGGGCATCGCTGGATCGAGAGGGAGCTCAGGAAAAATTAGGTGGGGGAGCTGCTGCACACAGGTTTTTTTACCTTCATGCATAGAATGTTGTGCCTTTACAACCACTTTAACAAAAAATGTGCTGTACTTAGAATGCAGTAGCCAGGCGTAAGAAATGTAAAACCCAGTGAAGGGAATTTCTCAAAACTGGTGCAGTCAGAATCTGGAAGAGCTGTGCATGGCAACCAATCAGCTTCTATCTTCAGCTTTAAAAATGAAAGCTTTGAGCTGATTGGTTGCCATGGACAGCTGTTCTAAATTCTGTCTGCTCTAGTTTTGATAAATTCCCCTAAGGGCTCATTCAGACAGGCGCTGAGACAGGTCCTGTATGTTGAGCCACTTTTTGCTGCATCTGCATTCACCAGAGAGCTTCACCTATAGAAGTGGGTGCACAGATCAGGATGAAGACACTGCGTTTGGATACATGCATCCCTTCCTGTCTGCATGTCAAATTTTAACATTTGACTATGTCCATGCAGCTGCTGCATCCCAACTGACTTTTACTGGACTGACTGCACAGAACACTATGCATCCCCACGTGGTACACGGCCATCACACTGGGCATGGATGCATATGCTCCATGTGACTGAGGCCTAATTGTCATATGGGCCAGATAACAGGAAAGAGGAGCAGTTGTGTAATTAAAAGAGAAGTATGGGAATTTTATTTATAAATCATACTTACCTAGGTGGATGCTGCATCTGTCTCCCGCCGGCTCGAAGACTGAGAACCGAGTAATCAAACACCGCCGATAGCTCGGTTCTCAAAACTCCCTGATCAGAGAGCTGGTGTCTGTCAGTCTCTGGCTCTGCCCCCTCCAGTGCCCACCAAGACACTGGGCTGTGGAGGGGGCAGGAGTGGCCGGCTCAGGCTCTCTGCAACTCGCTGAGAGGCGGAGCTGGGTGCCGGTCCAGACATGTGGGCGGATTCCCAACCATATGGTTGCAATCTTTCCCCAGCCTGGACCGATTCTGTGACATCAGCCGAGAGCAGGCTTAAGACCGCTGTCAGCTGAAAATGGGTCACAGGAGTGCAAAACAATCTGCACTGATGTGATTAACAGGAGAAGTACAACCAAACAAGCTTTGGCTGGACTTCTGCTTTAATAAATCTATCACATGACCTGTCTCTTTGCTGCTTTTTGGCATTACCTTCAAGAATTAAAAAATGTCCCCATTTATGTTGTGAACTTACCCTCCAGGGCCCAGGCAGGCTCTTCCTCAGCCCAGGCTACAAATTTGGGCTCGCTTTCCCTGAAGCTGGAAGGTCCTTCAGGCACCCTCTTTCCTACTCCAGTGGGCCTCCACAATCCCTCTCTCATAGTCCAGGACCTCCAGACACCCCCCTCTCCTAATCTGGGACCTGAAGGCACCCCCTCACCTAGTCCAGTATCTCCCTTGTACCACCCCCCCATCCAGGGGCCTTTGCGACACCAACCATTTCCAAGTCAATGGACTCCTCTGCACCCATCCCCCTAGTCCAGGGCCTCCTCTGCACTCCTTTCCCAGTCCAAGGCCTCCTTTACAGCCCACCCCAAGTTAAGAGCCTCCTCTGCACCCTGCTCTCTGAATCCAGGTCCTTCATCGACCCCACTTTTTAAGTCCAGGGCCCCCTTCTCTGCATCCCCTAGTCCAGGGCCTCCTCTGCATCCCCCCCCCTGTCCAGGGCCTCCTCTTCACCCCACCTTCTTTGAAGCCTCCCCTTCTTTGGGATGCCTCACATAGAAAAGACATAGGCTAGTTGGGCACTTGGCAGGACTAGGTGGGAGACATTATTATTATACAGTATTTATATAGCGCCAACAGTTTACGTAGCGCTTTACAACTTGAGGGCAGACAGTACAAATACAATACACTTTGATACAGTAGGAATTAGAGGGCCCTGCTCCTTAGAGCTTACAATCTAAGAGACATGTCTGTCCATTACACTTGATCGGGCGGCAGTGAGTTCCCAGAGCGGGTTGGGGCGGCAACCCCCTAGTTGTGTCACCCAGGATATGTTGTCTATTACTAGAACAACAATAAGCACTTTGTGTAAATGGAATCCAGCATCACCACTCTCGCTCCACAGATGGCAGGACTAGGGGATAGTACCAGAGTTATCAGCACGGACTTACCAACCAAAAAAAATATTTTTGGTCATAGTGTAGTATTTTAATATTCCAAAATATACATTAAAAACAAACGTCGCTTTCAAACTTACATAAGGGGCTGCCAAACTCGCAGAGAATGGTGGCACGACCTCTAGCCCTTCACAGTGCAGCTCTTCGTATGTTTCATGTAAATGCGCGTCGTCAGCAGCTGTCTGACAGCACCAGGTGAAATAAGAGGAAAAAAAGCCTAAAAAAGAAATCTAAAGCAGCCATCACATCTAAGAATTGGTAAGCTGCAATAGAATAAGTGAACCAGAAGTAAATAAACAAATGCGCAAACCCACAGTGACCAATAGGCTAATTAAGAGCTGCCAACATAGAACAGTGTACTCGCATAACTAAACCAAATGAAAAAACAAATTATGTGGCACTACTTACGCCTAGGTAGAAAGGTGTATAAATAAGCAATATGTACACGTGCAAAAGTACATAAAATATAAAATTAATAAAGGTGCAATAGTGCAAAAATATCATAAATACATGAATGACAATCATAAAGTGCAATGAAGAATGAGATAAACTCATACAAAGTGAAGTGCAATTCCACCAAAGTAAATAAACAATGTGCAAAAATATATAAATATAAACCCGTGACACACAGGTGTGTGTAATAAATGTCCAAACAAATGGTATTAATGAGTGATACGTGTAGTCCAAAAAGACATGCAATGCGGCTCCCAATACCAACAAGGTAAGGTCTTCTGATAATACAGGAAAGTGCAAGTGCAGTAAACAATCACTGTGGCGACAAGTGTCTAAGATAGATGTGTTCATCCAATCAAGCTCCGGAGTGCGACACCTATTTCCCCCAGCCTCTCACCTGTAGCAGCGGCCCCCAATGGGCCAAGTCGAGCGTGAACCAACAAGTAGTAGAGCTAGCCACAGGAAAAACAGCTTCCGGTCATGGTCACAGCACTTGGGGGACATTCGATATTCAGCCAGCAATTGCACTCTCCCACACCAAAAGTATAACTAACTAGTCATTGGAGAGCGGCAATAGTTTACAAGACGTCGTAGGACATTACAAGTTCACTATGGATGGTCACAATTGTCCTCAGACAGTCCAGCCTTCTTGGGTTGTTCCAGGTTTTTTTTCAGTGTTGGGCAGCTTATGAATGTCTTGTCTTGAATCAGGTTTGGTAATTCTTGAAGAGGTCTAGTGATGACCCGTGTTCCTTGGTGTCCTGGCTCTGTGCAGGCTGCAGGAGGCCTCTCTGAGGCAGCAATGGTGAGATCCCTTCCCAGGAAGTGGAAAGGGCTGAGCTGTTCCGGGGGACGGTACATTTCATTCAGTGCTGTGTGTGGAGTGTACAGAGTGCTGATCATTGCTGTGCCTCCTGCAGCTTGCACAGAGCCAGGACACCAAAGAATACGGGTCATCACTAGACCTCTTCAGGAATTACCAAACCTGATTCAAGACAAGGCATTCATAAGCTGCCTAACACTGAAAAATGCCTGGAACAACCCAAGAAGGCTGGACTGTCTGAGGACCATTGTGACCATCCATAGAGAACTTGTAATGTCCTACGACGTCTTGTAAACTATTGCCGCTCTCCAATGACTAGTTATACTTTTGGTGTGGGAAAGTGCAATTGCTGGCTGAATATAGAATGTCCCCAAGTGCTGTGACCATGACCGGAAGCTGTTTTTCCTGTGGATAGCTCTACCACTTGTTGGTTCACGCTCGACTTGGCCCATTGGGGGCCGCTGCTACAGGTGAGAGGCTGGGGGAAATAGGTGTTGCACTCCGGAGCTTGATTGGATGAACACATCTATCTTAGACACTTGTCGCCACAGTGATTGTTTACTGCACTTGCACTTTCCTGTATTATCAGAAGACCTTACCTTGTTGGTATTGGGAGCCGCATTGCATGGCTTTTTGGACTACACGTATCACTCATTAATACCATTTGTTTGGACATTTATTACACACACCTGTGTGTCACGGGTTTATATTTATATATTTTTGCACATTGTTTATTTACTTTGGTGGAATTGCACTTCACTTTGTATGAGTTTATCTCATGCTTCATTGCACTTTATGATTGTCATTCATGTATTAATGCACTATTGTACTTTTATTAATTTTATATTTTATGTACTTTTGCACGTGTACATATTGCTTATTTATACACCTTTCTACCTAGGCGTAAGTAGCGCCACATAATTTGTTTTTTCAATAGAATAAATGATTGCTTTTGGGTTTAATAGTGCTTTAAAGTATAACAAGGTCTATATACAATAGCATGGTTTTACTACTTTTTCTCAACCCCCTATACATAATCAGCTCACATACTAAGATGACTGGACTGTCACTTTGTTGGGTAGATGTGACATATGCTGCCTTTACATCCCATATTATTCCTGAAGAGTCACAAATGTGCAGTTTGACCTGGAAATATATATTTTTTTTCACATTGTAACCCCACCCCAACAAAAAGTTGGAAAAAAACAACAACAAAAAAAACTGGACATTTAATTTTACCTTACCATATATATCAAGTGCACATTGAAAAAAAAAATTATATTTTTTGCATTTGATTACTTAGTTTTAAAGGATAACCATTTAATTTATCATACTTCTCTTGCAGGTGACAAAGAAGATTTTAGTGCAAGACCTTAAAGAAGAGTTACAGCAGCCAGAAAAGTTAGATTTTTCAATCAGTTACATTGGGACTCTGTACAGCTCAGGAAATGTCCCTCTGCAAGGAAGACTCTCTCATCTCTTAGATGCATAGACGTTCTCCATTATATGAGAAGTGCACCCCCAAATCTGTAACTTTGGGTCAGCTCACTAAGCTGTACGAGTTATTTTAGATGTATTTATTATTTTCTCACGATCATTTCATGTAAATTCACATCCATGTATATCACACCAGCATGCAATTACTTTTTCACATGAAAACTGCTATTTAACCACTGAAAGCGTTTATTTCAAGGATTCTTAACTGGAGACCCCTTGAAAGGGAGGGTGGTATGTGAACCAAATATATGGGGGTATACGATCTCTGCATGAATGAAACAAATTGTAAGTGGATTCTCTGCATTATTGAATCTGAAATTAAAGTGGAGAAATCGACCTCTTCCCATCCCACATATACTATAGTCAAATGACAGCCGCAAGGTGGCTCTCTCATCCTGGGTGGCCGACGTATGACGTCCTCGGCTTCCCCAGCGGTAGGGAGCGCACTCAGGAGCCTATGCGCGTGCCTGGTGGACGCAATGTCCGCCAGGCACCCGCGATTGCCGGTCACAAAGAAAAGACGTGGATCTGTGTGTGTAAACACACAGATCCACGTCCTGTCAGGGGAGAGGAGACCAATCATGTGTTCCCAGTATAGAGGAACATCTATCAGTCACCTCCCCCATCAGTCCCCTCCCCCCACAGTTAGAATCACTCCCTAGGTAACACATTTAACCCCTAATCGCCCCCTAGTGATAACCGCTTCCCTGCCAGTGACATTTATACAGTAATCAGCACATTTTTATAGCACTGTTCGCTGTATAAATGTGAATGGTCCCAAAATAGTGTCAAAACTGTACGATCTGTCCACCGCAATATTGCAGTCCTGACAAAAAAGATCGCCGCCATTACTAGTTAAAAAAAAAAAAGCCATAAATCTATCCCCTATTTTGTAGGTGCTATAACTTTTGCGCAAACCAATCAATATAGGCTTATTGCGAATTTTTTTTTTTTTTGCCAAAAATATGTAGAAGAATACATATCGGCCTAAACTGAGGAAGAAATTTTTTTTTTTTGTTAAATTAGGATATTTATTATAGCAAAAAGTAAAAAATAGTGTTTTTTTTCAAAATTGTCGCTCTTTTTTTTTTATAGCGCAAAAAATAAAAAACGCAGAAGTGATCAAATACCACCAAAAGAAAGCTCTATTTGTGGGAAAAAATAATGATCAAAATGTCATATGGGTACAGTGTTGTATGACCGGGCAATTGTCATTCAAATCATAACAGTGCTGAAAGCTAAAAATTGGCCTGGGCAGGAAGGGGGTGAAAATGCCCGGTATTGAAGTGGTTAATAGGGTTGATTTACTAAAACTGGAGAGTGCAAAATCTGGTGCAGCTGTGCATGGTAGCCAATCAGCTTCCAGGATTTATATGTTAAAGCAGAGTCCATCCAAAAGTGGATTTTCTGCTTATTTGCTCCCCCCCCCCCCCCCTCCGGTGCCACGTTTGGCACCTTTTGGGGGGACGGGGATCTGTGTTTGAAAGGTCCCTCTTCCCCACTTCTGGAGACAGTGCCATCCCTTGGAAGTTCAGCACCCCTCCTCCATCCTCTACCGCCAGGCCAATTAGAAAGTGCAGCATGCTTCGCATATGCACAGTAAGGTACCGCCAAAAGGCCTTTCTGCCGGTTTCCCTTAGTGGAGATGGCGGCGGCGGCACCAGACAGCCAATCTGTAAATCGGCTGGGACATCGCGGGCTCCCTGGACAGGTAAGTGTCCATATATTAAAAGGTCAGCAGCTACAGTATTTGTAGCTGCTGGCTTTTATTTTTTATACCCCAGGCTGAAACACCTCTTTAACCAATTCAGCCCCGGAAGATTTGGCTGCTCAATGACCAGGCCATTTTTTGCGATACAGCACTGCGTCGCTTTAACTGACAATTGCGTGGCCATGCAACCAAACAAAATTGATGTCTTTTTTTTCCCCACAAATAAAGCTTTCTTTTGGGGGTATTTGATCACCTCTGCGGTTTTTATTTTTTGCGATATAAACAAAAGAAGAGCGACAATTTTTAAAAAACACACAATGGGGGTTATTTACTAAAGGTAAATCCACCTTGCACTACAAGTGCAAACTACAAGTGCAAAGTGCACTTAAAATTGCACTTGGAACTGCAGTCGCTGCAAGAAAAATAAAAAACAGCATTTTAGCTTGCACATGATTGGATAATAAATTAGCAGAGCTT